>NC_052490.1:6280066-6361613 GCF_009730915.1 Dioscorea cayenensis subsp. rotundata
GGCAAAACTGGAACTTCGCCCGGGTCGCGTGATGCCAAACGATGAAGTGCAGGCCGCCGTGCACGCCGCGTCGCACGATTTGCGCCGCGCTCGGGCGCCGACGCCACACGACGCCGTGGAGCGGGCGCCGCCCGGTGGTCATCTCCCCGATCCGCACTGCAAGAAGCGTGATGAAATCTCGCCTTTGGGGTTTTAGATGATGACAAATCCATCCGCGGCGGTCCCGCCGGGCGAGATTCCAGTGCGATCGACCGCCGTCCCGACGCCGACGAATACTCCCCGGACGAACATTGGCTACGGTCATCCAAAACCGTGAAACTTCGCCTGGGGTGCGTGATGCCAAACGATGGGGCGGGGGCGTTGGGCCGGATGCCGCTGCCGCCTGGACGGCCCCGCCGGCCCCGGGCGGCGCCCGCGACGCCGACACGACGGGAAGCGGCGCCCGCGGTCATCTCCCGATCCACTCGCAGCGCTTTGACGAAACTTCGCCTCTTGGGGTTTTTAGAGGATGACAAACCGCATCTCGCGATGGTCCCGCTGCAAGTAGATTCCAAAGCGACCGACCGCCGGGCCCCGGACGCCGACGATACTCGGGATCAACATTGGCTACTTGGCCATCCAAAAATCATGAAACTGCCTCTGGCTGCCATGTGATGCTAAACGATGAAGGGGCGCTTGTTGATGTCATTGCCGCCTGGACGCTCCCCGGGCGGCCCCTGGCGCTGACACACACGACGGGAGGCGGCGCCAGCCTGTCAGTCTCCCGATCCACCTACAAGGCTACTTAAACTTCGCCTCGGGGTTTTATGATGATAACCATCCGCGATGGTCCCGCCATGGATCGGTGAAGTCGGATCACCGGCCGCCCCGGACCACGTGACATCCCCGGATCGAACATTACGTACGGTCATCCAAAATCCGTGGAACCCCGCCTCGAGTTTCATGTGATGCTAAACGATGGGGCGGGCGCCGATCGATCGCCTGGCCGACCGTGACGCGCGGCGGCCCCGGCGCCGATACGCCGCATCGGACGGGAGGCGGGCGCGCCCGTCATCTCCCGATCCACCTCGCAAGGCTGGATGAAAACTTCGCCCCGGGGCTTTTACGACGACGAATCCATCCGCCGATGGTCCCGCTGGCGAGATTCCAAAGTCGACTGACCGGCCGTCCTGACGGAGACGCATACCCCCGACGAATATTGGCTACTTGGCCATCCAAAACTGCGGAAACTTCGCCTTCGGGTTTTATGTGATGCCAAACGATGGGGCGGGGCGTGACGATGTCATTTTCCTTTTGTTTTGCTATGACCCTCGCTAATTTTTTATCAAAGTTCTAACTTATGTTCTCTTATAGTAATATCCTATTTTTATAACAATTTTTGAATCAAAACTCGAATCCTAATAGTAGCCATTCATATTTTTCAATTGGAACCTTAATACTCATTTGTTTTGGAAATGTCTCCTATTATTAGGTTTTTAAATCAAAACAGACAAATTAAGGACATGTTTTATTCAAATATAGTTGGCATCATCAAAATAAAACATAGGATTAGGGTTTTAAATAAAAAATAGGAGGAATTACTATAACAAAATATAGGATTAGGGTTTCAATTAAAAACTGATAAATAGGAGACATTAGCAAAAGAAAAAATAGTATTAGTGTTTCTTTTTGAAAATGTCTGATATTTTTCTATCAAAACCCTAATCCTATGTTTTCTTTTAGAAATGTCTCCTATCTTCTAATCAGAACCTGAATCCCATATTTTTTTAAAAAAAAGGAGACACTTCCTAAAGAAAACATTACCAACCTATCTTTCAATCGAACCCGAATCCCATGTTTTCTTTTTGAAATGTCTCATATTTTTCAATCAAAACCCTAATCCTTTAATGTCTTTTAGGAATGCCTATTGTTTTTTTAAAAAAACCCTTATATTATGTTTTCCTATAATAATATATCATATTTTTCAATCAAAACCCTAATCCTAGATTTTGTTTAGGGAATGTCTGCTAATTTTTAATGAAAACAATAATCCTATGTTTTCCTTTCGTAATGTTTCATATTTTTTAATCAAAAAATTAATCCTTTGTTTTTTTTTGGAATGGCTCCTATTTTTCAATCAAAACACTAATCTTATGTTTTCTCTTGGGAATGTTTGCTATTTTGGAACCAAAACCTTAATCCTTTGTTTTCTTATAGTAATGTTTCCTATGTTCCGATCAAAACCTTAATCCTATGTTTTGTTTTTGTAATGTCTTATTTTCTCAATCAAAACAATAATCGTATTCTTTTTTTTCTTATTGTGTCCAAAATCCTATGTTTCTTTTATTAATGTATATTATTTTTGAATCAAAACCCTAATCTTATGTTTTCTTTTGGAAATGTCCCCTATTTTTCAATTTTAATCAAAACCCTAATCCTATGTTTTTTTTAAATGTCCCAATTTTTTCAATCAAAACCCTAATCCTATGATTTATTTTGGAAATGTCCGTCGTTTTCAATCAAAAACCGAATTCTTTCTTTTTGAAACAAAACACTAATCCTATGTTTTCTCATAGCAATGTCTCCTAGTTTTCAATCAAAACCTTAATCCTATGTTTTCATTTTCTGATGCCTGCTATATTTGAATCAATGCCCCAATCTTGTATTTTTCTTTACTTAATGTCTCCTATTTATGAGTTTTCAATCAAAACCCTAATCCAATGTTTTATTTTCATATTGTCTCAAATTTTTTCAATGAAAACACTAATCCTATACCTTACTTTCAGATTAGGGACATTCCAAAACTCTAATCCTAAGTTTCTTTTTGGAATTCCCCCTATGTGTTAGTTATGTCTCCTGTTTTTAAAATAAAAAATGTAATACTTTCTTTTCTTTTTGGAATGTTTGTCATTTTTTATCAAAACCCTAATCTTGTATTTTCCGTTTTCAATGTTAACTAGTTTTGAATCAAAACCATAATCCTATGTTTTTTTATAGTAATGTCTCCTATTTTTCTATAAAAATCCTAATACTATGTTTTCTTTTCGGAATGCCTACTATATTTAAATCAAAGCCCTAATCTTATATTATCTTTTTGGATTGTCTCCTATCTTTCTGTCAAAACTCAAATCCTATGGTTTCTTTTCATAATGTCTCCTATATATTAATTTTAAATCAAAATCTTAATCTAAAAAAAAACAAAAGATTAGGGTTTTGATTCAAAAATAGCAGCCATTCTGAAAAGAAAAGAAAGGATTTGGTTTTTAATTGTAAACTAAAAGATAGTAGATATTCCGAAAAGAAAATATAGGATTAGTATTTTTATTCAAAAATAGGAGGCATCATGAAAAGAAAACATAGGATTTGTGTTTGGATTCAGAAATAGCAGATATTCTGAAAAGAGAAAATAGGATTAGTTTTTTGCCTGAAAAATATGAGACATTTCGAAAAGAAAACATAGGATTAGGGTTTTGATTTAAATATTGGAGACACTTGGAAATGAAAACATTAGATTATTGTTTTGATCCAAAAATAGGAGACATTCCGAAAAGAAACATAGGATTAGGGTTTTGATTGAAATGTTCTAATATCGGAATGGCTACTATATCTGACTTAATTATATGCTTCCTTTTCTGAATGTTTCCAAACTTTCAATCAAAACCTAGATCCTATCTTTAAAAACATGAATCCTTTGATTTCTTTAGTAATGTGTCCTATTTTTCTGTTTTGAATCAACACAATGGTTAACACCGTATTTCTTCATCACCTTTTTAAATTGAGTGTTACAAAAATGAGTTCCCCGATCACTAACAATTGCTCTGGTAGTGCCAAATCGGGTGAACAACTTTTTAAAAAACTTGACTAACACCCTTGCATCACTTGAAGGAAGGGCCTATGCTTATACCCACTTGGAGATGTAATCTACTACCACCAACAAATATTTGTTTCCATTTGAGTTCGGGAAATGTCCCATGAAATCAATTTCCTACACATCGAATACTACACATTGTTGAATGGGAATTTGTTTCATTTCGTTGAGTTTTGACGGGTTTTTGCTCCTTTGACAATGATCACATAGTCTGACCAACTTCCGAGCATCCATGAATAGTGACAGCAAAAAAGAAGGGCTTCCAACACCATCTTGCCTTGCAATTTGCACTGAAATGACTCCCCACCATTCATGAACGACAGTGCCTCAAAATTTCCCATCCCTCAACATGTGATACACAACACCGCACCACTAGGTCAGCACAAAGTTCGTATGAAAAGGGGTCCTCCTAAAAATAATGCTTGACATCGGATAAGAATTTCTTTCACCGTTGGTAATAGAACTACGACAGAATAATTTGTCCCACTAGGTAGTTTGTCAATTTGGCAAACATAGGGAATTCATCATCTTAGGTAGGTCTCTTTTGAACCCAGTAAAGATGTTCTTTAGGAAAAATGTCATTAATTCTTTGGTGCATGTGGTCATCGTCATTTGTGTGTACAAGACACAATAGTTGATCTGCGACCACATTTTCTAATCGCTTCTTGTCCTAAATATCCAAATTGAACTATTGTAGCAAAAGTATCCATCTAATCAGTAGGGGTTTTGCATCTGTCTTGGCTAGGAGGTATCTAATTGCTGCATGATAAGAATACACTATGACTTTAGAGAGCACCAGGTAAGATCTGAACTTATTAAACGTATAAACAATGGCTAACAACTCTTTTTCTATGGTGGTGTAATTCCCTTGAGCGGGCATTAAAGTTATGATCACATAGTAAATTGGATGGAATTGCTTATTGTACCTCTGCCCCAACACTACCCCAACTGCCCAATCACTTGCATCGCACATGAGTTCAAAAGGGTGATCCCACTCGGTAGTGCTCACAATCGGTGGTCTAACGAACTTCTCCATTGGTATCTAGAAAGCCGTGAGACAATCCTGGTTTGAAATGAAAGGTGTGTCCTTTTCCGGAAGTTTCATCATTGGCTTGGATATTTTTGATAAGTCATGAACAAATCTTCTATAAAACCAACATGACCAAGAAAACGTCGAACGTCTTTCACAGACTTAGGTGGGGGGAAGCTTCTCAATTGTGTTGAGTTTTGCTTTGTCATGAAGTGACCAGGCACAATCCCTTCTCTTGCCATGAAGTGACACTTCTCCCAGTTAAGCACAAAATTTGTCTCTTCACACCTTGAAAGGACTCGTTTTGGATTTTCTAAGCACACATCAAAAGAAACCCCAAAAATGGAGAAGTCAGTTATGAATACTTCTAAAAAGCCTTCAATGAACTCATTGAAGATTGACATCATACACCTTTGAAAAGTTGCTGGGGCGTTACACAAGATGAACGACATTCCCCTATAAGCAAAAGTACCATACGGACATGTGGAAGTGGTATTTTCTTGATCTTCAGGGGCAACTAGAATCTAAAGGTATCCAGACATCCCATCAAGGAAATAGTTGTACTTCTGACCTGACAACCATTCCAACATTTGATCAATAAATTGCAAGGGAAAATGGTCCTTACGAGTAGCAGCATTCAGCTTCTGACAATCTATGCAGACACGACATCCGGTTACTATAAGGGTAGGGATCAACTCATTCTGTTCACTTGAAATCACTGTCATTCCTCCCTTTTTCGGTACAACCTATACTCGACTAGCCTATGGGCTATCTAAGATTGGATAAATTTTTCTAATGTCTAGAAGTTTTACATTTCCATCTTGACCACCTCCATCATGCTGGGGTTCAATCTCTGTTGAGGTTGAACCTTGGGTCTAATGTTATCCTCCATCAAAATTTTATGCATGCAAAAAGATGGATTAACGCTTTTGATGTCAAAAATACTCCAAGTGATGGTCATTTTATGTACTCGCAGTGTTTCCACCAATTTTTCCTTTTGATATGCATCAAGTGTGGATAAAATGATGACAGCATCTAGGGATTCCCTTCCAAAAAATGCGTATTCTAAATGTGTAGATAGCTCTTTGAGCTCCTTCTCAGAAGAAGCGGGCATTATTGGTTCTCGAGCTGCATCTACCATATCCCCCTTTTTAATATTAGTAGTTGCCGCTAAAATACCATTCTCGAGTTTGCCAATCTGGGTGAAGCCTTCATCACTAAACCTACAGACCTTAATTTCTCCTGTTTGTATGTCCTTGGTTAACTCAACCGAGATGGACATTGCCTGGCTCATACTCATCTCTTGTTCTTGGTTCTCTAGGTAATGATCCATCTCTAGACACATGAACTGACTCCACTATGATGTTTGCTCACAAAAGTTTGATATCAGCTTAGCCAAGGCTTTCTTGTCATCTAGATAGGTGGTATCTGTTAGAATTATTATTTGTAATTCATAATTTGCATAGCTATTCCTAAACTAGTGGTTAACCAGTCGTATGCACGGCGTGATGACCGCACCAGGGACTGTTTGGAAGTTACACTCTTGTAGCTCCACTACTCCTTCTCTCCAGGATAATGATCCATTATACAACATTCTCACAGTTGAGTATATAAAGATCATGATCACAATTGGGATTGGTAGCATTTGGCATCTACTTCTTTTTTCATGGTATATGAGCCACGATCTAAAGCTTCGAGCTCTTACCATGTCTGGATCACCGCAATATGTTACCACAAACAACTTCGCCTCTGCCTTCGCTCAATCCAACAAGATACCTACGCCATCCTCCGCTCACATGATCCATGTGAAGCATATGCAAGAAAATAACCTACTGTGGAAGACGCAAATGCTTCCCTACCTGAGGTTCAAGGCCTCCTCGACTACGTTAATGGGTCCACCTCACGCAAAAATCAAACCGTCACAATGTCGGCTGAACAAACTGGTGCCTCCTACCGAGTCGCCGTCAAACCGCACTTCAACACCTGGTACCATCAAGACTAGTAGGTTTTGAGCACAATCATCTCCTCTCTCACTGAGAAAATGCTCGGGAACCTGGTTAGGATGATGACATTGCGTGATGCATGTGGCACCTTGGAGAACATGTATGCATCAAGCTCACTTGCGTGCATCAAGCAGATACGCATGCAGCTTGCCACATACCTCGACACCCTCTCTACCATTGGTAAGCCACTCGAAGATGAAGAGGTGATCGCCTTCCTATTACACGGTCTCGGTAGCGTTATGACTCCCTGGTGACAAGCATCACCACGTTTACCGACCACTACACCATCAATGATGTGCATGCTCACATGTTGAGCTACGAGATGCGCATTGAACAAAACAACTCTAACATCCAGCTGTCTTTAGCTAATCATGTTAGCAGGAACCAAGGGCGTGGTGGCAATGGAGGTAGCCACAAAACAATTGTGGCCAAAGCCGTAGCGGTGGTAGATCACAGGTGGTCATGGTGGTCGCAATCAGTCATCAAGATCCAGTGCTGATCATGATGTCTTGTACCAAGTTTGCAACAAGACAGGCGATGGCGTTCTTCGCTGCTGGTACCAGTTTGATCACAATTACCAAGCTGAAGATGCCAACAAGATTGCTGCTGCTATCATCAATAGCTACTCCATTGATCCTGATTGGTACATCGACAACAGCTACTTCACTAATGATCTCGATCGTCTGACAACCAGAACACACTACACTGGAGGAGATCAAGTTAAGGTTGCAAATGGTGAAGGTAGGTCTATTGTTTATGTTGGGAATTCATAATTAGCTGGCATAAATTGACCACTTTATCTGAATTATGTTTTACATGCTCCTAAAATTAATAAAAATATGATTTTTGTCCGAAAATTGGCCATTGACAATCATGCACTTTTTTTGAATTTCACCTCAACTCATTATTTGTCAAGGATCAAGATATGATAGCCATTATTTTCAGAGGAAGGTGTAAAGATGGCCTCTACATGCTTCCAAATAAGAGATCTAGTGAAGCACTGCTTTCTACCAAAATTTCTGAAAAGAAGTGGCATAAGAGACTAGGACATCTAACTCCTTTCAGTTGTCTCTCGAATTCTTCAGAATAACCAAATTGCTGTAGTTTCAAACAATATATCTGTTTTTGTTTGTGATGCATGTCAGCAAGGAAAGGCACATCAGCTTCCTTATTCTTCCTCCTTGTATGTATCCACTTCTCTCTTGCAAATAATTCATACTGATATTTGGGGACCTACTCTCCCATCCATGCACAATTCAAAATATTATGTGTCCTTTGTTGATGAATACAACAAGTTCATTTAGATCTATTTTCTGAAATGTAAATCTAAAGTTGAATCTGTTCTAAATTAGGGTTACTATAGCACCGAAACCAAGTTTCATTTTTTTTGCTTTTCTTGTTGGTATTAAGGGTTGTGAGAGTTTCATTCTTATTAGATCTTATTGCTAGAGTGTTTAGAAAACCCTAGGAGCAATCATTTTCCCATTTAGAGCATTGTTCTTCATTTCAATTGATCAAGTCATTGATGAGGTTTCGTAGCTTGTTTTGGTTGTTTAAATGCTTCTAGGAGGTGAGAATTCAACCAAGGGGAAAGAGCCAGTGTAGGCGTAACACCAGAGGTTTTTAGCTCGCCAAGTTTGAGAGTGGAATTTATTAAATTATGGACTGTAAATCATGCATGTTTTCAAATGATTGAGTTGCCTTGTTCTTCAATGATAATTTATTGTTGCTAATACTCTTGGAATGTTTTCTATGGCATTTAGAAACTTGATGATTTATTATTTGACCTATTTCAGGAATATTTGCAAAGTATAAGTTACTTGTGATTGTAAACCCAATGTTTTGGATCATATGTTTCTAATTGTGAATTTAAAAAAAAAAAAAATTTGATGTCTTGGTTATGATGACTAAATGAGTTGTGCGAACTAAGTTGAATTTCATTGTGACGATGTTATACTTATGTTATACTTCCAAAGATTGCTCTTAAATGATGTTTTCTTGATGAAAAAGGATTTCTTTCGATGCGTATGACCAATTGACTCAGTCCTCTGAAATTATGTTTGAGTTTTAGAATGATATATTTAGAATATTTGCTATGATGTTATTTATGTTTGAAAACTTAGTTTTGAAATGTATCTTCAAGGAATTATTGAAATTGGTGTCTTCCTATATGAAAATATTTGTTTCACAATTAGCATAACATTTATTTGATTTGATATGTGCAAATCCCTCACTCATGGAGTGAGGATGATTTATGTGAAAAGTTGTGAAATTAAGATGAAAATGATTTTACATTTCCTTGGAATGATATGTCAACATTTCTAAAGTTTCTCGAATTGTTTTCTATGGTATCTAAAAACAATATTTGGGATTATGACTGAGTCCATTGAAACATACTTTGCAAGAATGTCATATTGTCTTTAAAAATTTCATTATTGTGTTTTAAAGGTTCTAAAATGTATGTTTTCATGAAACTTGGGAATCTTGTTATGATATTAAATGAGTAAATGAGTTTATGCAAACCATTTCTACAACACATTTTGTGTTATTGTTCAAGTTATTCTTGAAATGTGTATTCAATTATTATTTTCCAAAACGATGCTTAATTAACGAAAAGATGTCCAAATGTTATGTTTTGGATAGTTTACTCACTCTTGGAGTGAAAATTTATATGATAAAATTTGTGATAATTTGAAGAGATTGATGCTATTATTGAAGTATCTTTTCAAAAAATACTCTTATATGGTGTTCTTGATCGAGATGGTATCATTGAAATTGTTATAAGCAAGTTATCCATTCTTGAATCAGCATTTGTGTACACTTGTGATCTCTCTCAGTGAGATTTATGCTTTCCTATTGATGTATTTACTAAGCCTACGGGCTGGATATGGTTATTTGTTGATGGTGACATAGGGGGGATCCCCAGTACTTAGTGCAGCAAGGGAGTGGATGGTTTCCACAGGCCGACCTATTTAGAGGTAGCGTGGAAAACCGTCAAACCGGTTATGCCATTTCAGGTGGGAGCGTAGAGCCATGACTTGGATATGTTGGGTTCTTCGGAGTCACCACACGAACTTCCCAGCGGTCATTGCCAAGATACGCGCATCTTGTTGGCTCCCGACCTAACCAAGGCCATGGTTAGTAACACAGGGTTTTGGAGCCTATTTGTGATACTATCGACTTATGACTTATTTATTTACTTATTTATTTTCTAAACATTTCGAATTGTTGAGTTATTGAAAGAAAAGGTATGATTCTTGGATTTTATACTTGTTTTAGGTTCTTTGATGAATGAAAAGGTTGTTGACTTTCATTTCTTGATAATCTTATTTTTTAGGCTTTTACTAAGATCTGGTCATAGATTGAGATTTCTTGAATATCTGTTTCATCGAGTTATTGTAAGTAACAGATGTTTTTGCAATTATAACTAGTTTTAAATTATTTATTATTTAAAATGGCTATTTATAGTGTATATCATTTGCATAAGCTTGAAATCTTGTTTTGTGCTTGTTACTTAAACTATCATAATTGGGGCCGCACTTTTGAATAATTTAACATGTTACAACTATTAAACCTTGTGTTATGCAAATACCTGGGTTTGAAATTGTGGAAAGAAAATCATTTTTGTTTAGCTATTCATTTTCCGCAAACATTTATATTTTTAGATGTTTGGAAAGTGATTCCTATTTAAGTTAAAGCTGGACATTGATAAATTGTTGTTGTAAAAGACTTTTATTGGTATACTATGTTCTTTGTGGATTTTAATGTTACTCTACGGTTGCTAAGTTCTTTATTTTGGGTGTTGGTAAACTCTTAAAATTGTTTATTGTAAAATAGGTTATATTTCTTTTGGACAAGTGTGCTTTATAGTTCCATGTGATTCCCCTCACTGAGTAACCAAGTTACTCAGCCCTGTTTCTTCTCCCCTGGTGTTAGTTCAGTGAAGCCATGCAGACGTGAAGTAATTGGCAAAAGGTTATTGCAGTACATTTATTTCTTTTGGTTTGTGTATGTATATTCATGTACTTAGCATGTAGGGTGTGGGATCCCTGAGGTTACGGTGTCGACCGACTTATATGAATCTCCTTCTTAATTATTCATGTATGTTGCTATTGTCCAGTGTTGTCTGAGAAACCATATCCATATGTTGGGACGATTTGATGATTATGTATTTAGGATATAGCTTTGTATTTTTGGGAGGTTATTTTAAATGTTTGCTTGACTTCAAAATGTCCTGATGGAGTCTTTGTCATTTTTTTTGTTGTTGTTGTGTTGTTTTTATAAGGTTTGCTTACAATTCATACCTTGTGTTACATTGATGATCTTGTATAATAAAGTTATTGTATATGTTCATTATTGAATTATTCTGTGTTGTTATAGTGGTTATGTTCAAGGAACAAGTTAGCCTTATGGCGATCTAGGGTTGAGGCAGGTGTTTGACCTCCCCTGAGTTGTCGTTGCGGTATGTCATGTGTGGGACCCACAGGGCGGGGCGTGACACATCGCATTCCTTGTCCATATACACATCAACAAAATGGCACAATCGAAAGAAGACACAGACATATCTTTGAGACAAGCCTCACTCTTTTAGCAAAAGCTAGTATGCCTCTCCCATTTTGGGATGAAGCCTTCCACACTGCTTGTTTCTTGATGAATAGGATGCCTAGTCGCACCATCGATCATGATACACGTATTCATATGATTCTTGGCACTGAACCTGACTACTCTCTCCTATGTATCTTTGGTTATGACTGCTGGCCCAATCTACGAGCTTACAATTCCAGGAATTTAAACTCTAGAAGTAAAAAGTGTGTTTTTTTAGGCTATAGCGCCTCTGAAAAGGGTTACAAGTGTAATGATAGAGCCACTGGTCGTGTGTGTATCTCACATGATGTAGTGTTTGATGAAACAATCTTTCCCTTTTGTCCAGCTCTCAAACACTGAAGCACTTGAACCAAAAGCCTCACTCCATCCCACTGTTTTGCCTACTCCTGTCAAGAACACACTATACCATGAGCATGAACTCATTGATCCAAGAAACTTAAGATTGATCCAGCTCTAATTGTTTCTCACATGAGTAATGACTTTACTAGATCCAGTTGTTAACACTAATGCTCCTAGTTCTAGCATGTCCCCTGCAGGTTTGTCAGGTTCATCAGTTAACAGTTCAAAAAACTCAGAATCATGTTCTGAAACTCGACAACCTGAATCAAGCGAGCATATTAATAACTCAGTTGAGAACTAGTTAGATGAGGTTGTCAAGAAACATCCAATGCATACAAGACTTCGTGATAATATTGTCCGACCCAAGGTGTTCACTGATGGAACCATAAGATACTCTGAATATCTTAGGAGTTTCACAAGTTCAGTTACCGTTGCTCGTTCGACAATCGCCAATACTGCAGTTTCTGAATTGACTGAACCCAATAGCCTGCAAGAAGCATTGGTCAGTCTAGCATGGAAAAGTGCCATGGATGATGAGTATTTAGCACTGATCAAGAATGACACCTAGGATCTTCTACCATCAAGGGAGGAGATGAATCTAATCGAGCCTGGCACTCACAGTTGACAAGCAAGCTGCGGGAACTTGCCTTCTGGTCATCCAAAGCTGATGCCTCTCTATTCATATTCAGTCAGGGATGGGTTACAATTTATATGTTGATTTATGTGGATAACATCATCATAGTTAGTTCCTCATGAGCTGCTACAATCAAGCTCATCCAGCAGCTCAAGAATGATTTTACAGTTAAAGATCTTGGCCAACTAGATTATTTCTTGGGCATTGAAATTAAAAGAGAGAAAGATGGGGTCCTTTTGTCCCAAAAACAGTATGCTCTTGATTTACTTAAGAGAGCACACATGGAGAAGTGCAATGCAATCACCACACCAATGTCATCAAGTGACCAATTAGCCAGAGATTAGGAGGAGGCACTGAAAGAAAATGAGTAGTTTCAATATCCAATTATAGTTGGAAGGCTACAATACTTAACTATTGGTCAGTCTGATTTATCTTTTGCAGTTAACCGAGTGTGTCAATATATTCAGTCCCCCACAAATGTACATTGGGTAGCACTTAAAAGGATTTTTTGATTCATCATGGGTACTCTCTGCCATGGACTGAAACTACAGAATCAGCTACAACTAAATCAGTGCGTTCTCTGACACAAACTGGGTTGGGTGCCCTAATGATCGGCGGTCCACTAGTGGGTTTGTAGTGTTCCTTGGGCCCAATCTAGTGGCTTGGAGTTCACGTTAACAACCCACCGTCTCAAGGTCAAGCACCGAAGATGAATACAATGCCATAGCTAACATGACAGCCGAAGTGATATGGTTAAAGTCGCTACTGAAAGAGCTTAGTGTATTTCATGATAGATCGCCTATGTTGTGTTGTGACAACCTCAGTGCAACTTATCTCACTACCAACACAATGTTTCACACTCGCACGAAGCACATCGAAGTCAATTTAAACTTTGTTCACGAACAAGTGTCGCGCAAAGCAATGGACGTTTGATTCATCTCTTCAAAGGATCAGCATGCAGACATATTTACCAAGCCACTATGAAGAGTTGCTTTTGATGCAATTTGCCACAATCTTAACTTGAAGACCAGGATGAGATTGAGGGAAATGTTAGAATTATTATTTGTAATTCATAATTTGCATAGCTATTCCCACACTTGTGGTGACCGAGTCCTATGTACGGCATGGTAACCGCACCCACGACTGTTAGGAAGGTACACTCTTGTAGCTCCACTACCCCTTCTCTCTTGGATCACGATCCATTGTACAATGTTCTCACATCTAAGTATATAAAGATCACGATCCTAATTGGGATTGGTATCATTTGGCATCCGCTTCTTTTTTCAGTGTCCCATTGTGGTAATGGAGTGCACATTGGTGACATTTCAAAGTAGCCAACAGTTCCTCCATGAGTTAAGAAAGATAAGTTTAAGTTTAAGAATTCAAAGAATGAAAATGAAAATAAGACTAAAAAGAATGATTAAAAATAAATGGGAAAATATATATTCACAAGTATGAACAAAATTAACAAACTAGATCATCGGAATTCAAACTTTCCTAAATGTTGCCAGTCCTCGGCAACGGCGCCAAAAACATGATGCATTATCCGCAAGTGTGCGTGTCTTGCATAAATAATACAGTGGTACCCCGGGAGGGGTAGGGTTGTCGAACCATAGGGACTAGACTTAAAGTACTAATTCTTCTTCTAATCTCTAGTTGGACAAAGATTGGGTTGGTTTAACGAAGGAAAATAAAACAATTAAATTAAAGAATAGGTGGAATTATTAAGCGAACTAGGATCGAGAATTCAACAACAAGAGAGCAATGCCCCGGGATGATTTCTATGAGTTGTATTATGCTAACTTGCTTATATTGCCTACCAGATACATCATACGGTTCTTGTGTGCACACAAGTTTTAACACAAGAAACCAATAAAACTCTGTAGACAATTAAAAGTGAGTTTTCAAATTATATAGAGCATCATAGTTCATGTCCCGGGGCACTGTGGATGGTTAGCTCAATATGCATGGGTACAACATGAAAGGAATAAATAAAGAGCTAAGGAAAGAAGACATTACTCCCTCCTTCTCAGGATAATCTTCCTAGTTGAGCTTCCTTGATGCTAACCCTACATCCCTTGTGCCTCCTATTCATCTTTGATCGCCCTTAGATGGTGTGTTGACACTTGATCATTGCCCACATCCAAGTTCTCTTGGTGGGGAAGAAAATCCCCGAACAAAGATTAGGCTGAAATCCTAGAAATATGGAGTTAAAAGGCTGATTTCAAGCTCGACACGCTCTAAACACGGTTGTGCTTGGACTGTGTTTCTCGTTGAGATTTCTAAGTGAATTGGCTGAATGCTCACCTAGGAAAATCAGGGAAAGGAGCACGATCGTGCTCCACTTGTGCTTTGCCTTTGCACGACCGTGCCTAGAGCATCCCGAGCGTGCTTCCCTTGATTGGTAGAAACTCTCTCCAGACTGGGAAAATGAAGGGGAGGAGCACGGTCATGCTGAGACCGTGCTTGGCCTGAAAGCACCTGCCCTACTTGAATTATCACTAGGTCATTTTCAAGCTGAAACAATCAGGGGGACAAAGCATGACCGTGCTTTGCCCGTGTGTAACTTGAGCACTAACAAAAATTTTCATTCTTTGCTTCATTAATCCCTTATTTCACTCCAAATTGCTTTGAGCCCTTGAGTCCTGCACAAAGAACAAATATACCCAGAATGGCACCGAATATACACAAAAGTATACTAAGGGACAAGTAAAAGAATGAATTAAGGGTACATAAATATGATATGAAATGTACTCATCACTAGGATTAGGGTTTTAATTAAAAAATAGTAGACATTCTGAAAAAAAGAGAAAGGATTAGGGTTTTGATTCAAAATTAGAAGACATTCCAAAAATAAAACAAAAGATTATGGTTTTGATTCAAAACTAAAAAAAAGGACATTCTGAAAATAAAACATAGGATTAGGGTTTTGACTGAAAGATAGAAGATATTTTGAAAAGAAAAAAAAAGGATTCTAGTCTAGATTAAAAAAATATGAGACATTTTGAAAAGAAAAACAAAATATTAGGGTTTTGATTGAAAATTAGGAGACATTACTATAAAAAACATAGGATTTTGGTTTTGAATGAAAATAGGAGACATTATTATAAGAAAACATAGGATTATAGTTTTGATTAAAAAATAGTAGATATTTTCAAAATAAAAGAAAGGATTAGGTTTTTGACTGAAACATAGGAAACATTCTGAAAAGAAAAGATGGTTAGGATTTTGAATCAAAACAGATATATAGGAGACATTAAGAAAAGAATGCATAGGATTCGGGTTTTGATTTGAAAGATGGGAGGAATTCCAAAAAGAAAATGTTGGATTACAGTTTTGATTCAAATATAGTAGGCATTACGAAAAAAATAATAGGATTAGTTTTTTGGTTGAGTAATAGGAGAAATTACTATAAGAAAAAATATGATTAGGGCTTTGAATGAAAATAATAGACATTACTATAAGGAATTATAGGATTAATGTTTATATTAAAAATAGAACATATTCCGAAAAAGAAAACATAAAATTAAGGTTTTGATTGAAAAATATGAGACATTTCAAAAAGAAAACATAGGATTAGGGTTTTGATTAAAAAATAGGAGGCATTACTATTAGAAAACAATGAATTAGTGTTTTGATTAAAAAATGAAAAGTAGGGGGCACTTCAAAAAGAAAACATAGAATTAGGGCTTTGATTTAGAAATAGCATACGTTCAACAAAGAAAACTTAGGATTTGGGGTTCGATCAAAAAATTGGAGACATTCAGAAAAGAATGCATAGGATTAGGGTTTTGATTTGAAACTAAAAAGTATGAGACATTATGAAAATAAAACATATGATTATTGTTTTGATTCAAAAATTGATGACATACGATTAGTGTTTTGATTGAAAAATATGGGATATTATAAAAGTAAAACACAGGATTAGGGTTTTGATTCAAATATTGTAGGCATTTTAGAAACAAAACATAGGATTAGGTTTCATTGGAAAATAGGAGACATTAGTATAGGAATTCTTGGGATTAGGGTTTTGATTAAAATATAGTAGACATTCCGAGTAGAAAACATAGGATTAGTTTTTTGATTGAAATATAGTAGTCATTCTGAAAAGAAAACATAGGATTGGGGTTTTGAATGAAAATTATGAGACATTCCGAATAGAAATCATAGGATTAGGGTTTTGAATAAAAAATAGTAGACATTCTGAGAAGAAAACATAGGATTAGGGTTTTGATTGCAAAAATATGAGACAATATGAAAATAAAACACAGGATCATAGTTTTGTTTAAAAATAGAAGACATTTCCAAATGAAAACATAAGATTAAGGGTTTGATTAAAAACTAGGAGTCATTTAAAAAAACTTAGGATTATTGTTTTGATTAAAAAACTTAGGATTATTGTTTTGATCAAAAATATGATTATTATTTTTGTTTCAAAAATAGCACACATTCTCAAAAGGGAAAAATAAATTACGGTTTTGATTAAAAAATAGGAGGCATTCCAAAAAGAAAACATATTATTAGAATTTTTATCAAAAAAAGGATGCATTACAAAAAGAAAACATAGGAGACATTACTAAAGTAAAACATACAATTATTTGTTTTAAATAAAAAATACCCTAAATTTTGTTTTCTTTTGAAAACTGATTAAAAGGAGACATTAAAAATAAAACTTATGATTCAGGTTTTTTCACAAAAATATGACAAATTATAAAAAGAAAACATATGATTACGGTGTTCATTCAAATATAGTACCCATTGCGAAAAGAAAACATAGGATTAGTGTTTTGATTGAAAAATAGGAGACATTACGAAAATAAAACATAGGATTAGGGTTTCGATTTAAAAATAGTAGAAATTATGAAAAGAAAACATTAGATTAGGGTTTTGATTTAAAAATACTAGAAATTACAAAAAGAAAACATACGATCATTGTTTTGATTGAAAAATTTCCGAAATTTCGAAAAGAAAACATAGGATTTGAATTTTAATTCAAAAATAGGAGACATTACTATAAGAAAACATGGGATTAGTGTCTTTATTTAAAAATCGTAGGCATGCCATAAAGAAAATATAGGATTAGGGTCTTGATTGATAAATAGTAGGCATTCTCAAAAGAAAACAAAGGATTAGTGTTTTGAATAAAAACCAAAAAGTGGACATTTAAAAAAGAAAACAAAGGATTTGGGTTTTGATTGAAAGATAGAGTTAGTAATGTTTTGTTTTGGAAATGTCTCCTTTTGTTCAAAAACAAGAGACATTTAAAAAGAAAAACATAGGATTAAGGTTTCGATTAAAAACCAAAAAATAGGTGACATTTCCAAAAGAAAACATAGAATTATTGTTTTGATTAAAAAAATGAGACATCCTGAAAAGAAAACAAAAGATTAAGGTTTTGAGTCAAAACTGAAACATAGGTCATATTTCTGAAAACAAAACATAGTATTAGAGTTTCGATTAAAAAATAGCAGACATTTTTAAAACAAAAGAAAGGATTAGGTTTTTCATTGAAAATTAGTAGATATTCTGAAAATAAAACATAAGATTAGAGTTTTGATTAAAAAGTAGTAGACATTCCAAAAAGAAAAGAAAGGATTAGGGTTTTGATTCAAAAATAGGAGACATACCGAAAAGGAGAAATTGGATTAGGGTTTTGATTCAAAACTTAAAAATTTGACACATTCTGAAAAGAACATAGGATTATTTTGTTGACTGAAAGATAGGAGGCATTCTAAAAACAAAACATAAGATTAGGTATTTGATACAAATATAGTATGCATTGTGAAAAGAAACATAGGATTAAGGTTGTGATAAAAAAAATGTGTCATTTCAAAAAGCAAACATAGGATTAGGATTTTAATTAAAAAATAGGAGACATTTCCCTACCAAAACAAAGGATTATGGTTTTGATTAAAAACCAAAAATAGGTGACATTTCAAAAAGAAACCATAGAAGTAGGGTTTTGATTAAAAAATAACAGATATTCCCAAAAGGAAACCTAAGATTAGGGTCTTGATTAAAAAATAGGAGGCATTAAAAAAAACTTATTATTACGGTTTTCATTAAAACATATCAGACATTACAAAAAGAAAACATATTATTATTGTTTTGATTAAAAAATAAGAGTCATTCCGAAAAGAAAACATAGGATTAGGGTATTGATTCAAAAATAGGAGGCATTACCATAAAAACATAGGATTGGGGTTTTTATTAAAAAATATGAGATAATCTCAGAAGAAAACATAGCATTAGCGGTTTGATTCAAAAATAGGAGACATTACTATAAGAAAACACATGATTAGTGTTTCTATTCAAAGATACTAGATATTCTTAAAACAAAAATAGAATTAGGGTTTTGATTGAAAGATAGGAGTCATTAGTATTAGAAAAACATTGGATTAGGTTTTGATTAAAAAATAGTTGACATTAACAAAAAAAAACATAAGATTCTATTTTTCATTGAAAGAAAGGATACATTTTGAAGGGAAAATGTAGGATTACAATTTTTATTCAAAATTAGGAGGCATTATGAAAAGAAAACTTAAGATTAGGTTTCTGATTAAAAGTAAAACTTAAGATTATGGTTTTGATTAAAAACTAAAAAATAAGGGACATTCTCGAAAGAAAACTTAGGATTAGGGTTTTGATTTAAAAACCTAATCTTATGTTTTTCTTTTGGGAATGTTTACTATTTTTGAATCAAAACAATAATCTTAAGTTTTCTTTTCTTAATGTCTCATATTTTTTAATCAAAACCCTAATCCTAAGTGTTTTTTAATGTCTCATTTTTTCAATCAAAACGGTGATCCTATGTTTTATTTTTTGAATATCTCCTATTTTTGAATCGAAACCCTAATGCTATGTTTTCTTTTACGAATTTCTGCTATTTTTCAATTAAAACACTAATTCTATGTTTTCTTTTGGTATATTTTTTAGTTTTTAATAAATACACTAATCCTATGTTTGCTTATAGTAATGTTTTGATTTAAAATATAAGATTAGGGTTTTTGATTGGAATATCTGATACATTTAATCAAAACCCTAATGATATGTTTTCTTTTCATAACGCATCCTATTTTTGAATAAAAAATCCTAATCCTATATTTTCTTTTCTTAATGTCTCTTATCTTTCAATCAAAACCTGAATGCAATGTTTTCTCTTCTTAATGTCTATTATTTTTTTGTCAAAAACCTAATCCTATGTTTTCCTATATTAATGCCTCCTATTTTTCAATCGAAACTCTAATTCTATATTTTCTTTTTGGAATGTCTACTATTTTTTAATCAAAACCCTAATCCTAAGTTTTATTTTGAGAATGTCTCCTCACTACAAGAAAAACATTAATTATCTTGCGACAACTCCCTACCTAAAATTGTAAAATCAATGGGTAATATTAATTAGCGAGGGATCCCCTAGGGATTAACATCCCTGGGTAATAGGCTCGTGGGTAATACTTTACCCAGGGAGTTTATAATCCCTTGCTAAATAGTAACGAATTATTCCGTGGGTAAATAATAAATTTCCTGGGTAATTAATGTTAATCAATTCATCAAAGATAATTAATTTTCTTTAGAATATTTTCTAGGAAATATCTTGGTAATTTAAGTTAATTGATTCATCATAGACAAGGAATTTGCTTGGAAATGTTTCCTGGAAAATCCCAAGGTAATGTTAGCAAGGGATTTTTCATAGGCAATCCGTTGCTAAATTTTTAAAAAATTGAAATGTTAGTCTATAGGTAATTCCTGGGTAATATTCACTAGGGATTATGTCCTAAATAATTCTTTAGTATTTTGATGTAGCATTAATGAATCATAGCTTGGTAATCTCTTGCTAAATATACTTAGGGATTATTTCGTAGGTAATTCATTGATAATAAAATTTGAAAAAAAGGATTATTCCCTTGGTAATCCCTTGATAATATAAAACAAAGCTTTAATTATTTATTTTAAATTATATTATAAATTATAATACAAAAACATGTATTAAATCATGCATTTAGAATAATTAGTAAATTTACTTGAATATGCTAAAAATAACAATTGCAATCTAACATAACCAACTATGAAAGATTATATTAAACATTGTCAAAGACATTAAAAAACAACAGAGTTCATATTCAAAATAAATGCAAGCACATATAGCTAATATAAGTGGCAAGTACTAAAACTCAAAAGTATCACAAGAAAGCAACAAATACGAGAAATATGTCACAAGATAAGAACATTAACTACTAAATTAGTGAATTAGGATCAACATCTTTATCATGACCAGATTGATTTACTTGAGAAGGTGCTTGATTTTGAGGTATAAGTGATTGTAGCATTCTCCTCATTTCAGCCACCTCTTGTCGAGTTTCTTGAAGCTCTTGCTTGAGTTTCTTGACGCTCTTGTTGATGCCGCTCTTCTTGGATTTGTACTTGTTTATGAACAGATGCTAACTCCTTTTGTAAATCTTCATTATTTTGCATAGTAGATGTTGTAGTTGAGTTATTGACATTTGAATTAGAGCATCCATAATAGGAAGATGCTTGAGGACGAAGACCATAAACTCTTCTTTTCTTCTCTCCACCAATTACTTCAATATAAAAGACCAATTCATCTACTGCTAGAGTAGGTCTTGAGTTTGTTGATCCAAATTCTATAGAAATTGCATGTTGTTTTAAGGTCAACATCTTATCCTACAATCAAAACAAATTATAGTAATACAGATTTAGAAGAAAAAAAATGAACAACTTGTATTAAAATGTCATGTCTCTTAGAAATGTTTACATTCATTGTTTTTCACTTGAGATCTACAAAAATTTCTCCATCATGTTTTTTAGTATGAGTATGCAAAAAAAGTTCACGTAAAGTGGCTTTTCGACCCAATTTAGATTCCTATAGCGATAAGAAATATTAAAATTTCTTGGCAACATGTAATACATAAATTTGCAAAATAAAATAAAATAAATCAAAATAAAATAAACACATCTCAATACATTTAAAAACTTATATTTATACTTACAGGCTTCTTCCCATGCTCAACATTAGATATTGATTCTTCTCTATGGCATGATGGCCTAGAAATGCAACGTCGATTTTTAGAATTTATCTCATGTTTCTTCTTAAATGTAGGTTTATCCCAGTCAGTTTTCCAATGCTTATACTCCTCCTCACTTAGATACTTTGCTTTGTTGTTGCATCCCTTATATCACTCAAAAAATCACTATATCACTGTGAGGCTTTAAAAAACCCAAGCTTCTTTTACTTGTGCCTTTAATGAGGAATCCCAAATAAAGTGCTTGTACATAAGATAAAAAATATTTCAATGTTCAAAACAAGTAAAAATAAAACAAACAAATAAAAAAATAATGACTAATACAGGAAATTCTTCAAAATAAAAGTCTCTTATAGGTTGTGGCACTGTCTTCCATGTGTATCCTTTAATGTAAAAAATTTCCTTCGACGTTTTTGTGATTATCCGAGCACATTTGGTAGATGGCTCTAACATGTCATTGTTTAAGTAAAAAACAAGCAATAAATAGTGCACATAACAAGTACTATGATTGTCAAATTGTGAATACTTACAATCCATTCACAACTGTGATGCGCAACCTCCCAACAATGGTTGAAGCATCTTGTGTGCTACCATAGTTTGCTTGAGTATTACTAACAGCTACAACATTTTGATTGTGTTGTTGAGATCCAATAACATTCACTGTTTCCTCAACACTTGGAATATTGGGATTTGAAATTGGTGCACTATCATCATTGCTTGATCCTTCAATGTTTGAATGAGCATGAGAAGTGCGGCCTCCACTCCTTCCACCTCTTAATCTAGTCCTTTCTTTACCTCTAGCCATTTCTATAAAATTATAAAAATATATTAGTTGATAATGAAATAACTCAACAGATGTAAATAATACATGAAATAAATTAACTAAAACAATATCTTTTGGAAAATGAAATATAACTTTGCAAAAGAAAACTAACAATACACAATAATCATAACTTGAAAAAAATTGCAAATCAACTACTACAATATATAAAATGCATTGCATTTGTTCACAAATCTAACAAGAAAACTAATGATTACAACTCATTATCATCGGAAATGTATTCATCTTCATCATTTTCTAATTTGCCTTCGGTTTCATAATCTGTTTCAATTTCTTTTTCCAGTATGTCATCATGGCTATTATCAACCTCCATGGAACCTCCATTTGAATCATTTAGAGTTGTCGGTATATCATCGATATTGTCAATTGAGTGGGCTTAGGTTTCATCTTCTTGGAATGCCAAATTTGCTAGTGGAGCATCAATAAATTGTCCTCGCTTAATTTTTCATACAGCCCACCAATTATCCTTATCCTGTTTCATGCCTGGGATAAGATGTATAATATACTTGTGTAGCTTGTGTAGATAAAATGAAGGGCTCATCCTTGGTAAGCCATCTTTTGTGATTGATATCCACAAGATTGTAATCCTCATGTATCTTCATCACAACATTTAGAGTTTGATCAAACCAATCACACTTGAACAATGTAGTCCTTTTTATTGGGAGTGCTGAATACTTTAATTGTATAATTTCCCACAAAAGACCATACTCCACTATTTATTATCATTTTTCTCACACCATGCTCAATTGTGTGAAATTTATACCCTTTGATAAAATGCAATGGATAAGTCATCACAACTTTTAAAAACCCAATTGTGAGATCCTTCATCATTTGATTAGTCACATTATTTCGTGGTACTTTTTTTAAATTTGTGTTCACATGAGACTCAAAGTAATATGAACAAAAAGTTGATGCTTCTTCAACTATGTACACATTACAAATTGAACCTTCAACCTTGGCTTTGTTAGTTACTTTCTTCTTTTCAATGACGCAAGAACCTAAATTATAAATAAGAATAGTTATATTAAATTGAAAATAGACGTCATACAAAATCATTTAGGCTGAATTTATATTAAAGTTTACCTCTCTAAATGGGTAACATTCAATGATATTGCAATGACACTGCTATCTTTGCTTCAAATGGTAAGTGAATCAGAAGATGTTCCATTGAGTCAAAGATACTAGGAGGAAATATACACTCCAACTTGCACAATATTACAGGAATTTTTTCGATAAGCCTATTCATGTCTTCCACTCTAATCGTCGAACAAGTAATGTCTTTAAAAAATAAGCTTAGCTTTGCCAAAGCTTTCCATATTGACAATGGTAATAGTTCATGAAAGGCTATAGGGATGCACCTTTGCATGAATACATGGCAATCATGTCTTTTCATTGCATACATATTATACTTTCACATATCAACACATCTTGCCATATTTGAAACATACCTATCTGGAAACAAAAGTTGACTTACCCATTCACAAACAACCTTTTTTTACTCTTTACTTAAGCTATAGCAAGCTTTCAGATATTTCCTGGTCGCTCCATATTTTTAAAATTCTTTATGCTTGCAATATATTTTCACATCCTCTCTTGCTTTTGCATTATCTTTGGTTTTGCCTTCCACATCCATCACAGTGTCAAACACATTTTTAAAAGCATTTTTTTCAATGTGCATGAAATCAATATTATGGCGGATGAGATTAGTGACAAGATCCCCTTGCGTATATCCCGCAAGTGCACGGTTTTATCAAAGTAATAATCCCGGGTGAGCGGGTATCGAATCCATAGGGAGTAGGGAGTAAAGACACTTAATTCTATTCTTAGCTATGTGGAATATCAACAATGATAAGTGTGATAATGATTCAATTCTCAACAATTAAAAGCAACAAGTAAGAGAGCAAAAGTAAGGAGGAGGTAAGGCAATCGATAAAGATGCGGTACTCGGATGATGCTTCACCTAGCATAATCGCTTCAAGTGCAAGAACTCTCTATTATGCTTCCTAATCAATGCAATGGTGAGTCATGGAAATCCTTACATACATAGTCCCAAATCTAAGGTCAACTATGCCTAACTCTATTCATGTCCCAGAGGAGAGATTAAAGAACCTCTCAATCTCGCACTCGAATAAAGTTGCAATGAGCTCTAGGGATTCCAGGTAATAAATCTCTTCCTAATTATAGACCTAACCCTTTTGTCCAGGCAGAAGGTCCCTAACCACAATTAAGCCCTAGATACTAAGGTCCCTCTCCAATCTAGCTTCGTCTAACACTCGTGGTGTGTCACTCACTCACAAGGTTACCAACAAGAACTCTCAACCCTAGTGTCACTCTAGGGGAAATGTTCATACAATAAAGCATTCAAGATTGGAACTCACAATAAACATCAATTTATTGAAAGCATAATAAAGAAGTTCAATGAAACAAATACATCTTAGGGTTCACAATCACCCAAATACCCACTAGGGGTTTAGCTCTCCATGGAGCTAAGTACAATCAAAGAAATCGAATGTAAAAGCAATGAATCCATAAAGAAACCCACTCGATGGTCGTGTCGATGGTCTTGGGGAGAGTCCTCTACTCGTCGCAAGGGATCCTTTCTCGGGCCTAGGATACACCTCGCCGGATCGATGCCGACGAAAGCTCTCCCAATAACCTTCTTCCAAATGATGCACGATGTTAGAGCCATAGAACCTCTCCAAAAACCTAGCCAATACCCCTCAAAACCCTAGCCGAAGCCCTCTCTCAAGTTGAGGAAAAGATGGAGAAAAGAATACCAAAATCGGGGCTGAATCGGCTTTAAATAGGGTTGGAATCGAGCGACTCCACGGGCGTGGACGGTACACGCGCCCGTGCAGAATTTCCACACGGCCGTGGATAATTTCCACACGCCCATGTGGATTCTCTGTTTCTCTGATTTCTCGGGCGGCTGTGAACAGTGCTGTGCAGTACATGCTACAGTGTTGCTGCATTGCTCTACTACAGCCTTCGACCTGAATAACTTCCTAATTCCATATTTTCATCGGGGTAATGCAAATGGGCACACGTTTACGTCATGAATCACTTGCTTTTTCAATGATATATATGTTGGTGGAGCTCTCGTTCTTATGTGCATAAATCGGAGTGCTCGAGTGTAACTGCCTTTGTGCCCTCCAAATGGATGTGCTCACTCGAATGCTAGGAGGTTGGCACACACTCTACCATCTCACACTTGACCTATGTTTTCGCGTTTTAACCTTAGCGAGATTTCATCCAAAATAGGTGCATTATGATCCACATTGGCCTATTTCCTTCATACTCGATCTCACAACCCTACCTGCATAAAAGTAACATAAAAATACACATATTAGTTTAAAAACCTGAGAAAAGTAATGCTCAACATAAGGAATGAACACCTCGCATTCATATCGCACAAGCAGTTATCAATTAGTGATCCAATAAGGCACAAATCACAATATATGCTATGCTTGTGCCATCCACTTGACTTACAAATAGGAGCATTCCATTGTACAACACCAACTTTTGTTATTTTCTTCAACTTTAAGTCTTCAATTTGTTTCAAAATTTGATGCCTTGAAAAAATAGATGGAGATACTGACTCTTCAATCTTGTTCTTTATGAAATCATATTTGTTTCTTCTAAAAGGTTGATGTGTAGGTAGGAATTGCCGATGTCATTCAAACCACGAAACTTTATTACCATTAACAAGGCTAAAAGACTTTGATTTATCCATACAATATGGACAAGAGTTTCTGCATGCGGTACTCCATTCCGATAGCATTACAAAAGCTAGGAAGTCACTAATGGTCCTCATGAGTATAGGTCTAATCTAAAAATTTTGTTTCTTGGACACATCATATGATTGTACTACAACAATCCAGAAATGTTTTAACTCTGCAATTAATGGTTGAAAGTACGCATCTAACTTTTGCTTTGGATTTTTTGGGGCATGTATAATAATAGTTAAAAACATATAAGGGTCTTTCATGCACATCCATTGCGGTAAATTGTATAGTGTGATAATAACAGGCTAACAAGAATATTGCTTACCTGATTGTCCAAATGGTTGAAACCCATCTGTTGACAACCCAAGTCTTACATTTTCGGCCTATGATGCAAAAAGAAAATGTATGAGATCAAATTCCTTCCATGCTTTAGCCTCAGAAGGATGGAAAATCATACCATCTTTTTATCATGCTCTTTGTGCGACCTCATAGCCTTCGCCGTGACCTTTGAAGCATGCAATCTTTGTATCCTAGGTGTTAGAGGAAAATAATACATCTTTTGATTATATGGATAATCTTTGTGATTCCCTATGCCTCTCTTCCTCCTTTAATATTGAGGATGGTCACAAACCTTACAACTTCTTTTGCCACTATCCTCACCCCAAAATAACATGCATCGATTTATGCAACAATGGATTTTCTCGAATGGAAGACCCAAGCCAGCAACAAACTTCATTGTATTATAGAAGTCATCAACCAACTTATTATTAGTTGGTAATGCCTCTTTCATAAATTGCAATACAACATCATAACACTTCTCTGACATTTGAAACTCAGATTTTATTGTTAATAATCTTGTAATGGCAGATAATTGAGTGTGCGCTTCACATCCATGCCATAAAGGTTCTTCTGCTGTATCAAGCAAGTCATACAATTTTTGAGTTGTGGGGTTTGGCATTTCCTCTTCAATTACATCGTAATATGGATCAAAGTTAGGACTAATTGCATCAATAATCATGTCCATGTATGAACTTCATCCTTCCAAATCTTGTGATCTCAAAGAGTTGCACTGAGTTTCATTATAATTTGCATATACCAAAGGTTCCCCATGACATACCCTCTGACGATAATCTTGAGTAAACCCATTCCTCAGAAGATGCAACTTCACATTATCAACCACTTCATACCTTTGATTTTGACACTTACAACAAGGGCAAATTATTTTATCACCATCCATAAATCTTGGTTGGTTACAAGCATATTGGACTAATGACTCTACCCCAACCACAAATTCAGGGTTAATGAATCTATGTCCGTGTGTAAGTCTATTATACATCCACTCCCGATCAGTTCCCATTTATATTCTGATAACATAGAACAATATGATTTTTATAATTAACACATGTTTATAGATTAAAAATATATTCAAAACACATACACCATATATGCTCACATGAATACAATTTAAAGAATATATTTTCAGAGTTAAACAAAATTACAAATTCAAAATAAGCCTACAAATAAATTGAGATAGATTAGGTGAACATGGCATACTTTATGGTTGACAAATATAAACAAACCTTAAAGTTTTTTTGATACATTTGACATAATTTCTCTGGCATAGTGCACCTAATCTATTGTTAACAAACATGTTAAAAATGCTGCTTTTGATAATTCAATCAAATTCTCAAGATTGATAAAGTAATGGACTATTTATCCAGTTCATGTACATGCTAGAATGATATAATACATTGTTTGAGTGAACACATTGCTATATACATAGAAAAATTTTGTCATATATATATGAGCTATATAAGCTATAGAACAAATGAAAAAACCATATGATTAAGAGAATAATTTTCCCTCCAAGTTCTCACCTAATTTCAACAACACTCTTCACAAAAATCTCAAATTTCTTCTCAGCTATCAAAAACAACAAAATAAGTTTTAAGTCACTAAAATTTTAAAAATCATGGTTAATTAAACAACAATAATATATATGCTCGAAGATATATATATATCTTATGGTGGTGAAAAGAAATGCCCATTGTATACTATGTTAAAATTAGTAAAATCATCATTTAATCTTAATAAGCATTGTCAATAGTTTACACAATGTATGCAGAGAAAAACCATTGAAAAAACCATTGTTAAATAAATTCATTAATCCAACCCCCAACTAAAAACACCAAAAAAATTCAAATTCAAATGCGTATATATATATATATATATATATAGGAAACAAATTCAAGAATGGGATAGAAGACCTTGATGATTAGACCTCTTGGATGTGTGTACTCGCGAATTGAGTTTGCAGCAGAGGATGACCACGAATTTCACCGGTGAGTCGGTAGTCAGGAAAGGATTGGCCGGTTCCAAATATAAACACCTACTTAAATTCCTAGAAAGTACACATTCAACAGTGGTCAGCCCTTAAATCGAGAAACACCACCAAACAATCAAAATATCTACTTATAAACAAAACCTAATAATGAGTAAAGGTAAACATATGAAAATAATAATACTAATTATAAAGATTAATCCCAGCCCAACCAATTATTCTAATCATATTAAATTATTTGATTTAAGATGTTTTTAAAAAACAATCATGCATGGATACTGTTATTCAATCATCATCATTGATTAATCACAGAAAGAGAACATGAATTATAAATTATTATATAGATTTTGATGATGAATTCATTCCACAATTAAAATTTGATCATGATTTCAGAAAACAAAAATATGCTTTGAATTAAAAATATGAAAAATAGTAAATCATTAAATTAAAAATTATTCTAATAATAATAATAATAATAATAATAATAATAATAATAATTCACAAAGTTGTCCTCCACGTGATCCACAAGAGGTCTATGAGTGGAGGGGGAAAAAATTCATTCAGATGAATTTTTAACATCCAAGTGTAGCAGTCATGTGATAAGGAATGCATGGGAAATATTACTATCATGTTTACTTAAAAAATGAGATAAATAGATAATAAGCACTAGGTTAAACTTAAAGTCACTTTCGTTTACATTGCTAAGTGCCAGCGGTAAAGTACCCCTGCTTGAATCATAAGCAAAGCCACTCACAATTATCTATATACTCTTTTTAATCCCTTGAAACTTAAAAGCATGGCATGGAATCCTTATCAGCAATGCATAAATTTACAACAGTTGATCCTTCTTCAGAAGCCATTGACATTGTCTCATGTATTACATGCCCCCTAGGCATGGAATACTTGTGCTCTCTGATACCTTGAAAAGCACAAGGGTGCTTACCTTAGCAGCCATGCAAATAATGGACCACCATTTATACGCTTAGGGAGACACATGACTAGTTCAGATTCCTTTCTATAAATAATAATGTCAGATCAATGGCAACAATTCTACTCCTTTAACCACATTGTTGTAATTTCAAGAATTATAGATTTAGCTTGTAGTGTGGCAGGGGACAAGAACAATAGTAATATTTCGCACCAGTGCCTACGGAAATCATAACCACGATGCCTACTTTATAATTATTGAAATATATAAACGATACAGGAAATAAGTTAGTATCATCCATTTCATGATAGGACTGGCAAACTGAAATGAGCTTATTGTACAATTTCAATCAAGAATGAATAGCAACTACACCTCCAACAACATTATCATATTCAACCTTTTGAAATCCTACATCAAGAATCGTTCGAGCAAATGTCTCCTGTACCATGAAAACAGAATCAGAAAATAGACCAAATTAAATGATATAAAAAATTGTATCAAATAGCTCAATGCATCAAATGTCAGGTTCAATGAGAAGAACACCAAAGTAAAAGGATGCATAAAACACAACAAAAGACATGTTTCAAGACAAAGGTACTATAACTTCATTAAGAAAAGTGTATACCAAAACATTGTAGATCCATCCTTTACACATGCTAATTTCAAGGATTGATGAATATTTACAAAGAGACAGATATCCTTATATTGGATCACCAAATTGATAAAGTGAGCTGACATCCGTTTGAAGAAATGTATGCGCAGAGAGGAATATATTGTTCGGATATTGATTTGATCTTTTTTCAGATTCTTGCTGTCATTTATAGATTTCTCAGGCTAAAAAAAATGCACACTTCCACCCTAACTTTAATAATTTGAGTTCTTACACCTTGGTCATGGCAATTTGGAAAGCTAGTGGTTTTGCTCTCAGCCTTCGTCTCTCCTTGTGGTCTGAACACATTGGTCTTCATCGTGAAGAGGTTAGTAATTAGATTAGAACTATGTTTCCCAGTATAATAGTTTTTTTCTAGCATATTTTATGTCTAACCCCATAACCTATATTCAGAATTAGCATTTGCATTTAGAGCATGCTAAGTTATACTTCCTGAAATTTTTGCTAATCATTTAACAGGAACAACTTCTACATGCATTTTTTGTTTGAGCTTTTCTTTGTCGGGTATGTGCTAGTTAGTTTAATAGTAATATCTAAAATATTTATGGGAAAGAAATTACCTCCTTTTCCAGTCAGATGTCTTCATGCCATAGTTTGCAGGTCTATGTTATTTCACTTGATTTATCTAATTTCATAAATCATCCTGGTTTTTTGAGATTATTGTGCAATAAATTTCATAAATAGAAAATTTAATAAGCTTCTATTTCTAAAGGAAAATATAATATTAATGCAATAAGGAATTATATTTGCATTTGTAGAACACCAGACCAAGGAAAGTGCATGATGAATAGAAGGACTATGCAATGAATCATAAAATGTAATAGCTGAAGTTAAAGAAGATGAGCTTTTTAACTTCAATTTACTCCTGATTCTGTTGTAATTAGCTTCCATTATTTATAATGATTATCAAACCGTGTATATAAATCTTGGTTTCCTGATTTTGACAAAGAATCAGCTACAGTTCATTATGTTTGATTTTGCTTTCCCCTCACAGAAGAAGTGAAAAAATTATGTGTATATCAACTCCTTTTCGACTAATGAGTGCTACAATATTTAAAACCAAAAACATTTGACTTTCAAAGCTCACGTTGTGGTAAAAAATAGTCAGAATGGTTGGGATTCACCATATATAGTTATGTATTAACATTCATAAATGAAATAATTGGGTGACTATATATGATTTGTTCACGCAAAATACAAGAGGAAAAATTTACATGAAGAAACTCCAAATTTTGATGAAGTTATATGCTTTACACACACACACACACATGCACACAAACTAACAAGAGAGATAATGTCCAGAGGAACTGGGGCTTTAAAAAAAACAGAGAACAAAAAAAAGCAGGCAATTAATTAGAACCATGGAACTTGTCATTGGTCACCTGGTATTTTCCAAATTTTGGTTAATTTTCATCCAAGCTCAAGCGAAGACTATCCTATATAGATAATATTAGAGAAAAATCTAATTTGGATAAAGATCCAAGACTTAGAATTAAGATCAGATCCAAGACTATGCACAACTCTGAACAATTGTTCACATAATTCATGACAGCAAATCAACAATAAAATAAGATAAAGTTTCTCAAAACAATCCAAATAATCCAAATTCTGACTATTCTCAAAGATCAAAATCCAAGGTTTCGCCACAAAATTGAAACAAAGCAATTTCAAACAAAACCTAACAAATTAATCGCAAATCAAACCTACCTCAGATAAAGAATCGAATAGAAACCCCAAGACAAGCAGTGAAATCTCGCCTTTTTCGGCTCCAAACCTCAAAACAAGGCCGTAAATGAGAAAAAAAAAACATCACAAAGAACTCTTCTGATCAAGCCCTCCCGCTTCGAAAGAACTCCTCTGATCTGGATAAGAAACAAAGAACAAAGAACTCGTTCAACGAGAGGAAGGGAAAAAGGAGAGCAAAGGAAGAGCACAAAAGATCACCAGATGATGCTCGAGGGCTCACTAGATGATCACTAGATGATTAAGTTTTGCCAGATGCGGTGAAAGGGCATGCGATGGCGAGGGTGGCACTAGCGAAGGCAGTGGAGGGGGAGAAGAGGTGTGGGAGAAGCGGCGGCGTGGAAAGTCGCCGATGGGAGGCGCCGTGGGGAGGCGCCGATGGGTGGCACTACCAAAGGCAGTAGAGGGGAGAAAGAGGCTGTGAAGGTTGCGATATGTTTAGGGCTGAAATATTCTCAAATACTTTTTTTAAAATAATCTAAAATTACTAAAATTATGCGTATAATTTTAAACTTAAAAAAATTTTTATAATTTTGATAAATTATATTCCATATTTCGACTAAGTGTAAATAAAAAAAAGTGAAAAAAATCTTTTCCCAGCAAAAAAATATGAAAAAAATCTCTTATAAAATTGATTTGTTAAATATTCTAAAATTTAAATTATTATTATTAATAATTTTAATCACATTTAAGTTAATTATTATTGCTTACTAATAAATTTTGTTATAAAAATAACTCCACTTGTTTAATTGTAAAATGTTTAATTGCAAAAAGGGGATCAAAACATTATTATTATTATTATTATTATTATCATTATTATTATTATTACTAATAATAATAATAATAAAATATTTTCCCAATATAAATATGATTGAATAAATTAACTTTTAAAAACAAATTAATAACTTAACATTGGGTCATTCTGATAATTAAAACAATAAGAAGGTCATATTGGAAAAAAGAACATAGTCTACGGTCCCAAATCCAAATTCAAAGATTTTGGACAACGACGTGAATCCTGGGTCCCATAACATTAATTTGAAATAATTATATACTTATATTTAATCTTAAACTTTAAAAATATAATATAATATCGTAACCAAGTAGACTTTTTAACAAAATACAATTAAAATGTAAATAAATAATTAATTTTAAAAAAAGGAAAGATGCCATGGTGACAACTGGACAAGAGATAAAGAAAATTTTCAATAAATTCAGAAGTAGGTAATGGAGAGAATCACAAAGCTTGTAAGAGTTGGAAGATTTAAATAAGATTATTGGTTAACTTAAAAAATTATCATATTATTAATAAATATATATCATTGTAAGTCTTTTATAAAAGATGGTGCTCAATTAACTTTTAGAAAACAACTATCAAGATTAAAAGCTTGGTATATATATAAAAATTAAAAAAATGTAATCTTTTGTTGTAATTCATATTAAAATTTGTAATTTTACTTTAATTTTTGGCATGCCACGACTACCACTGAATATAAAAAAAGTGCATTCTTCCTAGCAATTGTTGGTGTTATTTTTAGTTAAATGCTAATTAAAAAAAGTGCATTTATTTATTTATTTTTATTTTTGATTTCAACAAAAATCATACTATAAAATTATGTATGTCATAATGAAGTTAATACAATTAATAATAAATTTTTTAAATTCAATAACAAATCTTAAAAAAAGCAATTTAATACAGTTCTAAAATAATCAAGTTAAATTATATTTACCTAGGGATTAGCTATGAACTAAACATGATGGCTATAGTCCCTAGCTAATCCCTGGGTAATATTTAAGATCAACAATTTTAACTACGGACTCTAATGTCTTGCTAAATATAAATTGTAAGAAATAAAATACCTAGGGATTAGCTACGGTCAAATAACAATGACTATTTTTCCTAGCTAATCATTGGGTAATGTTAAAGCTATTCAGTTTACCCAGGGATTAGATAGGGACAAATAACAATGAACATTTTACCTAGCTAATCCTTGGGTAATGTTAAAACTATTTAATTTTACCCAAGGATTAGCTAGGTTATAGATTCCAATGGATAGTTTTCAATAGTAATTCATTGCTAAATATTACCTGCGTAATTCTTATGATATTTAGCAAAGGAATAGCTTAGGAAAGTCTTCCCCTTACTAATTCCTTATGTATTTCCCTGTGTAATTCCAAGGTAATGATTTTAACCTTTGTATCTAATCATTACATTCTATTCCCTATCTATTCCCTGGTAATTACCTAGGAAAATGTTTCCTAGATAATTTTCATTGGTAATTAATAATTTTATTGTAGTGCCTATTTTTGAATAAAAACCCTAATCCTATGTTTTCTTTTACGAATGCCTCCTATTTTTTAATCAAAACCCTAATCTTAGGTTTTCTTTTGGGAATGTCAGCTATTTTTTAATCAAAACCCCAATCCTATGTTTTATTTTCAAAATGCACCCTATTTTTGGTTTTTAATCAAAACTGTAATCCTATATTTTCTTATGGAAATGTCTCCTATTTTTCATTCAAAATCCTAATACTATATTTTGTTTTTGAATGACACATTTTTTTCAATCACAACTCTAATCCTATGTTTTCTTTTTGAAATGCCTGCTATTTTTAAATCAAAACCCTAACCCTATGTTTTCTTAAAGTTATTTCTCTTATTTATCATTCAAAACCCTAATCCGATGTTTTGTCATAGTAATGTCTCAAAATTTTTCAATTAAATAATTAATCCTATGTTTTATTTTCAAAATGCCTGCTATCTTCCAATCAAAACCGTAATTTTATGTTTTCTTTTCGAATGTGTCCTATCTTTCAATCAAAACCAGAATGCTATGTTTTCTTTTCTTAATGTCTCCTATTTCTCAGTTTTGAATCGAATCCCTAACCTATGTTTTCTTTTCAGAATGTCTCCACTTTTTCAATATAAAACCTATTCATTTTTTTTCTTTTTAGAATGTCTATTATTTCGAAATTATAACCCTAATCCTTTGTTGTCCTTTCAGAATGTGTTCTATTTTTCAGTTTTGAAATAAAAAAATCTTAATCCTTTGTTTTCTTTTTGAAATGTCTCATATTTTTGGATCGAAAAACATATCCTATCTTTTGTTTCGGGAATGTCTACTAATTTTTTATTAAAGCCCTAATCCTATGTTTTTCTTTTTTGCAATGTCTCATTTTTTCAATCAAAACCCTAAACCTATTGTTTTCTTTTTGGGATGCCTCCTATTTTTCGATCAAACCCGTAATCCTTTTTTTTTCTGAATGTCTACTATTTTTAAATCAAAACCCTAATGCTATGTTTTTTTATAATGATATCTCCTATTTTTCAATCAAAACACTAATACTATGTTTTCTTTTCGGAATTCTTACTATATTTGAATCAAAACCATTATCCTATGTTTTATTTTAAGAATGTCCCCTATTTTTTTTATTAAAACCATAATCCTATATCAAAATGTCCCCTATTTTTTAATTTTTAATCAGAAACCAAATCTTATATTTTATTATCTTAATGTCTGCTATTTTTTAATCTAAAACCTAATCTAATGTTGTCTATTTGAAATGTCTCATATCTTTTTATCAAAACTCAAATCCTATGTTTTCCATTCGGAATTTCTACTATTTTTGAATCAAAACTCTAATCCTATGTTTTCTTATAGTAATGTCTCATAATTTTCATTCAAAGCCTAATCCTCTATTTTCTTATAGTAATGTCTCGTATTTTTCAATCAAAACTCTAATATTATGTTTTCTTATAGTAATGTCTCTTATTTTCCAATCAAAACCCTAATCCTATGATTTGTTTTTGGGATGCCTACTATATTTTAATCAAAACCCTAATCCTATGTTTTTGGAATATCTCCTACGTCTCAATCAAAAAATGAATCCTATGTTTTCTTTTCTCAATGTCTCCTGTTCATCAGTTTTGAATCAAGACAATAACTTATGCTTTCTTTTCAGAATGTCTCCTACTTTTGGATAAAAAAACTAATCCTTTTTTTTCTTTTTGGAATGTCTGATATTTTTGAATCAAAATCCTGATCCTATGTTTTTTTTGAGAATGTGTACTATTTTTCAGTTTTTAATCAAAACACTAATTCTTTGTTTTCACTTTGGAATTTTTTTCAATTAAAACCCTAATCATATCTTTTGTTTTTTGATTCTATGCCTATGTTTTATTTTCGTAATGGCTCCTAGTTTTGAATAAAAATCATAATCATATTTTTTCTTTTCGAAATTCCTCCTATTTTTTAATCAAAACAATAATCTTATGTTTTTATTTTGGGAATGTCTGCTATTTTTGAATCAACACAATATCTCATATTTTTTCATCATCAACCCTAATCCTAAGTCTTTATTTTGGAATTCGTCCAATTTTTTAATCAAAACCCTAATCTTACATTTTCTTTTGGGAATGTGTTCTATTTTTTAATCAAAACAATAATCCTATGTTTTCTTTTCATAATGTCTCATATTTTCCAAACAAAACCCTAATCCTATTTTTCTTTTCGGAATGACACCTATTTTTGAATCAATACTCTAATCTTTGTCTTCTTTTCGGAATGTCTCCAATTTCTCATTCAAAACAGTAATCCTATTTTTTCATATAGTGATGTTTTCTATTTTTCAATAAAAAGACTAATCCTTTATTTTCTTTCTGGAATGCGTACTATATTTTAATGAAAACCCTAATATTTTTTTTTTCTTTTCAGAATGTTTGTCATTTCTAAAACAAAACCCTAATATTATTGTTTTCTTTTTGGAATGTGCATGATTTAACCCCCTTGTAGTCCTTATCGATGGAGTAGCCTCGTCTTCTCCATGGTTAGCTCATCAAGCCTAGGAAACACCTCGCCGAATAAATAATGATGAAAGTTTCCCCAATAACTATCTTCTGAAGGAATGTGGTGTTGAAGGCCATAGAACAACTCAAAAAGCATTGCCGAAGCATCTCCAAACCATAGCAGCGAGCGCCTCCAAAGATGGGGAAAAGATGGGCAAAAAGATCCTTTAAAATGGTTGAAATTGCGACTTAAATAGGGCTAGAATCGGGCATCCACACGGGAGTGTGGAATTTCCACACACCCGGTGAATCTCTAGGAAATGAATTTCTGTGATATGTGAATAGTAACTTCTACAAGTACTTTCTTTGTCGCATTGATTTGTTACAATACTGTTACATTACTCACGCAAAATACTCGATTCCACACTCTTCATCGAGGCCACATGAATGGGCACTCATCTATGCGGTAGATCGCGCTGCATCTTCAATAAAAATCACCTTGACATTGATCTTGCTTAACATTGCACAAGTCGGAACACGCGAATGTGACTACCTTTGTGCCATTCCAAACTATGTATTTCCTTTAGCATAATGGAGGTTGGCACACAATCACGTGTCTTTAAGCACAACTCGTGTCTTCGCGTTTGTTCACTTCAAGGTTTCATCAACAAAGTGCATCCACGATCTACTTTTGGATCTTTTCTATAATAATTGTCTCCATAGCACTTCATGCACAAAAGAACAAAAATACACATGTATAAACGATAAAATCTGAAAAAAGTAGTGCTCAATGTTAAAAAAAAAATACTTCGTATTACTTATACACAAGCACTTATCATTTAATCGAAAAACTAATCCTATATTTTCTTGCACTTATCATTTTTTTGCAATGTCTCCTATTTATATGTTTTGAATCAAATCCCTAACCTTTAATTTCTTTATGGAATGACTCCTATTTTTTCAATCAAAAACCTAATCCTTTCTTTTACTTTCTAAATGTCTGCTATTTTTGTGACAAAACCCTAATCGTTTATTTTCCATCTGAAATGTTAGCAATTTTGGAATCAAAACTCTTATAATTTGTTTTCTTTTTGAAATGTCTAATATTTTATTGTTTTCATTTAAAACCTTTATATTTCATTTTCTTATAGTAATGTCTCCTATTTTTCAACCAAAATCCTAATCCAATATTTTTTTTTCTTAATGTCTACTATTTTTTATTCAAAACCATATATGCATGATTAATTTTAAGAATGACATATATTTTTCATTCAAATCCCTAATCCTAATTTTCTTTTATGAATGCAGACTATATTTCAATTAAAACTCTAATCCTATGTTTTCCTTTCTTAATGTCTATTGTTTTTAATCAAAACCCTAATCTTATGTTTTCTTATAGTAGTCTCTCCTATTTTTCATTAAAAACAAAAATACAATATCTTCTCATAGTAAGGTCTCCTATTTTTTAATCAAAACCATAATCATTTGTTTCCTTATAGTAATATCTCCTATTTTTGAATAGACATCCTAATCCTATGATTTCCTTTTGTAAGGCCTACTATATTTGAATCAAAACCATCATCTTATATATATATATGTATATGGATCAATCCTAACCTTTAATTTCTTCTACGGAATGACTCTCATTTTCAATCAAAAACTCAATACGTTTCTCTTTTACTTTACTAAAGTGTCCGCTAGTTTTGAGACGCAAATCCTAATCACTGCGTGTTCCATCCTAAGAATGTTAGCTATTTTGGAATAAAAACTCTTATAATTTGTTTTATTTTTAAAATGTCTAATATTCTTTTGTTTTTAATTAAAACCCTAATATTTCATTTTCTTATAGTAATGTCCCCTATTTTTCAATCAAAACCCTAATCCAATATTTTCTTTTCTTAATGTCTACTATTTTTTATTCAAAACCATATATATATGATTAATCCTAATTTTCTTTTTGGAATCGTGACGACTATGTTTAATTCAAAATTTCTAATACTATAAGCTTTTCCATTCTCAATGTCTACTATTTTTAATCAAAACCCTAATCCTAGGTTTTATTATAGTAGTCTCTCCTATTTTTTATTCAAAACCCAACATGCAATCTTCGCAGTAATATCTCCTATTTTAAATCAAAACCCTATTATCCTTATTTTCTTTTCGAATGACTACTCTGTCTTTTTAGTCAAAACCCTAACCTATAAGCTTTTCTTTTCGAATGCCTCCTATAATAAAATACGAATCCTTTTTACCTTTTCTTAATGCTCCTACTATAATCAAAACCCTAATCCAATATTTTATTAAAGTAATGTCTTATTTTTTCAATCAAAACCTTAATACTATGTTTTATTTTCAGAATGAGTACTATTTTTTAAACAAAATTCTAATATGAAGTTTTCTTATATTAATGTCTCCCATTTTTCATTCAAAACCGTAATCCTATGTGTATAGTAAAGTCTCTTATAATGTTCAATTCAAAACCTGCGTTTCAATCGTTTTCTTTATGTTTAATGTCTCCTATTTTTAAATCAAAAACCTAATAATATGTTTTTTTTCGGAATGTCTACAATATTTGAATCAAAACTCTCATCCTATGTTTTCTTTTCAGAATGTATCCTATTTTGCAAACAAAACCCTAATCCTATGATTTATTTTCTTAATGTCGCAAATTTTTTAATCAAAACCCTAATCCTTTGTTTTTTGTTTTTTGAAATGGGTCCTATTTTTTATTCAACACCCTCATCCTATGTTTTATTTTCGGAATGTCTCATATTTTTCAGTCAAAACCCTAATTCTATGTTTTGTTTTTGGAATGACTACTATATTTCAATCAGTACCCTAATGACCCCTAATTTTCAATCAAAACCTTACTCCTATGTTTTCATTTTGGATTACCTACTATATTTGAATCAAAACCCTAATCCTATAATTTTTTTTTCATAATGCATCCTATTTTTTAAATCAAACGTCAATTCTTTATTTTCTTTTCGGATGCCACCTATTTTGTATTAAAAACCCTAATCGTATGATTTATTTTGGGAATATTCCCTATTTTTCGTTTTTAATCAATAGCCATCTCTAATGTTTTGTTAAAGTAATTTCTTCTACTTTTTCAATCAAAACCGTAATCCTATGTTTTCTTTTCTAGATGTCTGTATTTTTCAATCAAAACACTAATCCTATGTTTTCTTTTCAGAATGCCTACTATATTTGAATTAAAACTCTAATCTTGTGTTTCTTCCAGAATACCTGTTGTTTTTCAATTAGACACTAATTCTTTGTTATTTTTTAGGAATGTCTCCTATTTTTTGATAAAAACCATAATCCTATGTTTTCTTTTGGAAATGTCACGTATGTTTTGGTTTTTAATCAAAACTCTAATCCTAGAATACCTTACAAAACCCACTGTGCTTTTCGCTATCATAGTTTCAATCATTCAAAATGCTTTGATATTTTTCAAGCAAAACCCTAATCCTATATTTTTTTTTTCTAAATGTCTACTATTTTTGATTCAAAATAATAATCCTATGTTTTCATATAGTATTGTCTCCGATTTTTCATTCAAACCCTAATCTTATGTTTTCTTCTGAAATGTCTTTATCAATCAAAACACTAATCCTATGTTTTTATTGCGAATGTCTCGATATCGCTTTCAAAACCCAAATCCCATGTGCTCTTTTCAAATGCCCACTAGATGAAATCAAAAACCCCTAATCCTATATTTTGTTTATCGAATAGTCTCTTATTTTGCAAAACATACTCGAATTGTTCTTTTGTTAATGTCTCATATTTTTTAATCAAAAACCTAATCCTTTTATTTTTTTGGATGCCACATATTTTATTATTGAGACCCTAATATTATGTATTATTTTTAGAATGTCTCCTATTTTGCAAACAAAACCCGAGTCCTTTGTTTTCTTTTCTTCATGTCACCTATTTATTAGTTTTGAATGAAAACCCTAACCTATGTTTTCTCTTCGGAATGTCTCCTATTTTTTAATCAAAACCTAATCCTTTCTTTTCTTTTTGGAATGTCTTCTATTTTTGAATGAAAGCCCTAATATTATGTTTTACTTTTTGGAATGTGTCCTATTTTTTAGGTCTGAATCAAAACTACAATTAGTGGTTTTCTTTTCAGGATGTCTCATTTTTCGAATCAAAGCCCTATTCCTATCTTTTCTTTTGGCAATGTCTTATTGTTTTTAATCAAAACCCTAATCCGATGTTTTCTTTTTGGAATGTCTCATATTTTTCAAATAAAACTGTAATCCTATGATATCTTTTCTGAATGACTACCAATTTTCAATCAAAACAATAATCCTATGTGGTCTTTTAGAATGTCTACTATTTTTAATTCAAAACCTTAATCCTATGATTTCTTATAGTAATTTTTTTCCTATTTTCCAATCAAAACCATAATGTTATTTTTCTTTTCAGAATAGCTACTATGATTTAGTCAAAACCCTAATCCTTTGTTTTTCTTTTGCGAATGTCTACTTTTTTGAATCAAAAACATAATCCTATGTTTTCTTAGATTAATACTTTGCTCTCTTCTATAGTAATGTCCCCAATTTTTCAATCAAAATCATAATCCTACATTTTCTTTTTATAATGCTACTATAATTGAATCCAAATCCTGATCCTATGTTTTTTTTTGGAATGTCTTTTATTTTTCAATCAAAACACTAATTCTTTGTTTTCTTTTCGGATTGTCTCCTATTTTTGAATAAAAAGCGTCGCAAATGTCCCATATTATTTTGTTTTTAATCAAAACCCTAATCTAATGTTTTATTGTCGTATGTCTCCTATTTTTTAGTCAAAACCCTAATCTTCTGTTTTCTTTCCAAAATATCCGATAGTTTTTTAATCGAAAAGTTAATCTACTATTTTTTTTTCTGAATGTCTACTATTTTTTAATCAAAACTGTAATCCTATGTTTTCTTATAGTAATGTCTCCAATTTTTCATTCAAAACCTAATCTGGTGTTTTCTTATAGTAATGTCTCTTATTTTTTAATCAACACAATAATCCTATCTTTTCCTTTCGGAATGTATACTATTTTTAAATCAAAACCCTAATCGTATGTTTTTTATAATAATGTCTCCTATTTTTCAATCAAAAGCCAAATCCTATTTTTTCTTGCAGGAATGCCAACTATATGTGAATCAAAACCCAAATCTTATGTTTTTTTTCCTTTTTGGAATGTCTCCTATTTATCCGTTTTGAATCAAAACATTAATCTATGTTTACTTTCCGGAATGGATTCTATTTTTCAACCAAAACCTAATCCTTTCTTTTCTTTTTAGAATGTCTGCCATTTTTTAAACAAAACCCTAATATCAGTTTTCTTTTTGGAATGTCTGCTATTTTTTAATCAGAACTCTAATCCTATTTTTTTTTTTTTGAAATCTCAGCTATTTTTTAGGTTTTTAATCAAAATTTTAATCCTTTGTTTTTTTATAGTAATGTCTCCTATTTTTTAATCCAAACCCTAATCCTATGTTTTCCTTTCGGGACCTACTATTTTTTACTCAAAACCCTAATCCTATGTTTTATATTCGGAATGTCTCTTATTTCTCAATCAAAATCCTAATCCTATGTTTTTTTTAGGAATACCTGCTATATTTCAATCAAAACCCTAATCCTATGTTTTATTTTTAGAATGTCAACTATTTATCAATCAAAACCCTAATAGTATGTTTTATTATAGTAATGTCTCTTATTTTTCAATCAAAAACCCTAATCCTATGGTTTTCTTTTTGGAATGGCTACTTTATATGTATCAAAACCATAATCCTATATTTTCTTTCCATAAGTCTCCTATTTTAGAATCAAAGCACGAGTTCTATGTTTTATTTTCTTAGTGTCTCCTATTTATATGTTTTGAAAAGAAAACATAGGTGAGGGTTTTTTTTTATTCAAAAGTTATAATCTTATATTTTCTTTTCTTAATGTCTCCTGTGTTTTATTTCCATAATGTTTGCTATTTTTTAATTAAATAATAATTCTATGTTTTATTTTCGCAATGCCTCCTATTTTAGAATGAAAACCCGAATCTTATGCTTTTCTTTTTGGAATGTCTGCTATTTTTTAATCAAAACAATAATCGTATGTTTTGTTTTGGAAATGTCCCCTATTGTTTGGTTTTTAGTCAAAACCCTAATCCTATGTTTTCTTATAGTAATGCCTACTATTTTTCAATTAATGCCCTAATGCTATGTTTTGGTTTCATAATGTCTCATATTTTTCAGGCAAAATCCTAATCCTATATTTTCTTTTTTTAATGCCTCCTATTTTTGTATCAAAAAACTAATGTTATGTTTTCTTTTAAGAACGTCTGCAATTTTTCAATCAAAACAATAATCATATGTTCTATTTTCGAAATACATCATATATTTTAATCAAAACCCTAATAATATGTTTTTTGGAATGCCTTCCATTTTTAAATCAAAACCCTAATCTTTTATTTTCTTTTGAAAATGTATGTTATTTTTGCTTCAAAACTTAATCCAATGTTTTATTTTTGGAATGTCTAATATTTTTTATTCAAAAGCCTAATCTTATGTTTTATTTTCGGAATGTCTCAAATTTTTATATGCAAACCCTCATCTTATGTTTTCTTTTGGACTGCCTACTATATTTCAATCAAAAGCCTAGTCGTATGTTTTCCTTTTGGAAAATTTACTATTTTTGAATCAAAACCAAAATGTTATGTTTTCTTATAGTAATGTCTCCTATTTTTTAATCAAAACCCAAATCCTATATTTTATTTTCGGAATGAATACTATATTTAAATCAAAACACTAATCCTATGTCTTATTTTTGAAATGTCCATATTTTTCAATCAAAATCATAATCTTATGTCTGGTATTTTTGAATCAAAACAATAATCCAATCCTTTCTTTTCGTAATGCCTCGTCATTTTTCAGTTTTGAATCAAAACCCTAATAATAAGTTTTCTTTTGGAAATGGCTCCTATTTTTGAATCAAAACGTTAATTCTATGTTTTTTTTTGTGGAATGTCTGCAATTTTTTAATCAAAATACTATTCCTATGTTTTCTTTTGAAAATGTCCATTATTTTTTGGTTTTTAATCAAAAACCTAATCCTATGTTTTTTTTATAGTAATGTCTCATATTTTCAATTAAAACTCTAATCTTATGAATGGTTTTAAAATTATCTCATATTTTTGCACCAAAACCTTAATCGTATGTTTTCTTTTCGGAATGTCTTCTATTTTTTAATCAAAATGCTAATCCTATGTTTCTTATAGTAAGGTCTGCTATTTTTCATACAAAGCTCTAGTCCTATGTTTTCTTATAGTGATGTCTCCTATTTTTCAATCAAAATACTAATCCTATGTTTTTGAATGCCTATTGTATTTTAATCAAAACCCTTATGTATGTTTTTTTTCGGAATGTCTCCTTTTTTCAATAAAAAACCTAATCCTTTATTTTCTTTTCTTTTCCGAATGTCTGCTATTTTTGAATTAAAACCCTAATCCTATGTTTTCTTTTTGAAATGTGTTCCCATTTTAAGGTTTGAATCAAAACCCTAATTCTTTTGTTTTTCTTTTTCGAATGTCTTTGTGATCAAAAACCTAATCCTATCTTTTGTATTGGGAATGTCTACTAATTTTTAATCAAAACCCTAATCCGATGTTTTCTTTTCGATATGTCTCATATTTATCAATCAAAACCATAATACTATGTGTTCTTCTCGGAATGCCTACTATTTTTTAATATATACCCTAATCCTATGTCTTCTTATAATAATATTTCATGTTTTTTAATAAAAACCGTAATTCTATGTTTTCTTTTTGGCAACTATATTTGAATCAAAACACTTATCTTTTGTTTTCTTATCAGAATTGCTTCTATTTTTGAATCAAAACCCTAAACCTATTTTTTCAAATAGTAATGTTTTCTCTTTTTCATTCAAAATTCTAATCCTATGTTTTCTTATGGAAATGACCCTATTTTTCAATCAAAACCCTAATCTTATGCTTCCTTTTCGGAATGCCTATTATATTTGAATCAAAACACTAATCCTATATTTTCTTTTCGGAATGGCTCCTATATTTAAATTACAACACTAGTTCCTTGTTTTCTTTTAGGAATATCTCCTATTTTTGAATGAAAACACCATCATTTATTTTTCTTTTGGAAATGTCTCCTATTTTTAAGTTTTTAATCACAACAATAATCCAATTTTTTGTTATAGTAATGTGTCCTATTTTCAAGTTTTTAATCAAAACAATAATCCAATTTTTTGTTATAGTAATGTCTCTTATTTTTCAATCAAAACGCGAATCCTATATTTTCTTATCGGAATGTCTCATATTTTTCAATCAAAACCATAATCCCATATTTCTTTTTGGAATGTCTACTGCTTTTGAATCAAACCCCTAATCCTATATTTTCTTCTAGTAATGTCTCCAATTTTTCATTCAAAACCCTAATCCTATGTTTTGTTATAGTAATGTCTATTATAATTAATTGAAAACCCTAATCCTATGTTTTTATTTCGGAATGTTTACTATTGTTTAATGAAAACCTTGATCCTATTTTTTTTATAGTATTGTCTTCTATTTTTCAATCCAAAACCTAATCCTATTTTTTTTTGGAATGCCTACTATATTTGATTCAAACACCTAATCCTCTGTTTTCTTTTCAGAATGTCTCTTATTTATCAGTTTTGAATCATAACCATAACCTTTGTTTCTTTTCGGAATGGCTCCTATTTTTCCATCAAATACCTAATAAATTCTTTTTTCTCGGAATATCTGCTATCTTTGAAACAGAACACTAATCCTATGATTTCTTTTTAGAATATATGCTATTTTTTAATCAAAACTCTAATCCTTTGTTTTCTTATTGAAATGCCCCCTATTTTTTTAGTTTTTAATCAAAACCATAATCCTTTGTTTTCTTACAAAAATGTTTCCTATTTTTCAATCAAAACAGTAATCCTATGTTTCCATTTTTTAATGGCTGCTATTTTTTAATCATAACCCTAATCCTATGTTTTCTTTTCAGAATGTCTACTATTTTTTAATCAAAACCCTAATCCGATGTATTCTCATATTAATATCTCCTGTTTTTCAATCAAAACCCTAATTCTACATTTTTTTTTTCGAAATGCCTACTATATTTTGAATCAAAACCGTAATCCTATGTTTTAGTTTCCTAATGGCCCCTATTTTGAAAACAATACCAGAATCCTATGTTTTGTTTTCTTAATGTCTATTATTTATCAATTTTGAAAAGAAAAACATAAATTATGGTTTTTGATTCAAAATTCATAATCATATGTTTTCTTTTCGCAATGTGTCCTATATTTTCATTTCATAATCCCTCTTATTCTTGGATCCTAATCTTATGTTTTCTTTCGGGATTGTCTGCTACTTTTTAATCAAAACAATTATTGTACATTTTCTTTTGGAAATATCCCCTATTCTTTGTTTTATAAACGAAATCCTAATCCTATGTTTTCTTATAGTAATGTCTTCTATCTTTCAATCAAAACTCTAATTCTATGTTTTCTTTTTCTAATGCTTCCTATTTTTGAATCAAAACCCGTATCTTATGTTTAATTTTAGGAACATCTCTTATTTTTGAATCAAAAAAAGAATTGTAGGTTTTGTTTTCGTAATGATTCAAATATTTTAATCTAAACCTTAATCCAAAGTTTTTCATGGAATGGATCATATTTTTTAATCAAAACAATAATATTATGTTTCTTTTGGGAATGCCTTTTTTAACAATAATCCTATGTTTTATTTTTGTAATATCTATTATTTTTCAATCAAAACCCTAACTGTATTTTCTTTTCAAAATGTCTACTATTTTTTATTTAAAACCATAATTTTATGTTTTATTTTCAGAATGTCTCATAATTTTTAATTAAACCCCTAATCGTATGTCCTCTAGTTTTGAATCAAAACAATAATCAAATGTTTTGTTTTTGTAATGCCTCATATTTTTCAGTTTTGAAAAAAACCCTAATAATATGATTTTCTTTCGGAATTACTCTTATTGTTTAATCGAAACCCTAGTTTTATGTTTTCTTTTTGGAATGTCTACTATTTTTTAATCAAACCCCTAATCCTATGTTTTTTTTTTGCAAATGCTTCCTATTTTTTAGTTTTTAATCAAAACTCTAATCCTATGTGTTCTTATAGTAATGTCTTCTATTACTCAATCAAAATTGTAAATCTAAGTTTTCTTTTCGAAATGTCTCACATTTTTTAATCAAAACACTAATCCTATATTTTCTTAGAGTAATGTCTCCTATTTTTGATATAAAACCCTAATACTATGTTTTCATTTTGGAATGCCTACCATATTTGAATAAAAAAATTAACCTATTTGAATCCAAACAATAATCCTTTCTTTTATATTCGTAATGTCTCCTATTTTTTAATCAAAACCCTAATCCTATGTTTTCTTTTCGAAATGTGTCCTAATTTTAAGATTTGAATTAAAACCGTAATCCTATCTTTTGTTTTGGGAATATTTGCTAATTTTTAATCAAAACTCTATTCCGATGTTTTTTTTTTAAATAAAACGTCTAATTGTATGTGTTCTTTCCGGAATGGCTACTATTCTTTAATCAAAACCACAATCAAATGTTTTGTTATAGTAATGTCTACTTTTTTTGAATCAAACCCCTAATCCTATGTTTTCTTTTTTAATGTCTTATACTTTTCAATCAAAACCCTTATCCTATGTTTCTTTTCTGAATGTCTACTATTTTTTAATCAAAACCTTAATCCAATGTTTTCTTATAGTAATGTCTCCAATTTTTCATTCCAAACCGAAATCCTTTGTTTTCTTATAGTAATATCTCTTATTTTTTTATTCAAACCGCTAATTCTATATTTTCTTTTTGCAATGTGTACAATTTTTATTCAAAAACCTAATAATATGTTATCTTACATTAATGTGTCCTATTTTTCAATCGGAAACCTAATCCTATGTTTTCTTTAAGAATGCCAACTATATTTGAATCAAAACTCTAATCCTATGTTTTCTTTTCGTATTGTCTCCTATTTATCTGTTTTGAATCAACACCCTAACAGTTGTTTTCTTTTGGTAATTGCTCCTATTTTTCAATCAAAAACTAATCCATTCTTTTCTTTTAGGAATGTCTCCTATTTTGAAACAAAAAATTAATCCTAAGTTTTCTTTTTTGAATGTCTGCCATTTTTTAATAAAAAAAATTTATCATTTGTTTTCTTATAGAGATGTCCCCTATTTTTTAGTTTTTAATCAAAACCCTAATCCTTTGTTTTCTTATAATAATGTCTCCTATTTTTCATTCAAAAACCCTAATCCAATCTTATTTCGGAATGTCTACTATTTTTTATTCAAAACCCTAATCCAAAGATTTATTTTTGAAATGTCTCATATTTTCAATCAAAATTGTAAACCTATTTTTTCTTTTCTTAGTGCCTGCTATATTTAAATGAAAACCCTAATCCTATGTTTTCATCTCGGAATGTCTACTATTTTTGAATCAAAACGCTAATTCTATGTTTTCTCATAGTAATGTCTCCTATTTTTCACTCAAAACCCTAATCCTACATTTTCTTTTCAGAATGCCTAATATACATGAATCAATACCGTAATCCTATGTTTTATTTTCAAAATGTCTCCTATTTTGCAAACAATACCGAAATCCTATGTTTTCTTTTTTAATGTCTATTATTTATCAGTTTTGAAAAGAAAACATGGGTTATGGTTTTTTATACAAAACTGATAATTGTATGTTTTCTTTTCGTAATGCCAATTATTTCTTTATTAAAATCCTAATCCTATATTTGTTTTCAAAATTCCTATTATTTTTTAATCGAGGCCCCTAATCTTATGTTTTCTTTTGGGAATTTTTGCTACTTTTGAATAAAAAAAATAGTAGTATGTTTTCTTTTGCAATTATACCCTACTTTTGTTTTTTAATCAAAACCCTAATTCTATGTTTTTGTTTAGTAATGCCTCCTATCTTTCAATCAAAACACTAATCCTATGCTTGAATGTTTCATATTTTTCAATCAAAATCCTAATCCTAGGTTTTTTTTTGAAATGCGTCCTATTATTGAGTCGAAACCCTCATGTTTTCTTTTGGGAGCATCTGCTATTTTTGATTCAAAACAATAATCATATGTTTTGTTTTCATAATGCCTCATATTTTTTAACCAAAACCCTAATCCAAAGTTTTTTTTTGGAATGCATCATATTTTTCAATCAAAATCCAAATCTTATTTTTCTCTTTGGAATCTCTGCTATTTTTTAATAAAAACAATAATCCTATGTTTTATTTTGGTAATGTCTCATATTTTGAATCGAAGCCCTAATCCTTTGTTTTCTCTTTAAAATGTCTACTATTTTTGAATGAGTACCCTAATCCTATGTTTTTTTTCCTAATGCCAACTATATTTCAATCAAAACCCTAATCCTATGTTTTCTTATAGTAATGTCTCCTTTCTTCAATCAAAACCCTAGTCCTATTTTTTGTTATAGTAATGTATCCTATTTTTCAAACAAAACCCAAAACCCTAATCCTATTTTCCCTTATAGTAATGTCTCCTATTTTTCAATCAAAATTCTAATCCTATGTTTTTCTTTTGGAATGATTACTATATTTGAATCAAAACCTTAATCCTTTGTTTCTTTTAAAAATTTCTCCTATTTTACAAACAAAATCTGAACCCTATGTTTTCTTTTTCTTATAGTCTCATAATTTTTAATCAAAACCATAATCCTAAGTATTATTTTTTAACACCTGCTATTTTTTAAACAAAACACTAATCTAATGTTTTTTCTTGAGAATGCTTGTTTTTTTTTTATTCAAAACCCAAATCCTATGTTTTATTTATGGAATTTCTCATTGTTTTCAATCAAACCCCTAATTCTATATTTTATTTTCGGAATGCCTACTATGTTTCAATCAAAAACCTAATCCTATATTTTCTTTTCGGAATCTCTACTATAATGGAATGGAAACCCGAATACAATGTTTTCTAATTGTAATATCTCCTATTTTTCAATCAAAAGCCTAATTGTATGTTTTCTTTTCGGAATACCTACTATATTTGAATCAAAACCCTAATCCTGTGTTTTTCTTTTTGAAATGTCTCCTATTTTTCAATTAAAAACCTAATCTTTTCTTTTTCTTTTTGGAATGTCTGCTATTTTTGAAATAAAACCCTAATCCTATGTTTTCTTTTGTTAATGTGTCCTATTTATCTGTTTTGAATGAAAACCCTAATAAATTGTTTTCTTTTTGGAATGCCTCATTTTTTCAAATCAAAACCCTAATCCAATCTTTTGTTTTGGTAATGTCTGCTATTGTTTAATCAAAACCCTAATCATATGTTTTTCTTTTCACAATGTCTCTTATTTTTAAATAAAAACCTTAATCCTATGTTTTTTTTTCGGAATGTCTCTTATTTTTAAATTAAAATGCTATTCGTATGTTTTCTTTTTGCAATGTCTCCTATGTTTCAATCAAAACACTAATTCTATGTTTTCTTTTCGAAATGTCTCGCATTTATCAGTTTTCAATCAAAACCCTAATTCTATGTTTTCATTTCAGAATGTCTCCAATTTTTTAATAAAACCTTAACCCTATGCTTTATTTCTCGAATTTCTCCTATTATTTTTAGTTTTGAATGAAAACCTTAATCCTTTGTTGTCCTTTTGAAATGCCTCCTATTTTTTATTCTAAATCATAATCCTATGTTTTCCTTTCGATATGTCTCCTATTTTTCAAGTAAAAACCTAATCCTATGTTTTCTTTTCAAAATGTCAGCTAAATTTTTGTTTTTAATCAAAAACCTAATCATTTTATTTTTTCTAAAAATGTCTTCTAGTTTTGAATCAAAACCCTAATGAGACATTTCTAAAAAGAGAACATAAGATTATTGTCTTGAGTCAAAAATAGTAGCCATTCTAATATGAGGACATTATATAATTAGAGTGGCTCCAATTATAGAAATGTCTCATATGTTTTAATCAAAACCCTAATCTTATGTTTTCTTTTTGGAATGCATCCTATTTTTTAATGGAAACCCTAATCTTATGTTTTCTTTTCAGAATTTCTAGTACATTTCAATCAAAATCCTAAACGTATGTTTTCTTTTTCAAAATAATCCTATGTTTTTATTCAAGAAAATAAAATTGAAAACCCAAATCCTATGTTTTTTATCACAGTAATGTCTCCTATTTTTCAATCAAAGCAATAATCTTATGTTTTCTTTTGGGAATGCCTCCTACTTTTGCAATCAAAACAATAATCGTATGTTTTCTTAACATAATGTCTCATATTTTTCAATAAAAACTCTAATCCTATGTTTTCTTTTCGGAATGGCTCCTATTTTTAAATCAAAACCCAAATCATATGTTTTCTTTTTAAAAATATCTACTATTTTTGCATAAAAACACTAATCCTATGTTTTCTTTTAGAAATGCCCCCCATTCTTCAGTTTTTAATCAATACCCTCATCCTATGTTTTCCTTATAGTAATGTCTCCTATTTTCAATCAAAACCCTAATCCTATAATTTCTTTTCGGAATACCTCCTATTTTTGAATCAAAAGTCAAATCTTATGTTATTTTTGGGAATGTCTACTATTTTTGAATCAAAACTCAAATCCTATGTTTTTTTCTTTTCCGAATGTCTTATATTTTTAAATGAAAACACTAATCCTACATTTTTTTTATGATGGGTCCTATTTTTTAATGAAATTACTAATCTTATGTTTTCTTTTCTTACTGTCTTATATATTCCAATCAAAAACCTAATCCTATGTTTACAATTTTGATTAGTCTTCTCGGCCCATCTAATAGCATCCGCATCTGTCTAATCGTCTCTATACCTGTATAGCATCCCCATCTATCTAATCGTCTCTATACCCAGGGGACTAGGTATGATCGGCTTCTCGGCCCCTCTAATAGAGTCCCATATACCCATTCCGATGATGTGCCTAGCGATGTATAGGCCGGAGAAGAGGGCACCGATCCTGACAGACTGACGCTGATGCCTAAGGTACTTTGCTAGTACGTGGCCAAGGTGAACTGGTTGGCGTTGTACAATGGAATATAAGTAAAGAAGCTTCTTTCAGCGTAGAACACATGTACTATCACTGCGGGCATTCATTATCTGCTCAGGATGGTGTGCATGTATCAGTAGCTCGGCCGAAACAAACAAGTTGCCTTCGACATCCCCGGCTCATACTAACCAAAGCCACTTAATGCTCGATACCCACGCTAAGGAGTCAAGCTACCTGGATAATCTGTAGGGAGCTGCTCGTACTCCTCTCTGGCAGTGAATTCCTCATCGTATAACCCCAAATGAATCGAGAAATGTGTGATGCTCATACTATAATAATGCCCGAAGACTCTAAACTGTATGGCGTTACCACTGTCAAAACTGGAGTATGATCTGTCAAACTCAAACGATGCTAATACTTCTAATGTTAGTACCCGGATGGCAGGGTCACAAATATTCTGCAGTCAACGCCAACTGCCCACGGCCAACATCTCCTTAGTCTCATCTGCCATATCGTCAGCCAACTGTATCCCATGCATAGCGCTCCAAACTGGGAACCATGTCTGACCTAACTTAAGCTTGGAAAGATACTCAAACCGAGCCCTGTGCTCGGGTATAGTTAACTCTATATGCTCGGGTTCTGAAGAGTGCTTTAGAGGACGCTTGCTGGTTGGCGTCTTTGTCCTAGGGGCCATGCCTACAAGATTTGAAAGGAAATCAATCAAGCTTAGTTATAAATCCATACTGCAGGAATTCACACGGTTGTGTGGAAATTCCACACGCCCGTGTGGATCCACGGCGGGTTAAAGCTGCACAACCCTTCTACCAAAATTCCACAAATACATCTCCACAATGTTTCTAAACTATTTCTAAGCATGCATAAACCATCTAATCAAAGAAACAAAATGACATTCAACAGTTTAATCACTTTAAAGACATGATTGACGAAGAAAAGAGGGAATAAGGATGTACCGACGATATAAAGGTGAAAGACTTAAGAACGGCCGAAAAACTTGAGTGAAAACCATCTGGAATGATGGTAAGAAGTCGGGAAAGTACGAGAGGATGTTCTCCGATTGTTTGGCATTGTGATAGTGAGAAAGGCTCAATAGGTTTGTAAAGAAAGTTGCGGCCTTATGATTTCTGAACATTCACATGGGCGTGTGGAAATTCCCCACGCCCATGTGCCCGACTGACAAGGTCTCCTTGCGTATATCCCGCAAGTGCACGGGTTTGCCGAAGTAATAATCCTAGGTGACAGGGTATCGAATCCACAGGGAGTAGGGAATAAAAATACTTAATTCAATTCTTAGCTATGTAAAAGATCAATGATAATGAGTGTGACAATGATTCAATTCTTAACAATAAAAGCAACAAGTAAGAGAGCAAAAGTAAAGAAGGGGTAAGGCAATCGATAAAGATGGGGTACCCGGATAATGCTCCGCCTAGGATAATTGTTTCAAGTGCAAGAACCCTCTATTATCCTTTCTAATCAATGCAATGGTGAGTCATGGAAATCCTTAATTACATAGTCCCAAATATAAGGTCAACTATGCCTAACTCTATACATGTCCCGGAGGAGAAATCGAACAATCTCAACACCTCGCACTCGCATAGAGTTGCAATGAGCACTAGGGATTCCAAGTGATAAATCTCTTCCTTATTATAGACCTAGCCCTTTGGTCAAGGTGGAAGGTCCCTAACCACAATTGAGCCCTCGATACTAAGATCACCTCAACGCTTCACTCCGTTGCACGCGCAACTAAGCCCCAGCGGAAGTTCATCCCTTAGCCCATTCACTCTATTATGACCGCAAAAACCTCAAGGAACGGAGGTAGAATCTATCAAGCCGGAGGGGAAAGGGGACGCTCCTGTACCTCTCGACTCACCCTCTCAATCCTCTCCAACCTAGCTTTGTCTAACGCTCGTGGTGTGTCACTCACTCACAAGGTTACCAACAAGAACTCTCAACCCTAGTGTCACTCTAGGGGAAATGTTCATACAATCAAGCATTCAATGTTGGAACTCACAATAAATATCAATTTATTGAAAGCATAATAAAGAGGTTCAAAGAAACAAATACATCCTATGGTTCACAATACCCGAGTACCCACTAGGGGTTTAGCTCTCCATGGAGCTAAGTACAATCAAAGAAATAGAATGTAAAAGCAATAAATCCATAAAAAACCCCCTTGATAGTCGTGTCGATGGTCGTGTGGAAAGTCCTCTACTCGTCATCCAAGGATTCCCTCGTCCGGTATAGGATACGCCTCAACGGAAGCTCCCCAACCAGCCTTCTTCCTAAGGAATGACGATGTCGGAGCCGTAGAACTTCTCCAAAACCTTGGCCAATACCCCTCGAAACCCTAGCCGAAGCCCTTTGTCAAGTTGGGGAAAAGATGGAGAAAAGAATAATAAAATCGGGGCTGATTCGGCTTTAAATAGGGCTAGAATCGGGCGACTACACGGGTGTGGATGCTTCACGCACCCGTGGGGAATTTCCACACGGGCGTGGATAATTTCCACACGACCGTGTGGATCCTCTGAACTCCTGTTTTCTCAGCCGGCTGTGAACAGTGCTCCTACAGTACCTTCTGCCCCATTGCTGCGGTGCTCTGCTATAGTATCCGCCTAAATTGCTTCCCGAATCCATACTTTCATCGGAGTAACGCAAACGGGCACACGTTCACGTCGTGGATCACTTGCATCTTCAATGATAGGCACGTTGGTGAAGCTCTTGTTCTATGTGCATAAGTCGGAATGCTCGAGTGTGACTACCTTTGTGCCCCTCCAAATGGATGTGCCAACTCGAATACGAGGAGGTTGGCACACACTCTAGTATCTCACATCGACCTATGTCTTCTCGTTTGAACCTTAGCAAGATTTCCTCCAAAATCGGTACATTGTAATCCACATTGGCTTTTTTTCCTTCATACTTGGCCTCACAACCCTACCTGCACGAATGTCACATAAAAACACACATATTAGTGTAAAATCCTGAGAAAAGTAATGCTCAACATAAGGAATGAACGCTTCGTATTCATATCGCACAAGCACTTATCACCGACCCACAGGGGCATCCATATGCCCGTGTGGCTTCTTTGTCCAACCGAGAAATTCTTCTCAGTGTTTCACACGCCTGTGTGGAAATACCTTAAGGGTGTGGATCTTCAAAAGGGTACTCACAGGGGCATCCACACACCCCTGTGTCTTCTCGGGATGGCAAGGTTTTCTCTGCAGGAAATCACATGGGCGTGTGGAAATTACCCATGCTTGTGTGTAGCGCACAGGATTAGACATAGGGGCAGACACACACGCCCCTATGTCTTCTCGAGATAGAGCTCTGAATATCTACAGAGAAACACATGCCCGTGTGGAAATTCCACACGGGCATGTGACCATCACAAGGTCCTTCATAGGGGCAGACACACGCCCTCATGTCCTCTCGGGATGAGCTCTGAAAGAAAACACACGCTCATGTGGACTTTCCAAATGCCCGTGTGTCTTCTCTGGTTAACTTAGAAAAATCTCCATGTTCTGCAGAAAATTCTTGACATGTATACATACTCAGAGCCTGCCTCTACAATGTAAAATTAACAAGAGAATCATGAAAAACATGCTCAAACGACCAAGAAACTTTGCCACATACAATTAGGCACAAAATAACATCAATGATCCACAAGAAAAACACTGCAATTTGCATGTAAAAAAAAATCAAGACACCAACACTCAAAACATTATTCATGCAAGTCCTAAACTTAAAACGAGAAAAACAGTAAAGGCTTGGGTTGCCTAACAAGAATAGCTTGTTTAACGTCACTTAGCTCGACGTACCTTGCCATACCTCACGGGGGCTCTCAAAGAAGGAATACTTGCTTGTTACCTTTACTTACCTCGCCACCAAAATAAGGTTTTAGCCGATGACCATTCACATTAAATGTACCTTTCTCTAGATGAGAATTTTCAATAGCGCCATGGGGTGACAGCTTAGTTACAGTATATGGCCCAAACCATCTGGACTTAAGCTTCCCCAAAAATAGCCTCAGGCGAGAGTTGAACAGTAACACTTGATCACCGACCTTGAACTCTTTCGGGTTTTTTATATACTTATCATGCCACTTCCGAATTCTCTCCTTGTAAATTCTTTCATTCTCATATGCCTTCATTCTCCATTCATCTAACTCATTAAAATAAAGCATTCTTTGTGTTCCCCGACTTGCTCAAGTTAAAATTCATGGCCTTGATGGCCCAATAGGCTTTATGCTCTAATTCCATGCTCAAGTGACACGATTTATCATATACAAAGTTATAGGGGTTGGTCCCTATTGGAGTTTTATACGCCGTTCTGTGAGCCCAAAGTGTGTCATCCAAGCGTTCCAACCAATCCCCCTTTCCTTGTTTTACAGATTTTGTCAAAATTCTCTTAGACTCTCTATTTGTGACTTCCACCTGACCACTCGTCTGTGGGTGGTAGGGGGTAGCAAGGTGATGATGCACTCCATAGCGCTTCAACACTTTCTCAAGCTAAGTGTTTCAAAAATGAGTCCCTTGATCACTAATGACAATTCGGGGGGTCCCGAATCAAGTGAACAACATCTTCAGAAATTTGACAACGATCCTAGCATTTTAGTACGTAAAGCTTGAGCCTCCACCCATTTAGAGACATAGTTTACCACAACCAGAATGAATTGATTACCGTTAGACTTTGGAAACAGGCCCATAAAGTCAATTCTCTAAACATCAAATACCTCACAAAATTGAATTGGATTCTGAGGCATTTCATCATGCCATGATAGATTTCCAATCCTTTGATAACTGTCGCATCGAAGAATAAACTAATGTGCATCCTCGAATAAAGTCAGCCAATAAAATCCGGCAGCCAAATCCTTTTCAGCCATTCTACTTGAATCATAATGCCCTTCAACTGGGCTGTAGTGACAATGTGCAAGAATATTTCATACTTCTTCCTTTGATACACATCTTCGAACTACGTGATCTATACAAATGCTGAACAAGTATTGATTGACACAAAAGTAATTACTTAAATCACTAAAGAACTTCGTCTTTTGCTAGAATATGAGGTCCTACTTGAGCACTCACCCTGACAAGTAGTTTGCAAAATCTGTGAACCATGGAGTGCCCTCTAATTCTGAACTCTGAACTACATACAAGTGTTCCTCGGGAAAGTAATCATTAATCTCTTTGCTAGCTGACTCTTGACCTTCACACCCCTCTAATCGATACAAATGGTCTACAACCACATTTTTAGTTCCTCTCTTGTCTTTTATCTCCATATTGAACTCTTGCAACAATAGGATCCAACGAATCAACCTTGGTTTCACATCAGCCTTGTTCATAAGATAGTGGAGTGCCGAGTGATCGGTAAATACAATGACCCTAGACAAGATGAGGTATGGTCTGAACTTGTTGAAAGCAAACACCACTGCTAACAACTCTTTTTCGGTGGTTGTATAGTTTTCTTGATCACTTCTGAGAGTCTTACAAGCATAATAGATCTGTCAAAATTACCTATCTTTCCTCTGACCCAAAACTTTCCCAACAACATAATTACTTGGTTCGCACATGAGCTTAAAGGGCTCGTTCCAATCTGGTGTGGTCAAAATTGGTGATTGCACTTATTTCTCCTTCAACAATTTGAAAGCTATCAGACAGTCATTCCCAAAATCAAAGGGAACTTCCTTTTGAAGGAGTGTAGTCAATGACTTGGTGATTTTCAAAAAGTCCTTGATGAACCTTCTGTAAAAACCCGCATGCCCAAGAAACTATGAACCCCTTTTACATTTGCAGGTAGAGGAAGCTTTTCTATGACTTCAATTTTTGCCTTATCCACCTCCATTTCCACTTTGGAAATCTTATGTCCAAGGACAATGCCTTCTTGCACAATAAAATGACACTTCCCCCAATTAAGAACAAGATTTGTCTCTTCACATCTCACTAACACTCTCTCCAAATTCCTTAAACATATGTCAAAGGAATCTCCATGCACCGAAAAATCAACCATGAACACCTTCATGATGTCTTCTAAGAGATCATCAAAGATGGCGGTCATGCAACGTTGGAATGTCGCCGGTGCGTTACACAACCCAAAAGGCATTCTTTTGTAAGCAAAAGTACTATCAGGACAAGTAAATGTCGTCTTCTCTTTATCTTCTGGAGCTATAGGAATTTGAAAATACCCTGACATACCATCATGGAAGCAATAAACTGATGCCCTGCCAAACGCTCCAACATCTGATCAATAAATGGCAACGAAAAATGGTAATTTGAGTTGCATCATTTAACCTTCTGTAGTCAATGGAGACACGCCATCCAGTATTTTTCGTGGTTTGAATTAGTTCATTCTTTTCAGTTCTGACAACCGTCATTCTTTCTTTTTTCGGAACTACTTGAGTTGAGCTCATCCAGGCACTGTCTGAGATAGTATAAATGATTCCAGCATCTAGATGTTTTTACAACCTCGCCTTGACAACTTCCTTCATGTTAGGGTTCAATCTTCTCTAAGGTTGAATCACCCGACTTGTAATTGATCCTCCATTAAGATCTTATGAGTGGAAAAATGAGGGATTGATGCCTTTTATAGCAGGGATCTTCCAAGCAATGGTAGATTTATGCTTTTTTAACATGCTCACAAGCTTGTCCTTCTGATCTGGAGAGAGATTCAAAAGCCACAATCATCGGGTAGCTTTGATTCTTCCATTAGGAAGACATATTCCAAAATGTGCTAATAAAGTTTTTCAGCTCTAACTCGGATGGTTCCTCAATTAATGGTCGTAATCTTCTTTCCTTCAATCATCAATTTCCTCAAAATTTTCTCGACCCTTGTTCAAGATTATTCTCTACCTCCTCCGGGTTGTACATGTGCATCTGAATGGTCTTCAATGACAACAACATTCTCTATCTCAATGATTTTTTGCCCTGAAGTTAACATACCCAACGAGAAAAGTTCTTGTCTTCGTTCATTTTAGGAGGAATCAAACTGAGCAAGGACTCTCTCCAAACTTTCTTCCAAAGGAATGCTCATATATGCCAATGCAAACTTTTCAAATTGATCCAACACACTATCCAACTCGCAACTCTAATCCTGAATTTTGTCAATGTAATCAACAACTGTTCCATCCACGGGATGGTTAATGGTGAATTACTCTTACAGGGAACAACATGAAGTAGATTGTACTACAAACAATTGAACTTTCTGTTCTATATTTTCAACCATTCCCGTGATTGTGTCAAATAATTCGGGTATGTCGATCATTTTTCCTGAAATCAAAGAAAAAGAACAAATTAGAATGATGACAAAATAAGAAAGTGTGAAATAGAATAAATGATGAATAGCTAAATAGCAAAGTGCAAAGTGTTTCCATAACGCTTATTTCCCGGCAACGGCGTCAAAAATTTGACAACGCCCTTTGCGTGTGACCCGCAAGTGCACGGGTTTGTCGAAGTAATAAATCCCAGGTGAGTGGGTATCGTATCCACAGGGAATAGTGAATAGAAACATAATGATTACTATTTAACTATAATGAGAATAAATGAATGATAGTGTGAATAAAATTGATATAAATAGACTAAAAGAAATAAGAAAGAGAGGCACGGTAAAATGAGAGGAAAGGCAATCGATAGAAAGTGGGGCACTCGGACATTGCTCCCCCTAGGACTATTGCTTCAAGTGCAAAACCAATTATTATGTCTCCTAACTGATGCTTAACAAGTCGTGGAGATCCTAAAATACACGGTTCTAAACCTAAGGTCAACCGTGACTAACTCTATACTATGCCCTGGCAGAGAAATAGCTCAGTTTCAACACCTCACACTGTATACAGTTGCAAGAAGCTCTTGGGATTCCTAGTGATAGACCCTATTCCTATATATAGATCTAACCCTTTGGTCAAGGTGAAAGATCCCTAGTTACAATTAGACCCCGAATACTAAGGATTACTTCAACGCTTCACCCTGTTGCTCACGCAACTAAGCCCCAGCGGAGTTTCTCTCTTAGCACTTCATACTATTGTGACTACAAAGAACTCTAGAAACATGGATGTAGGATAAATCACACCGGAGGGGAAAGGAGATGCTTCGCTACCTCTCGACTCACACTCTCAATCTTCTCCAATCTAGCATTGTCTAACCCTCGTGCTGTGTCACTCATTCACAAAGGCTACCTAGATGGACTCTCAACCCTAGTGTCACTGTAAGGGATAAATCATTCAACAAGCATTCAATATTGGAACTCAAATAAGGACATCAATTAAGGAATGCATAATAAAAGGTCAATGAAACAATAACATCCTAGGGTTTATAAGTCCAAGCACTCACTAGGGGGTTTAGCTTTCCATTGAGCAAGATACAATCAATAATGAAATCGAGAGTAAAAACATGTAATCCATAAGGAAAACGCTGTCGGTATTCGTGTTGATGGTCTTGTGGAGTAGCCTCGTCCTCTTCAAAGGTCCCCTTGTCAAGCCTAGGTCACAACTTGCCGGATCGGTGCCGATGAAAGCTCCCCTAATAACTATCTTCCAAGAGAAATATGGTGTTGGAGCCATAGAACCACTCCAAAATCCTTGCCAAAGCCCCTCTAAACCCTAGCCGCAGGCCTCCCAAAAGTTAGAGAAAAGATGGAAAGAAGGATGAAAGATGGATTAACGAATCAGTGCAAGTCGTGGCTTTATAAAGTGCTAGAATCGGGCATCCACACGGGTGTGGGTAATTTCCACACACCCGTGTGGATTTATGGAAATTTGATTTTCTGCGGGCTGTGAACAGTAACTGCTATAGTGATTTGTTATAGTACCTGCTACAGTACTCCTGCCAAAATACTCCCGAATCCACATTATTCATCGAGACAATATAAACGGGCACACGTCTATGCCGTAGATCACATCGCTTCTTCAATAAAATGCCATATTGGTGAGGATCTTGCTAACATTGCACAAGTCCAAATACATAAATGTGACTGCTTTGTGCCCCTCCAAATCACGTAATTGCCTGAGCGCATGGAGGTTGGCACACATTCACATATCTTTGATCACAACTTGTGTCTTCACATTTGTTCATTCCAAGACTTCATCAACAAAGTACAATCACAATCTACTTTGGCTTCTTTCTTTTTTTATTTGGCGCCACAACTCTTTATGCACGAAAGTTCACATATACACATATATTAGAGCTAAAATCTAATAAAAGTAATGTCCATCATAAGAAAAAAATACTTCGTATTACTAATACACAAGCAGTTATCAATATCTCAAACACATCAAGTTTTTCAATCACAATAAGCAATCAAAACTATGGTCATTTATACACCAAGTTTTACTAAAGCATATGTGCAAATCAAATACATCAAGTTATACAATCCGTAGACATTAAAAACAATTAGTCAAAGCATGCAAAACATCATGCGGAGAACGTACTGCCCTTGTGAAGAAGAAACTATCTTTAGGCTGAAATTTTTAGGAGAACGTACATTGTCATGCGGAGACCGTGTCTGGCCTAAGGGCATGATCATAATTGAATACTTCCTTGTTCATCTATAGGTTGGGGTATTCAGGGGGATAGCGCACAGTCGTGAGATGCCTGTGTCAGTGTTAAAACTTAGTGGAAACTTGATTCTTATGCTCAGTTACCCACCGAATTAACTCCAATTTACTTTGAACCTCTGGTTCTGTATATGGAACAAATAGACCCAAAATAGCACCTCAAATGGATGAAATTGTCCTAAAATACAAGTAAATAAATGGAAATAGGATGAGTGAATATGTTATAAAATGCACTCATCAAATACCCCCACACTTGAATGTTTGCTTGTCCTCAAGCAATCTCACATCACTCAATAAATGAGAAGATGAGTGCAGTACTTCTTGTCTCTGGGGAATGGCAAATTCTTAAGCATAGGGATAACAACAAAGGTTAGTTCAAACAAGAATGCTCGATAAAAGGCTACACTTTACTTTAAAGTTCTTGTTTGTGTGTACAAACCCTAAAATTAGTGCCCCAAAGTCTCCAGGAGTCAAACTAATACTAAATAACCTTTATTTCAACTAGGTGACACACACCCCTTGCGTGTGTACCAAAAGTGCACAAGTTGTTGAAGTAATAATTACCCTGGTGAGTGGGTAGTCGTATCCATAAGGAATAGTGATTGAAAACACAAGAATTACTATTTAACTATAGTGAAGATGATTCAAAGTGATGTGAACAATATCGATGCAAATAGAAATAAAAAGAACAAGAAGGAGACACAATAAAATGATAGAAGAGGCAATAGATAGAAAAGTGGGGGCACCATGACATTGCTCACCCTAGGACTATTGCTTCAAGTGTAACACCGATCATTATATCTCCTAACTGATGTTTAATGAGTCGCGGAAATCCTTAAACACACGGTCCCAAACCTAAGGTCAACCGTGACTAACCCTACTCTATGTCTCAGTGGAAAGAAATGCTCTCAACGCCTTACACTGTGCAAGGTTACATAAAGCTCTAAGGACTCCAAATGATAAACCCTATTCCCTAATATAGATCTAACCCTTTGTTCGAAGTGAAAAACCCCTAGTCACAATTAATCCCCAGCACTAAGGATTACTTCAACGTTTCACTCTGTTGCTTGTGCAACTAAGCCCCAGTGGAGTTCCTCTCTTAGCACTTCACTCTATTGTGACTACAAAGAACTCTTGGAAAACGGAGGTAGGATAAATCACACCAAAAGGGAAAGGGGACATTCCGCTACGTCTCAGCTCACCCTCTCAACCCTCTTCAATCTAGCTTTGTCTAACCCTCATGGTGTGTCACTCATCAACAAGAATTACCAAGATGGATTCTTAATCCTAGTGTCACTCTAAGGAAAAATGAATTCAGCAAGTATTCAAGATTGGAACTCAATTAAAACATCAATTAAAGTAACATAATAAAAGGTCAATGAAAACAAATACATCCTAGGGTTTACAAGTCCAAGCACAAAATAGGGGTTTTGCTCTCCATGGAGCACAATACAATCAATAATGAAATCGAATATAAAAACATGCAATCCATTAGTAAACCCCCCTAATAGTCCATGTCGATGGTCTTGCGTAGTAGCCTCGTGACAGCGCCCTTGCGTATATCCCGTAAGTGCACGGGTTTGTCGAAAATAATAAAATCCCAGATGAGTGGGGTATCGTATCCTCAGGGAGTAGGAAATAAAAATACTTAAATTGTTTCTTAACTAAGTGAAATATGAATAGTGATATGTGTGACAAAATGTGAAATAACGAAAGTAAAAGAACAAGAAAGAGAGCACTAGTAAAGGAGATGGTAAGGGAATTGATATAAATGGGGTAGCCGGATATTGTTCCGCCTAGGACAATCGTTTCAAGTGTAAGAACCCTCTATTATACTTCCTAACTGATGCAATAATGAGTCGTGGAGATCCTTGTATACATGGTCCCAAATCTAAGGTCAACCATGCCTAACTCTATACATGTCCCGATGGAGAAATTGAATAAACTCTCAACCTCACACTCGTACAGAATTACAATGAGTTCTATGGATTTCAAGTGATAAATCCTCTTCCTAGATATAGACCTAACCCTTTAATCCAGGTAGAAGGTCCCTATCAACAATTAAGCCCTAGGTGCTAAAATCACTTCAATGCTTCACTGCATTGCACCCGCAACTAAGCCCAGCAGAAGGTCATTATTTAGCCCATTCACTCTACTATAACTGCAAAGAACATGAGGAAATGGAGATAGAATAAATCACACCAGAGGGGAAAGGGGACACTCCGCTACCTCTCGACTCACCCTCTCAACCCTCTCCAATCTATCTTTGTCTAACTCTTGTGGTGTGTCACTGACTCACAAGGGTTACCAACAAGAACTCTCAACCCTAGTGTCATTCTAAGGGAGTATTCATACAATCAAGCATTCAAGATTGGAAGTCAAATAAAATATCAATTAATTGAAAGCATAATAAAGAGGTTCAATGAAACGAGTACATCCTAGGGTTCATAAATACCCAAGTACCCACTAAGAGGTTTAGCTCTCGATGGGGCTAATTACTATCAATAAAATCAAATATAAAAGCAAAAAATCCATAGATAACCTCCTTAATAGTCATGGCGATGGTCTAGTGGAGAGTCCTCTACTTGTCTATGGGTCCCTTTGTCCGGCCTAGGATACACCTCGCCAGATTGGTGCCGATGAAAGCTATCCAACTAACCTTCTTCCAAAAGGAGCGCGATGTCGGAGCCGTAGAACTTCTCCCAATCCCTAGCCAATATCTCTCAAAACCCTAGCCACCGTCCACTCTTAAGTTAGGGAAAAGATGGAGAAAAGAATCCTGAAATCGGGGCTGAAATCGGCCTGAAATAGGGCTGAAATCAGCAATCCACAGGCCCATGTGGGCACCCGTGTGGATTTTTCACACGGGCGTGTGGAATTAATGCACGCCCGTCTGGATTCTGTGTTTTCATCCTTCTTCGGCCGGTTACGAACAATACCTGCTACAGAGTTTTGCTAAAATGTTTGCTATAGTGTTCTGCTATAGTACCGGGCCAAAACACTCCTGAATCGATGCTTTCATCGAGGTAACATAAACGGGTACATGTTTACATCGTAGATTGCTTAGCTTCTTCAATAACGGACATGTTGGTGGAGATCTTACTATACATGCACAAGCCAGAATGCTTGAATGTGACTGCTCTTGTGCCCCTACAAATCGTTATGCTAACTTGAATACGAGAAGGTTGGCACACATTCCCACATTTCGAACCTGACTTATGTCTTCGTGTTTGAACCTTCTCAAGATTTTCTATAAATGATGCAACTACGATCCACATTGGCTTCTTTCTCGAATACTCGGCCTCACAACCCTATCTGCATAAAAATAACATAAATGCACACATATTAGCGTTAAAACCCGATAAAAGTAATGCTCATCATAAGGAAAGAACACTTCACATTCTTATCGCACAAGCACTTATCAAACTCCCCCACACTTAAGCTTTTGCTTGTCCTTAAGAAAATATTAAAACATTATGTCCATAGATGACCGAAATATTGGAAGTGCTTGACCTTAGGTTCGCCAAAGCATACAAAGAGAGCATTCTAGCGAAAAACTTGAACCAAAAGGGATAACAAACCCGAAATCGTGTAAGTGTGTGAACTCACTCAAAATAGCCCAAAATATACTCCTCAAAGTTCTAAGTACAAGGGACTTATTTGTCTACAACAGTAACAAAATTTCAAAGATGGTAGTAGATTCGCACATCCTCTAAGGTAGCCCTTTCCAAGGTGGCCGCTAAGCTGGCTTTCATACTTTTGATGTGGTAGCTCTTTCTACCAGAGTGGTAGCTTTCACTCATCCTATGAGATAGCTCTTTCTTTCATTAGGGCATAACTAGTATCCGACTTATGAGAGTAGCTTCATACTTCATAGGTAGTAGCTCTTTCCACCCAACAAGCACAAATAAACAATAAAACTATTTTCTTCTTTCTTTCATTTCACTATTTTTTTCACAAATAACAAAAGAAACAAAAATAACTAATCCCTTTAACATCGAACATGAGTTTCCAAAAGAGTTGAAAGAGTGAGTAGTGCAACAAGTGTCAATCGGGCAAAAATTCCTATAAATTCAAGCAAAAACTAGAGCATGAAGACATTCAATGTTAAAAATTATTCTCCTAAACTCAAGAATACAATCATTGTAACTAAGGTGACCTGCATTGGCTATGTCAGCAAGTATATCAATCAAAAATTAAAAATAAAAAGAGATGTGTGCACTATGAAACTTCCCCCACCACCCACACACACACACACACTTAAGTTGTACATTGTCCCCAATGTACACATGCAATCTCACTTATAATGTATATCAATCAAGAACAAATGTGGGAGAAGCAATCAATACAATACTCCCCTGACTTCTAGTGTTACATTTGATGGAGCTAAATCCTTGGGAGTTATGTTCCAATGGTTTGTAAAGCACACACGGCCAAGTGCCAAAGCACCATTGTCCGTGCCCATGACAAGTCTAAATTCCCATGATGCCAAGACCATTTGCACGCATACACGAGGGGGTTCAGTGAAGGTCAATAAAACAAAAACAACAACTTGAGTATATAAAAGATAAGGCAATGAATACAACTCAAGACAACAAAACAAAAATAAACTCGGAAGGAAAGTCCTTTCTGAGTATACATGTCCCAAAATGAAATACAAAAAGTAATAAAAATGATGAAAAAAAGTCAAGTGTTCGTATCGTCCGCTGTCAGCTCTGCTGGTGTTGCGGGTACTATATAATATTCCGACGGTGGAAATAGTGGTGGTGATACCGGAGGGGTCCTCGGTCTCCTGATAAAGGGTGAGGACTCTAATAGCTGCAGTACGATGTCAAGACGCGCCATCAGCCCCGGGTACCGTGCAACCTGTAAAGTCCGGACCTCCGGGAGCTCGGACTAAAGCTTACCCACAGCACTCTCAAGGCTCTCAAAATGATCAAGAGCTCGAGAGGGAGGAAAAATAGGTAAAGGACGCCATAGTGTCTCCTACGGTGAAAAGGGGTGCTCCTGTCCCTATCGGTGCAAACTGAGGTTCGGGAACCTGTCTTGAACCCTCCACTGCATCTCTTCTGCCCTCAACGATCTTTGGAATAGGCGTCGCTAGAATGTATGTTCTAGGCCCACATCTATGCACCAACCCCATCATCCTAATCCTATCAATCCCAAGAGGCGAAAGCACGACCGTCCTCTCGGCACCACGGATGGCATCCAGAATACCAATCCCAAAGATGAGTCTAGTGACATAGGGACCATTGAATAATACTCCTATTCTTGCAAATTGGCCATGGTGCCTCAAGACGTCCGCCACTACGTGCCTGAGGTGAATCGACACATTGTAGACCATAGAGGACAAAAAGAGTAGGCCCTGCCTGTTCAAAATAGCTGTGTTGTAACCTCGACTGGACACAGACCTGCTGAGAACTGAGTGTAAGTATTTGTAGCTCAGCTGGGATAGACTGGTGGCCTTGGACACTCCTGGTTCATATTGCCTATGTCCACACAATACTCGATATGCTTGCTATGGAGTCACTGTGCTCGGGAAATCCGTTAGCAAGCGTCCATACTCCTTTATACCTGTGTAGGTTTTATCATACAAACCCATACGAAGGGAGAATTCAGTGACACTCATGCAGAATGGATGTCCAAATACTTAGAACTGTATAGCATTCACAGTGTCAAATCTCGCATATGGCTGATCAAACTTGAAAGATGGCAACAGCTCTAGCGTCAACGCACAGAAAGCTGGCTCTTGGATAGTCAATAACCTTCTCCAGCTTCCCACTGCTAGAATCTCATCAATCTCATCAGCTAGCTCATCATCCCTCCGATCTCTCAGCACACTCAAATCCATAAAGCAAGACTAACCAAAACTAAGTGCTGATAATCTCTCAAATCGAGCTTGTTGCTCAGGATTCGAGAACTCCATGTGTACTAGCTCAGGTGGGGTCTCTCTGGGATGCTTAACTTCATGTTTCTTTGAACGAGGTGCCATATCTGCAAGAATTAACAAGAAAACAATCAACAAAGCCCTAGAAATAGTATTGTAGAATTCCACATGGGCCTGTGAAAATTACCCACACCCGTGTGGATATGTGGGGCGTCAAATCCGCATGGTTACACATCAGTGCTCCAAGATTAAAACTTAAAACAACGGAACTCAAAACTTTTGATTTCATGGAACTCAAGACTTTTGATTTATTAAAAACAAGAATTGTGAAGAAGAGAAGGTAAAAAGGTTTACCGATGAAATATCTATGAAAACTTCAAATTCGGCACGGAAACTAACTGGAAAATCCTCCAAAATAGCAATATGTGAGCCAGGAGACTGATCAATAGTCGATCTTCGAGTGATTGGAAGTCAAGAAGAAGATAATTCAAGAAGATTTTAAAGAAAAACTCACATCTCTTGGAATTCTGCGCATCCACACGGACGTGCAGAAATTACCCACGACCATGCATCTCCACAAGAGAGCTTCACAGGGCCGACACACGCCCCTATGGCTCTCGGGAAAACACTCGCGGAAAATACCCACACCCGTCCGCCTGACCCACAGGGGCAGCCGCACGCCCCTGTGGCATCTCTTTCCAACCAAGAGAATCATCAAAGTGTCTCGCACGCCTGTATGGATATTCCGCACGGGCGTGGCTATTCACAAGCCCAACCCACAGGGGTAAACGCATGCCCCTATGTCATCTTGGGATGCAGAGAGCTCTTTTGCAGAGATCCACACGGGCGTGCGAAAAATACCCACGCCTTTGCGTTTGTCACAGGTTCTCCCACAGGGGATAGTCCACGCCCCTGTGTGCTATAGTGATAATTTGCTAAGTCTCTGCAGGAAAATGCACGCCCACGTGGAAATTACCCACGGGCGTGCGGAAATCACAAGGTCGCTCACAGGGGCGAGTCCACACCCTTGTGCTGTCTCTGGATGAGCTTTGAACAAAAATGCTCGTCCGTGCAGAAATTCCACATGGGCGTGTGTTTTCTCTGGATATTTATAAAACTTTGCAGGCTCTACAGAAAGTTCCTGAACACAGATATACATTCAAAGCCTGCCTAACAATGCAATTTTAACCAGAGAAAACACGAAAAACACTCTCAAACGACAAAGATTCTTCGCCACACACGATTAGGAACATGATAACACCATAATATCCACAAAAAAATCACAGCATAAGCATCCAAGAATCAAGACACCAACACTTAAAGCCTTGTTTATGCAAATATTAACTAAAAACTAGAAAAACATTAAAAACTTGCGTTGCCTACCAGGAAGCGCTTGTTTTACGTCACTTAGCTAGACATACCTTGTCTTACCTCATGGGGGTTCATAGATGAAGGTTGCCCTCTTAGCCATAGCTTGAAAGCATGATGAACAGAGTCTCTTGAAGGTAAAGGGGGAGTTGTCGGGCTTGGGACCACCTAGCAATGGTGCATCTAATTTGGTCGGTTCACACCCATCTCCAATAGCGTTGGAGTGTTTCCGATGATGTCTCCTTGCCCTCTTCATCTTCCGAAGCATCTTCTTCAGGATCCCCGGAGTAGATGGTACTTCTTCAGTCGAACCAAGCATCATAACTTCTTTATTTTTCCACCTCTTGGTCGAAACAAACCCTCGTGCAGGGTGCGGATTGAACATTTCCTGGATGTATTCATCAACAACCTCATCAAGAGTGTCTAGAAAATACAAAGCATCATCGAAATCAAGCGAATGCCACATGACTTCGAGAAGGCGATGACGTGAGCTTGTCATCTCCAACTCTCAACTTTTAGCTTCCCCACCGTCCATGTCAATCAAATACCTTGAAGTCCACAAGAATGGCCTCCAAGTATCAAAGGTACATCTCGTATCCTCATCGGCGTCTAGCACCACAAAATCTACATTAAAAATGTACTTGTCCACCTTGACAAGCACATCTTTGATGATACCCCTCGGATGTCTCACCATTCGATCCGCCAATTGCAAAGTCAACCAAGTGGGTCTAGGTCGTCCAAGCCTAGCTTCTGAAAGAAGGTGTATGGCATGATGTTGATACTGGCCCCTGAGTTCGCCAATGCCATTTCTTCACCAAAATTGCCAATATTACACGTAATGATGAAGCTTCCCGGGTTTTTATTCTTGTTCGGCATGTTCTTTTGCAACACCGCCGTCAAGAAGCATCTAAGATTACAGAAGCACTCTCCTCTAACTTCCTCTTGTTAGTCAACAAGTCCTTCAAGAATTTTGCATACTTAGGCATTTAAGCCAATGCCTCAACAAAAGGAATATTGATGTGGAGTTGCTTGAAAACACTCAGGAACTTCTTGTATTGTTCATCCTATTGGTTATTCTTCAATCTAGAGGGATAAGAGATTCTTTGCTTGAAAGATGGGGGTGCCACCTCTTTTTCTTTGCTTCCTCCCTCCTTAACCTTTATAACCTCGGGTGCATGTTCATTGGTCCTCTCACTCAGAAGCCTACCTTCAACCTCACGACCACTTCTTAAAGTGATCGCCTTCACATGCTCTCTAGGATTGGTCTCGGTATTACTCGGCAAGTTTCTTTATGGCCTTTCCGATAGAGACTTCATAATCTGCCCCACATGATTTTCAAGATTCTGCAAAGAGGCAGTGTGGTTGTGAAGTGTAGCCTCGACTAATTGAAACCTTGTATCTGACGATTGCACAAACCTAGTTAAGGCCTTCTACAGATCAGTCATTCGGGTCTCCAAACCTGAAACTCTGTTTTACATGTTTGTGGTTTGTTGTTGTTGGAAACCTGGTGGCCCCATGGCCTTTTGTGAACCTTGGTAGCTCCATGAAAAATTGGGATGATTCTTCCAACCAGGATTACAGGTGTTGCTATATGGATTCCCTTGGTTACTCATTGCATTACCCACAAAATCGACATTCTTAACCGAAGATGCATCACCAATAGAGATCAGACAATCAGAGGGAGCAGTCCTCTACCACACCCGGTGCAAGTAGTCATGGCCACCACTCTATTCGAAATTAGAAGATCTAACTTCTTACTCAATGATTCCACTTGAGCCGCCAATGAAGTTACTCTATCTATCTCATGGAGCCCGTCCACATTTTCTTCTCCCTAGCATTCCATTGGTTGCTATTTAACCCCATTTCTTCAATTAGTTGACGGGCCTAACCGGGGGTCTTGCTACCTAAGGTACCTCCTGCTGCCTCATCCAAGAGTTGCCTTGTACTCGGATTCAATTCATTGTAAAAGGTCTGAACAATCATCCACTTTGGGAATCCGTGTTGCGGGCCCTTTCTCAGGAGCTCCTTGAACCTTTCTGACGTCTCAAATAGAGACTCCAATTCTGACTGTACAAAGGACGAGATCTCATTCCTAAGCTTTGAAGATTTTTCGGGAGGGAAATAATGGGCCAGAAAAGCTTCTACCATCTCCTCCCATGTGGTAATCGATGCTCTAGGTAATGACTGTAGCCACTGCTTCGCTCTCTCCTTTAGGGAAAATGGGAAGGCTTTCAACTTGATGGCATCATCCGTCACCACGTTTATCTTAAGCATATCACACACCTCGAGAAAGTTCTCTATATGACTGTTTGGATCCTCATCGGACAAACCATTGAATTGTACGAATTACGGCAACATGTGGATGAATGCTTGCTTTAGCTTGAAGTTCTGAGCTATAATCGGGGGACGCACAATACTCGATTGTGTCCCTAATACTGAAGGTCTAGCATAATCGAATAATGTCCGCTATTGCTCATTCTGTTCTGGCATGTTTTCAGATTCTTCTACTTCCAAATCAAGTAGATTAGATTGTTCTTGCACATGTTCTTCCCCTTTTTCTTCTACGTGTATGTTCAAGCTCAGGGTCTCCATCAATAAATATTGAGGGGTTCCTTCGGGTCATATCCTGGAGCAGCACCAAAAAAGAAAGAAAAATAACTAGAATGAATGAATGAATAGCTAAGAAAACAAAGTCCAAAGTATCTCTAAACGTCTACTCCCTGACAATGGCGCCAAAAACTTGAGAACGCCCCTTGCGTATGTCCCGCAAGTGCACGGGTTTGTCGAAGTAATAAAATCACATATGAGTGGGGTATCGTATCCACAGAGACTAGGGAATAAAAACACTTAAATTGTTTCTTAACTAATTCAAAGATGAATAGTGATATATGTGACAAGATGTGAAATAACGAAAGTAAAAGAACAAGAAAGAGAGCACAAGTAAAGGAGAAGATAAGGGAATCGATATAAATGGGGTACCCGAATATTATTCCGCCTAGGACAATCGTTTCAAGTGCAAGAACCCTCTATTATACTTCCTAACTAAAGCAATAATGTGTCATGGAGAAATTGAATAACCTCTCAACCTCGCACTTGTATAGAATTGCAATGAGTTTTAGGGATTTCAAGTGATAAATCCTCTTCCTAGATGTAGACCTAACCTTTTGGTCCAGGTAGAAGGTTCCTAGCCACAATTAAGCCATAGGTGATAAAATCACTTCAATGCTTCGCTCCGTTGCACCCGCAACTAAGCCCCAATGGGAGGTCATCTTTAAACCATTCACTCTACTATGACACAAAGAACTTGAATAAATGGAGGTAGAATAAATCACACCGGAGGGGAAAGGGGACGCTCCGCTACCTCTCGACTCACCCTCTCAACCCTCTCCAATCTATCTTTCTCTAATTCTCGTGGTGTGTCACTCACTCACAAGGGTTACCAACAAGAACTCTCAACCCTAGTGTCAATCTAAGTGAGTATTCATATAATCAAGCATTCAAAATTGGAACTCAAATAAAACATCAATTAATTGAAAGCATAATAAAGAGGTTCAATGAAACGAGTACATTCTAAGGTTAACAAATACCCAAGTACCAACTAGGGTGTTTAGCTCTTCATAGAGCTAATGATAATCAATGAAAACAAATGTAAAAGCAAAAAATCCATAGAAAACTACCTTGATAGTCATGACGATGATCTTGTGGAGAGTCCTCTACTAGTCCAGGGGTCATTTATCTGGCCTAGGTTACACCTCGCCGAATCGGTGCCGGCGAAAGTTCTACCACTAACCTTCTTCCAAATAGATCATGATTTCGGAGCCATAGAACCTCTCCCAATCCCAAGCCAATACTTCTCAAAACTCTAGCTGCCATCCACTCTCAAGTTGGGGAAAAGATGGAGAAAAGAATCCTGAAATCGCGGCTTAAATCAGCTATAAATAGGGCTGAAATAAGGAATCCACACTCCCATGTGTGTGCCCGTGTGGATTTTCACATGGGCATATGGAATTAACACATGCCCTTGTGGATTCTCTGTTTTCATCCTTCTTCCGGCGGCTGTAAACAGTACCTACAATAGAGTTTTGCTACATTACCTGCTACAATATCGGCCCGAAACACTCCGAATCCATGCTTTCATCGAGATAACGTAAATGGGCACATGTTTACGTCGTAGATCGCTTTGCTTCTTCAATAATGGACATGTTGGTGGAGATCTTGCTATACATGCACAAGCCGGAATGCTTGAATGTGACTGCCCTTTTGCCCGTCCAAATCATTGTGCTAACTTGAATACGAGGAGGTTGGCACAGATTCCAGCATTTCAAACCCGACTTATGTTTTCGCATTTGAACGTTCTCAAGATTTCCTCCAAATGGTGCATTTACGATCCACATTGGCTTCTTTCTCTAATACTCGGCCTCATAACCCTATCTGCATGAAAGTAACACAAATACACATATATTAGCATTAAAACCCGATAAAAGTAATGCTCATCATAAGGAAAAAAAAACTCTTCGCATTCTTATAGCACAAGCACTTATCACCTCGTCTTCTCCAAGGGTTCCCTTGTCAAGCTTAGGGCATAACTCGCCGAATCGATGTAGATGAAAGCTCCCCCAATAACTATCTTCCGAAGGAACGCGGTGTTGTAGGCCGTAGAATCACTCCAAAAACCTCGTCAAAGCCTCTCCTAAACCTAGGAGTGAGCGCCTCCAAAGATGGGGAAAAGAAGGGAAAAAGATTGGAAAAGGATTCCTCAAAATGCCTCAAATCGCGACTTAAAGAGGGCTGGAATCAAGCATCCACGTGTGAGTGTAGAATTTCCACACACCCATGTGGATCTTCGAGAATCGAATTTTTCGAGCACTCTATGAATAGTAACTACTATAGTAATTTGCTACAATAAACTACAACAGTACTTCGCCAAATTACTCCCGAATCCACAATTTTCATTGATGCCACATGAATGGGGGCACATTCATTTGGTAGATTGAATCATGTCTTCAATAAAAGCACATTTGACGAAGATTTTGCTAGCATTGCACAAGTAGGAACATATGAGTGTGACTGCCTTTGTGCCCCTCCGATTTGAATGTTTGACAACACCCTTTTGCGTGTGTATCGCAAGTTCACGGGTTTATCAAAGTAATAATACCCCAATCAGTGGGTAGTCGAATCCACAAGAAATAGTGTTTAGAAACACAAAGATTGCTATTTAACTAGAATGAAAATGAATCAATAGTGATGTAAATAAGAACCAATGCAAATAGAAATAATAAATAAAGAATGAGGCGCAAATAAAAGTCGGAAAGGCAATCGACGATAAATGGACCACCCGGACATTGCTCACCCTATGACTATTTTTTGAAGTGCAAGATCAATTATTATGTTTCCTAACTAATGTCTAATTAGTCATGGAGATTCTTAAACACACGGTCCCAAAACTTAAGGTCAACTGTGACTAACCATACACTATACCCGAGTGGAGAAATCTCTCAAACTCGATACTTCACACTGTGCTAGGTTGCTTTAGGCTCTAGGGATTCCAACTGATAAACCCAATTCAATAAACTAGAGCTAATCCTTTGGTCCAGGCGAAAGACCCCAACTCACAATTAAGACCCAGATACTAAAGATTACTTCAACGCTTCACTTTGTTGCTTGCGCAACTAAGCCCCAGTGGAGTTCGTCTCTTAGCACATCACTCTATTGTGACCGCAAAGAACTCTTGGAACGTTGAGGTAAAATAAATCACACCGGAGGGAAAAGGGTACGCTCCGCTACCTCTCGAATCACCCTCTCAACCCTCTCCAATCTGGCATTGTTTGACCGTCATGGTTTGTCACTCATCCACAAGGATTACCAAAATGGATTCTCAACCTTAGTGTCACTATAAGGGAAAATCAACTCAACAAGCATTCAAGATTGGAGCTCAATTAAAACATCAATTAAAGAAAGCATAATAAAAGGTCAAAGAAACAATATCATCCTTGGTTTTACAAACCCAAGAACCCACTAGGGGTTTAGCTCTCCATAGAGAAAATACAATAAATAAGGAAATCAAAAGTAAAAATATGCAATCCATGAATAAAACTCCGTTGGTGTTCGTGTCGATGGTCTTCTCGAGTGGCCGCGTCTTCTCCAAAGGTCCCCTTGTCAAGCCTAGGGCACAGCTCGCCGGATCGGTCTTGATGAAAGTTCCCCCAATAACTCGCTTCCAAAAAAACGCAGTGTCAAAGACCATAAACCTCTCCAAAAGCCTAGCCAAAGCCTCGCCAAACCCTAGCCGTGTTCGCCTCCAAAAGGTGAGAAAAAGATAGGCCAAAAGAATGGAAAAGAAGGATGCCTAAATCGGGCTAAAATTTGACTTAAATAGACTGGAATCGGGCATCCACACGGGCGTGTGGAATTTCCACAGGCCCATGTGAATCTGCAGAAATTTGTTTTTTTCAGTGACATGTGAGCGATAAAGCTGTTACGATAAATTTCTATAGTGAAGTCCTATAGTAGCATGCTACAGTACTCTGCCAAGATACTCCCGAATCCACGCTTTTCATCGAGGCAACATAAACGGGCACAAGTCCATGCTTTGTAGATCACGTTGCATCTTCAAATAAAAAAACACATTTGCCAACAATCTTGCTAGCATTGCACAAGTCGAGAAATACATGAGTGTGACTGCCTTTTGTGCCCTCTCAATTTGCATGTTCACTTGAGCACAACGAAGGTTGGCACACACTCACATGTCATTAAAGCACAACTTGTGTCTTCACGTTTGTTCACTCCAAGATTCCATCAACAAAGTGCAAACACAATCTACTTTGGCTTCTTTCTTCTATACTTGTCTCCGCAGCCCTACATGCACAAAAGTAACACAAATACACATGTATGAGCGATAAAATCTGAGAAAAGTAATGCTTATTATAAGAAAAAAAATACTTCATATTACTATTACACAAGCACTTATCAAACTCCCCCAATCTTAAGCTTTTGCTTGCCCTCAAGCAAAAATAAACCATTAAAGCATAAAAGAAAGAAATCTTAAAAGTGCTTGGCTTTAGGTTCACAAAAAGTATGCAAAAGAAGCATTCTACAAGTAAAGAAAATTTCAACACTAAATATTAAAAATCATTGCCCTAGCTAAAACTCAAATAAAAAAGGATAACAAACCCGAAATCGTGCAAGTGTGTGTAGACTCACTCAAAGTCGACCTAACGTATACTCCTCAAAGTTCTAAGCATAAGGGGACTTATTTATGTACAAAAACAAAGAAAAGAGATGGTAGTAGCTTCACACATCCTCTAAGGTAACCCTTTCCAAAGCGGCCACTAAGGTGGCTTTCACACTTTCAAGGTGGTAGCTCTTTCTACCGGGGTAGTAGCTTTTCACTCATCCCATGAGATAGCTCTTTTCTCTCATTAGGGGCATAACTAGTATCCAACTTATGAGAGTAGCTTCATACTTCATAGGTGGTAGCTCTTTCCACCCCAAATGCACAACCAAAAAAAACATTTTTCTTTCTTTTTGCAAATTTTTTTTAGCAAAATTAACACAACAAAGAGAAACTAAACTAGTCCCTTAAACATCAAACTTGAGTTTCCACAAGGTTTAATGAGCGAGTAGTGCAACCGAGTGTCAATCTAGCAAAAAAATTCCTAAAAAAATTCAAAGTAAAAAAACTAGACCATGAGAACATTCAATGTTAAAAAAATTCTCCTAACTTTAAGAATACAACCATTGCAACTAAGGTGAACCGCCATTGTCTATGTGAGCATGTAATTTTCAGTCAAAACTTGTATAATGTACATGTGTAATATGAACTCCGCCCCCACACATAAGATGTACATTGTCCCTCAATGTATGAATGCAAGCACAATAACAAGTATAACATTCAAGATCATATGTGAAGGTGGGCAATTGAAACAATACTCCCCGAACTCTTAATGGTACATTTTGATGAAGCTATATTCCTTTGAGAGTTGAGTTCCAATGGGTTATAGGGCGCACACGGCCATGTGTAAAAACACATTGGCCGTGTCCATGACTAGTCCTCGATTTTCGATACTCACAAGACCATCTTCACGTATACACAAGGGGGATTCGAGTAAAGCTCAACAAAAAAACAAACTAATACTTGAGTATATAAAGAGAAAAGCAATGAAATACAATCGGGAGACTACAAAAAAATATAAGATAAACTCGGAAAGAAGATCCTTTACGAGTGATACAAGTCAAAAACATAATACTAGAATGAAATACAAAAAAATAAGAACAAAAGAAATGTAAAGACACCTCAAGCGTCGGTGTCTAGCTCTATCACTTCGCTACTACTCTGGTGGTGCTTTGGATAATAAATGAGATATGAGCGAAGAAAAGAGAAAAAGAAGCTTTCCGACAAAATGAGAATGAAAGACTGTGAATGCGGCCAGAAAATAACCCAAGAACTCTTCAAATAGATGGTGAGGGGCTGGGAAACCAAAAGAAGGAATTCCTTGAGTGTGGAGATGTTCAAAAATGAAAACGCACAAGTGATTTATAAAGAGAAATCACGGCCTTTTGACTTTTGTACATCAGCATGGGCGTGTGGAAATTACCCATGCCCGTGTGACTCTACGAGGGAGCTTCACAGGGGTAGTCAAACGCCCCTGTGTGCTCTCGGGATGGCACTCTTTGGCTCTGAATGCAAACACACTGGCGTGTGGAAATTCCTCACACCCGTGTGCCCAACCCACAGAGGCACCCACACACCCCTATGGTTTCTCCGTCAACACGAGAATTTCTCTAAGCGTTTCACATGACCGTGTGAAAATTCCACATGAGCGTGGATCTTCTCAAGGGTTGCTCACAGGGGCACTCACACGCCCTTGTGTCTTCTCAAGATGGATGAAAACTCTCTGTAGAGTTTCACAAGGGCGTGTGGAAATTACCCATGCCTGTGTAATTAACAGGATCATCCACAGGGGTAGACACATGCTCATGTGTGCTCCCGGGATAGCGCATTGAACTCTGCAGAGAAACTACGCTTGTGTGGAAATTACCCACGGGCGTGTGACCGTAACAAGGTCGTTCACAGGGCAAGACACATACCCCTGTGTCCTCTGGGGATGAGCTCTGAACAAAAACACACACCCGTGTGGAAATTCCAAACGGTCGTGTGTCTTCTCTAGATAACTTAGAAAAATTTACAGACTTTGCAAAAAAATTTTGCACATTTAAACATACTTAGAGCCGACATACATTATGCAAGATTAATCATAGAATCATGAAAAACACGCTCAAACGACTAAGAAACTTCACCAATCACAATTAAGCACACAAAAACATCAATGATCCACGAGAAAATCACAACAAAAGTATGTAAAAGATTAAGACAACAACACTCAAGCTCTTATTCATGCAAATACTAACTAAAACCTAGAAAAACAGTAAAGACTTGGGTTGTCTCCCAAGAAGCGCTTGTTTAACGTCACATAGCTTGACATACCTGACCTTACCTCATGGGGGCTCATAGATGAAGGTTTCCCTCTTACCCATGACTTGAAAGCATGATGAACATAGTCTTTTGAAGATAGAGGGGGAGTTATCAAGTTTGTTACCGCACAAGGGTTCATCACCCTTACTCCATTCTTGCTTATCCCCATTAGCCTTGCGGCATTTCTTGTGACGTCTCCTTGCACGCTTCATCTTCCAGAGCATCTTCTTCATGATCCCCGGGGTAGGTTGTATCTTGTCCTCTAGACCAAGCATCAAGATGTCTTCATTCTCCACTTCTTGATCTAGCACACCTTCAAATGGGTCCGGATTAATCATTTCCTACACATATTCTTCTATTAGTTCATTGGTAGTGTCAAGAAAGTAAAGAGTATCATCAAAGTCTAGAGAATGTCTCAAGGCTTTGGTGAGGCGATATGTAAGCTTGTCATCCCAAACTCATAAAGTTAACTCCCCGCCGTCCATGTCGATAAGGGCTTTGGAAGTGCGCAAGATGACCTTCCAAGTATCAAAGGAATGTCGACATCCTCATCAACATCTAACACTACGAAGTCTACAAGAAATATGTACTTGTCAACCTTCACAAGTACATCTTCAATGATGCCCCTCGGATGTCTAACCTTTCGGTCGGCCAACTGTAACGTCATCTGAGTGGGCCTAGGCTCTCCCAAGCTTAGCTTTTGAAAGAAGATGTAAGGCATGATGTTGATACAAGCCCCTGAGTCGGCCAATACCTTTTCTTCACCCATGTTACCAATGTTGCACAGAATGATAAAGCTTCCAGTATCCTTCTTCTTGTTCGGTATATTCTTTTACAGCACTGCTGAACATGAAGCATCTAAGATCACAGATGTACTCTCCTCCAACTACCTCTTGTTGGTCATAAGGTCCTTGAGAAACTTTGTATACCGTGGTATTTGAGACAATGCCTCCAGAAAAGGAATGTTTATGTGCAACTGCTTGAATAACCCTAAGAACTTCTTGTATTGCTCATCATTTTTGTCATTCGTCAACCTTGAAGGATAAAGGATCCTTGGCTTATAAGGTGGGGGTACCACCTCTTTTCTTTTTGTTCTCTCCTTAACCTCCATGACCTTAGGTGCTTTAACATTGGTCATCTCACTCGGAAGCCTACCCTCAAACTCACGACCACTTCTCAAAGTGATCGCTTTCACATGTTCCCTCGGATTGCTTTTGGTGTTACTAGGCAAGCTTCCTTGAGGTCTCTCCGATAACGACTTCACAATTTGCCTCACATGATTCTCCAGGTTGTGCAATAATGCGGTGTGGTTACAAAGTGTGGCTTCAATTTATTGAAATCTAGTGTCTGATGATTGAATGAACTTGGTTAAAGCCTTCTCTAGATCGGTGATCCAGTTTTCCAACCCTGAAACTCCGTTCTCCATGTTCGGGGCTTGTTCTTGTTGTTGGAAACCGGGTGGTGCCATTATCTTTTATTGCCCTCGATTACTCCATGAAAGATTCGGATGGCTCCTTCAACCCGGATTGTAGGTGTTGCTATATAGATTGCCTTCGTTTCTCATTGCATTACCCACAAAATTCACTTGTTCTACCGAGGATGTACCACCAGTAGAAATCAAGCAATCAGATGGAGCATGTCCTCCCCTACACCCTGTGCAACTAGTCATTGCCGCCAATCTATTAGAAGTTAGAATGTCTAACTTCTTGCTCAATGGTACTACTTGGGGCGCCAATGAAGTAACCGAGTCAATCTCATGAAGTCTAACTACCTTCTTTTTGTCCCTTGTGTTCCACTACTAACCATTCATAGCAATTTCCTCAATAAGATGCCGGGCTTCTTTCGGAGTCTTGCTCCCTAAGATGCCTCCTGCTGTATCATGAAGTAATTGCTTCATGCTTAGGTTCAAACCATTATAAAAAGTCTAAATGATCATCCACTCGAGGAACCTGACACGTCCGAATATGCGTGTGAACTGTAAGTGCACGGGTGTCGAAGTAATAAAATACCCGGTGAGTCAGGTAGTCGAATCCACAGGGAACAGGGCTACTAGTACTAACTTTTTCTCTACTTTCTAACCTAATGATAAATGGAAAGGTGTGGTGATCTAATGTGCGAAGAAATAAATACCGGAGACGAATATGGAAGGGTTAAATGGATGGAGATCTCAATCAGTAAAAGTGGGGTATGGGGGTAATGCTGCCCCTAGGATTCAGGTATTAGGTACCAGATAAGCAAAGTGTTTCTATGATGAGTAAGTTAAGTAGTGGAAATCCAAAAATAATTAGATCCTGCCTCCAAATCACTGATACTAGTCCCCTACGAGGTCCCGGTGGAGAAATCGCTCAATCTCAACACCTCACACCACATATGAACGCAAAACACTCTAGGGATTCCAAGAGGTATATCCGATTACTAAAGATTGATCCAACCCTAATTTCTGGCGAAGGATCCTAACCCCTACAAGGTCTTGGTGGAGAAATCTCTCAATCTCACGCCTCACACCAAATATGGTTGCATAGAGCTTAGGGAACGGAGATAGAATACACCAATCGGAGGGAAAAGGGGATGCTCTCTATCTCATGACTCACCCTCTCTACCCTCTACAATCTTCAGATTCTAACCCTAATGGAGATCTCTCTCTCACCAAGGTAACAAATCATGCAAACCAAATAATCAAAAGATCAATAAGGCAAGCAAGCATTAGACAATCAAGATTAAAGCTTAATCAAACTCGGATTAAATAGAAACACTAAGCAAATCCACAAAAGATGAGAATCCTAGGGTTCACAAGCCCAAATACCGTCTGTGGCTTTAGCTCTCCATGGAGCAACATACAAAACAAACCATCAATTAATGGCGTTGATGGAGAGCTTCGACGTGTTGAAATAAACCATAGAAATAAACCCCTTATATATGAACTGATGGCCTTGATGGAGAGCTTCGACGTCTTGAAGGACCCACTCCGAAGCTAGGTTCATCGGTGGTTCCTTGATGCTATGACGGAGGAGGAATCGATCAAAGTTGGTGACGAAGCGCCTCCAAAGCCGCAAAGACCTCCACTCCAAATCCTAACAGTCTCACCACTCAAAACCCGCACAAAAGATGAGAAAGAATAGGGCAAAATGGCTATTTATAGGCCTTAGACCGCGTCTGTCATATACCCCCACGCGTCCGCGTGGGCTGAAGGAATTTCCACGCGGCGCGCGTGAACAGTAATTTTACTACAGTACTCGTGCAGTAAAAGTGCTACAGTGCTTTGCTACAGAACTTTTCACAAAACATGGTTCGAACACTCTTCTCTTGAGGCTACATGTCCGGGCACACGTCCATGTGGTAGGTTATAAAACTTTTCTTCATCGACGTATCTTTGAGAGGTCTTGCAATCTTCACAAAGAGAAGAAACATGAAGATGTGGCTACCTTTGTGCTCTTCCAACTAGTGAATTGACTTGAATCTTCTTGGAAGTTGGCACACATCTCCACGTTTATGAACTCCTCTCGTGTCTTGGTCCTTGAATTGAACAAGAACTACTAACATTGTGTCTTTATAGCCTATCTTTTCTTTCTTTTTACTGTTCAAGGCATTCACAACCTATATGCATAAAAGAACACCAAATACACAATATGAGACATCAACCACGGTAAAAATGATGCTCAATGCATTTAAAACACATAAAA
>NC_052490.1:6362613-6407973 GCF_009730915.1 Dioscorea cayenensis subsp. rotundata
ATGTCTTTAATTGAGTTCAAATCTTGAGTGCTTATTGAATGATTCTCCTTTAGAGTGACACTAGGGTTCAGAGTCCATCTAGGTAGCCTTTGTGGATCAGTGACACACCATGAGGGTTAGATATTGCTAGATTGGAGAAGATTGAGAGGGTGAGTCGAGAGTTAGCGGAGCGTCCCCTTTCCCCTCCGGTGTGATTTATCCTACCTCCATGTTCCTAGAGTTCTTTGCGGTCATAATAGAGTGAAGTGCTAAGAGAGGAACTCCGGTGGGGCTTAGTTGGGTGAGCAATAGAATGAAGCATTGAAGTAATCCTTAGTATATTGGTCTTAATTGTGACTAGGGGTCTTTCGCCTGGACCAAAGGGTTAGATCTATATATAGGAATAGGGTCTATCACTTGGAATCCCTAGAGCTTCTTGCAACTGTACAGAGTGTGAGGTGTTGAGACTGAGCGATTTCTCCGACAGGGTATAGTGTAGAGTTAGTTACGGTTGACCTTAGGTTTAGGACCGTGTATTTTAGGATCTCCACGACTCATTCAGCATCAGTTAGGTGACAAAATAGTTGGTCTTACACTTCAAGAAATAGTTCTAGGTGGAGCAATGTCTGAGTGTCCCACTTTTTATCGATTGCCTTTCCTCTCATTTTATCATGCCTCCCTTTCTTATTTTCTTTAGTCTTATTTGCATTGATTTTATCCACACTATTATTGTTTCGTCTTGACTTAGTTAAGTGGTAATCATTGTGTTTCTATTGACTATTTCTTGTTGATACGATAACCCACTCACCTGGGATTTATTACTTCGACAAACACGTGCACTTGCGGGTCACAAGTAAGTGGTATTGTAAAGTTTTTGGTGCCAGTGCCGGGGAATAGCCATTTTGGAGACACTTTGCACTTTGCTATTTAGCTATTCATCGTTTATTCTATTTCACCTATTCTTATTCTATCATCGTTCTGATTTTTTTTTTTTTATTTTGTCACAGCTCCCGATTGTGACCAGAGGGAACCCTTTGACATTGGTTGAAGGAGATCCTAAACTTGAATGAACACTTCGTAGAAAGGGTAAAGAACCTGTGCAAAAATAGAATCATTCAGCTGAAAGAGAGGGTGAAGGATCTAAATACATGGCTGAACAAGAAGGCCAACGAAGAACTCTTTTAGATTTTGTTAAACCCACTATTCGTGAGACACAAATAAGCATTGGGAGGCTACCGGTAGCAGCCCAGAATTTTGAGTTGAAGATGGCCATTATTCAGATGGTTGAACAGTCTGCACAATTTAATGTGTTAGCCAATGAAGACCCGAAAAATCATATTGAGAACTTCCTTGAAGTGTGGGACTTGTTGAAGATCTATGGGGTTTCTGATGATGCAATTCGATTGAAGGCTTTCCTATTCTCTTTAAAAAGAAGGGCCAAACATTGGCTTCATTCATTGCCAAGAGCTTTCATCACAACATGGAACGAAATGGTTGAAGCTTTCCTTACAAGGTACTTTCCTCCGCGAAAATCGGCAAAGCCTCACAATGAGATATCTTCATTTGTTGAGATGGAACTTAAAACTTTGTTTGAGACTTGGAAACGATTCAAAGACCTTTTGTGGAAGTGTCCACAATCCCCGAGTGGATGATCATTTAGACATTTTATAACGGGTTAAGCTCAAGCAACAAACAACTTCTAGATGCTACCGTATGAGGTACAATGGGAAAAATGACTCCCGAAGAAGCCTGGCAATTGATTGAAGAAATGGGTTTGAATAGCTACCAATGGAATGCATGAGAAATGAAGAAAGTGGCCGGACTCCATGAAATTGATGCGGTTACATCCTTGGCTGCCCAAGAGGAGGTTTAAGCAAGAAATTAGACGCATTGACTTCACCAAGGATAGCCATAATCAAAAGTTATGCTGGTTGTGGGGGTTCACATATACCATCTGATTGTCCTATTTTGATTGCTACTTCAGCCCAAACTTAACAAATAGACTTTGTGGACAATTCGGGAAGAGGACAAGGTAATCCTTATAGCAACACCTACAACCAAGGGTGGAGAAGCCACCCCAACTTTTCTTGGAATAACCAAGGGCAACAAAAGGCCATGGAACCATATGACCAACTTAGAGAATCGAGTTTTAGGCTTGGAGACCCAAACATGGATACAAGGTTTGAGGCTTGGAGACCCGAATGACTGACTTAGAGAAAGCTTTGACACGATTTGTTCAGTCATATGATACAAGGTTCCAATTGGTCGAAGCTACACTTCGCAACCACACCGCGTCATTGCACAATCTAGAAAATCAAGTGAACAAAATTGCGAAAGTCATTATCGGAGATGCTACAAGGAAGCTTGCCTAGTAACACTGAAACCAATCCGAGAGAACATATGAAGACAGTCACTTTGAGAAGTAGTCATGAGGTTGAAGGTAGGCTTCCAATTAAGAGGACCAATGTTGAAGCACTCGAGATTGTAGAGGTTGAGGAGAAAGTAAACAAAGAGAAAGAGGTGGCGCCCTACAAGTGAAGAATTCCTTATACTTCAAGGTTGAAGAACGATCAAAACGATGAGCAATTCAAGAAGTTCTTGGGTCTATTCAAACAATTGCATATCAACATTCCTTTTGTGGAGGCGTTGTCCAAAATTCCTCAGTATTCAAAGTTTTTAAAGGATCTTTTGACTAACAAGAGGAAGTTGGAGGAGAGTGCATCGGTGATCTTAGATGTCTCTTGTTCGATGGTTTTGCAAAATACCAAACAAGAAGATGACCCTAGAAGCTTTATCATTATGTGCAACATTGGTAATTTGGGTGAAGAGATGGCATTGGCGGATTCAGGGGCTAGTATTAACGTCATGTCATACTCTTTCTTTTAGAACTAGTCTTGGGAGAGCGTAGGCCAACTCGGATGACACTTCAATTAGTGGACCGAATGGTGAGACATCCAAGGGGCATCATTCAAGAAGTACTTGTCAAGGTTGACAACTACATATTTCCTGTGGACTTCATAGTGTTCGATGTCGATAAGGATGTAGATGTTCATTTAATACTTGGGAGGCCATTCTTTCGCACTTCCGAGGCACTTATCGACATGGACGGTGGGGAGTTGACATTGAGGGTTGGCGACGACAAGTTGACATACCGCCTTACCGAAGCCATGTGACATTCTCTCGACTTTGATGATACTCTTTATTTTCTTGACACTACCGATGAACTAAATGATGAATATGTGTAGGAAATATTGAATCCGGAACCATACGAGTGTTTGTTAGACCAAGAAATGGAGAATGAAGAAGTGCTAATGCTTGGTCTAGAAGAAAAGGTACCATCTACCCCGGGGATTATAAAGAAAGTACTTTGAAAGATGAAGCATGCAAGGAGACGTCACAAGAAATGCCCCAAGGCTAATGGGAATGTGCAAGAATAGAGTAAGGGTGATGAACCCTTGTGCGATAACAAACTTGATAACAATCCCTTGACCTTCAAAAGACTATGTTCATCATGCATTCAAGTTATGGGTAAGAGGGAAACCTTCATCTATAAGCCCACGTGAGGTAAGAAGAGGTATGTCAAGATAAGTGACATTAAACAAGCTTTTCTTGGGAGGTAACCCAAGGTATTTACTATTTTCTAGTTCTTAGTTTAGTGTTTGCATGAATAAGGCTTGAGTGTTGGTGTCTTGATGTTTACATGCTATTGTTGTGATTTTCTCATGGATTATTTGGTGTTTTCATGTGCAAAAATGTGTGTGGCAGAGTATCTTTATCGTTTGAGCATGTGTTTCATGATTCTCTGGTTTATTTTTTATTGTCAAAGTAGGCTCTAAGTGTGTATACATGTTCAGGACTTTCTGCAGAGCCTGCAGATTTTTCTAAGTCATCCAAAGAAGACACACGGTGGTGTGGAATTTCCACATGGGCGTGTGTCTCTACTAAGAGCTCATCCTGAGAGGACACAGGGGCGCACGTCTACCACTCTAGACGACCTTGTTAGGGTCACACTCCCGTGTGTTAATTCCACACGGGTGTGTATTTCTCTGCAAAGACTTAGAGATTTATCCCAGAAGACAGAAAGGCTTGCTTCTGCCCTTGTGTCTGACCCTGTGACAAACACACAGGCGTGGGTAATTTCCACATGCTCGTGAGGATCTCTGCAAAGTGCTCTCCTTCATCCCAAGAAGACACAAGGGCGTGTGAGTGCTCCTGTAAGTAACCCTATAAAGATCTACACTCCTGTGTGGAATTTCTGTAACGGTTGGGGAAACGCTTAGAACTTTTTCTCAGTTGGATAAAGAAGCCACAGGGTCATGTGGATACCCCTGTGGGTCAGTCACATAGGCGTGCGGAATTTCCACCCACCCATATGGATATGTTCAGAGATAAAGTATGCTATCCTGAGAGCACATAGGGGCGTGTGTCTTCCTTTGTGAAGCTCTCTTATGGAGTTACACGGGCGTGGGTAATTTCCATACGCGGGTGTGGATGTGCGAAATTCCTAGAGCCACTTGTTTTCTTTAAAATCTCTTGGCTTTTCTTCATCTTCACACTCCCAACCATTTTGAGAACGCGTCCCTGTACTGGCCTGACTTTGTGTCGTCAATTTATAGAGGTTTACTCGAGTTTTCCAATGGATTATCTAAGTTTCCATCTTCACCTCGTCGGTAAATTTTCTTTTCCTCTTGTCTTCGCCACACTTGATTTTTTTTATTAAATGGTGAGTGCTATTCTGCTTCTATGATTACATGGTCTATTCATGCTTATAATGAGTTTAGAAACGAAGTTGTGATGTATTTTTGAGCTTTTAGCATGGTGGCCGTGTGGTATTCACGGCCCGTGGATCCACACAGCATGTGGAATTTTCACACGATCGTGTGGATTTCTGTTGTTTTAATCTGTGCGTGTTTTTAATAGATTTTCTTTCAAATCTTGCAGATATGGACCAAGTTCGAAGAAGCAAGCTGACAAACGTCTCAGGAAGACTTCACCTGAGCTTGAGCACATAGATTTTTCGATTCCCAAGCATCATGCTCTATTTGAGCATTTGTCGAGACTCTGGTTTTGACAGTCCCTGTTTCATGGATTTGAGTGCGCTGAGAGAGGTTCAGCGAGGTGATGAGATGGCCGATGAGATTGATGAGCTATTGGCATTGGGAAGCTGGAGAAGATTATTATCACTTCGAGAGCCACCTATCCGCACATTGATGCTGGAGGTGCTAGCGTCCTTCGGGTTTGACTGATCATACTCTAGATTCGAAAGTGTTGACGTTATATAGTTCAAGGCATTCGGACATCATTACAACATGAGTGTCACAGAGTTTTCAGTCCGTATGGGCTTATATGACAAGATGTATATAAATACAGAGGAGTATGATCAATTGCCGACCGACTATCCTAGGCCACTGACCCCGTAGAGACCATACAGACCCCGTAGCCCAGTTACAGATACATAAATGCGATCTTCAGCAGATCCGTGAGGGGTCGAGGCTATAGCATATGTGTTTTGAGCCACCAGGAGTTACTCTATTCATATTCCATGGTCTAGAGTGAGCTGATTCACCTAGGGAACATTGTGGCAGACTACCTGAGGCACCAGGGCCACTTATGGTAAGTGGGAGTATTATTCACTGCCCCTTACATCACTAGACCCATCCTGTGGATGGGTCTATTAGACGCGATCTGTGGGGCTGAGAAGACAATCGTTCCCACCACTCTCGGCCTAGATAGGATGAGACTGATGGAGTTAGTACATAGATATGCGGTGTCGAAGCCGTAGAACCACTCCAAAAGCTGTGCCAAAGCCCCTCTAAACCCTAGCTGCAAGCCTCTCAAAAGATGGAGGAAAGATGGAAAGAAGAATTCTAAAATTTGGCTGAATCACGGCGTTATATAGGGCTGGAATTGGGAATCCACACGGGTGTGTGGAATTTCCACATGCCCGTGTGAATCTACAGAACTTGGTTATTTAGCGGCATGTGAACGTTAACTGCTACAATAAATTGCTACAATGATTTCCTATAGTCACCTACTACAGTACTCTGCTAAATTACTCTCGGATCAACACTTTTCATCGATGAAACTCAAACAGGCACACGTCTATGTTGTAGATCTCATTGCATCTTCAAGTAAAAGCACATTTGACGGGAATCTTGCTAGCCTTGCACAAGTCGGAACACATATGTGTGAGTGTCTTTGTGCCCCTCCAATTTACATATTCCATCAAGCATAATGGAGGTTGGCACACACTCATATTTCTTCAACCACAACTTGCATCTTCTCGTGTGCCCACTTCAAGATTCCATCAACATAATGAATTTGCAATCTACTTTGGCTCCTTTCTTTTCTATTTGGCTCCACAACCCTATATGCACAAAAAACACAAAAACACACGTATTAGCGATAAAACTTGATAAAAGTAATGCTCATCATAAGAAAAGAATACTTTGTATTCTTAGTACAAAATCACTTATCAAACTCCCACACACTTAATCTTTTGCTTGTCCTCAAGTAAAAATAAAAACATTAAAGCATAGAAGAAGGAAATATTGAAAGTTCTTGGTCTTAGGTTCACCAAAGTATACAAGGGTAGCATTCTACAAGTAAGAGAAATTTCAACACTAAATACGAAAAATCATTGCTCTAGCTAAAAACTCGAATCAAAGGGGATAACAAACCCGAAATTGTGTAAGTGTGTGTAAACTCACTCAAGTCGACCCGACATATACTCCTTAAAGTTCTATGTATAAGGGAACTTATTTATCTACAAAACAACACAAAATAAATAGATGGTAGTTGCTTCACACATCCTCTAAGGTAGTCCTTTCCGAAGCAGCCGCTAAGGTCGCTTTCACACTTTGGAAGTGGGAGTGCAACAATTATCAATCTTGTAAAAATTCCTGGAAATTCAAGGAAAACTAGAGCATGAGAACATTCAATGTTAAAAATTCCCCTAAACTTAAGAATACAATCATTGCAACTAAGGTGAATTTCCATTAGCTATGTGAGCATGTATTTCAGCCAAAACTTATGTAGTGAACATGTGTAATGTGAACTCCCCCACACTTAAGATGTACATTGACCTCAATATATGCAAGTAAGCATAATAGGATATAAATCAATCAAAAGTATAGCATAATAGGATATAAATCAATCAAAAGTATATGTAGAAGTGGGCAATTGAAACAATACTCCCTTGAACTCTGAATGGTACATTTGATGGAGCTATATTCATTGAGAGTTAAGTCCTAATAGGTTGTGGAGCACACACGGCATAAGACTGTGTCCATGACTAGTTCCTCAAATTCCATACTTTCAAGACCATCTGCACGTATACACGAGGGGGTTCAGTGAAGCTCAACAAAAACAAGAACAACTTGAGTATAAAAATAAAGCAATGAAATACAACTCAAGACAATAAAAATAAAAGATAAACTCAAAAGGAAGATCATTTTTCAGTAAACAAGTCTAAAATAAAATATGGATATGAAATACAAAAAATAAGAAACTAAAAGAAAAATAAAGACAAATAAAGCGTCGGTGTCATGCTCGGTCGTCTCTGCTACTGCTGGTGGTGACGATGCTGATGCTAGTGGATCAATTGGCACCTGAAATGGTGATGGTGGTGGTGTGGATGCAGGAGGGGTCCTCGGTCGCATGATGAATGTTGAGGCCATGTCTTTCTCAAGTAGCTGCTTTAGAATATCCAGACGTGCCATCACCTCTGTATGGTTCATGGGCTGTAGCGCACGAACCTCAGCCAAATCACTTTAGAGCACCCCTACAGCACTATTGAGCCTCTCAAATCGATCATGGGCTCAAGTCAAAGTAAATATCGGAACTGGTGGGGGCTCTTGAGCTGTAGGGGGTGCCTCTGTCTCTGTATGCTCAATTTATGGCTCAAGTATTGGCTGGGAACCCTCTGCTGTATCTTCCTCGGCCTTGACTGACTCCGGTGGGGGCATGTTCAGCACATACACCCCATCTCTATATCTCCTGATCATGCCCATCATGCGCATGGTTCCTAAGCTGAGGGGTGCTGGAACAGTTGTCTTCTCAGCCCCTCTGATGGCATCTAGTAGACACATCCTGATGATGAGTCTGGTAATGTACGGGCCTGAGGAAATAACATTAATCCTAGTGTACTGACCCTGATGCCTCAGGTACTCTGATACAACGTGCCCAAGATGGAGTATCGTGTTCTGAACCATCGAATAAAGATATAACAGCTACTTCTGACTCAAGATGCTGGTACTATCACCTTGGCCATTCATCGACCTGCTCAGGATAGCATGAATGTAGTAGTACATAGGTCGGGAAAGACACGTGGCCTTAGGCACCCTAGGCTCATATTGTCCCTATCCACACAGCACTTTGTATGCTCGCTGCGGCGTCAAGCTGCTGGGGTAGTCTGTAGGCAGTTGCTCGTAATCCTCTGTGTCAGTGAATGCTTTAACATAGAGTCCGAGTCTGACTGAAAACTGAGTGACAGTCATACTATAATGACGTCCAGACGCTCTGAAATGTATGTCGTTAGTGCTGTCAAATCGGGAATATGATCGTTAAACTCAAATGAAGCCAGCACCTCCGAGGTGAGCAGCCGAATACTTGGCTCTTGGATCAATAATAAACTCCTCTAGCTACCCACAGAAAGTAGCTTCTCCATCTCGTCGGCCATATCATCGGCTAACAGCAACTCCCTTAGTGAACTCATGTCAAGGACTCACGTCTGCCTGAACATGAGCTTCAATAACCGCTCAAACCGAGCCTGGTGCTCGAGAATGGTGAACTCCATACCCTCTTGCTGGGGTGATGTCTCATGTGGGCACTTCCCGACCACTTTCTTAGTCCTGGTTGCCATATCTGCAAGTATTGAAAAGAAAATCGATCAAATAAACTCACAAAATAATACTGTAGGAATCCATACGGTCGTGCGGAAATTCCACACACCCGTGTGGATTTACAGTGCGTGAAAACCCCACAGCCACATGCTAAAAACCCACAAATACACCCTAACAATTGTGTCTAAACTTATTTTGAACATGCAATAGCCATTTTATCATAGAAATGAAGCACATTTACTAGATAAAATCGACTAAAATCAAATAATGGTGAAGAAAAGAGAGAATGAGGGTTTACTTACAAGATGAAGTTGAAAACCTTAAAATCGCAATGAATACTCGAGTAAAATATCTTGAAAGTGACGGTGCAAGGTTGGGAGAGTGCAAGGATTCTTTCACTGAGTGTTTGCGAGTGAAAAGATTAGAAGAAGCAAAGGATTTATAAAGAAAACTTATGGCCTTCTAAGTTTTGTTTATCCACACGGGCATGTGGAAATTACCCACGCCCGTGTGACTCCACAAGGGAGCTTCATAGGGGCAGACACACGCCCCTGTGTGCTTTTGGGATAGCATACTTTGTCCTTGAACGCACCCGCAGGGGCATCCACACGGCCCAGTGGTTTCTCTGTCCAATCAAGAAAAATTCTAAGTGTTCCACACACCCTTGTGGAAATTCCACACAGGCGTGTTGATCTTCACAGGGGTACTCACAGGGGCATCCGCACACCCTTGTGTCTTCTTGGGATGGAGAGGTCTTCTCTACATGATTTCACATGAGCAGTGTAGAAATTACCCACGCCCGTGTATAATGCACAAGGTCAGACACAGCGGCAAACACATGCCCATGTGTCTTCTCATGATAGAGCTCTAAACATTTGTAGAGAAATACACGCCCATGTGGGAATTCTACACGGGTGTGTGACCGTCACAAGGTCGTTCACAGGGGCAGACACACGTCCCTGTGTCCTCTCGTGACGGAGAAGTTGAGCTCTGAACAGAAACACACGCCTGTGTGGAATTTTAACAGGCTCTACCAAAAATTTCTAAACATCTATACATACTTAGAGCCTACCAATGCATTGCCATATTAACTAGAGAATCATGAAAAACAGGCTCAAACGACCAAGAAACTTTGCTACATACAATGAAGCACACGATAACATAAATGATCCACAAGAAAAACACAGCAATTTACAGGTCAAATTAAGACACCAACACTTCAAGCCTTATTCATGCATGTTATAAACTAAAAACTAGAAAAATAGTAAGGACTTGGGTTGCCTCCCAAAAAGTACCATCTACCCCGGAGATTGTGAAGAAGGTGCTCCAGAAGATGAAGCAAGCAAGAAGATGCCACAAGAAGACGCAAGAACGGAGTGTGAGTGATGAATCCTCATGTGGTAACATGCTCGATAACCCCCGTCTGACATAAAAAGATTATGTTCATCATGCTTTCAAGTCATGAATAAGAGGTAAACCTTTATTCTTGGACCCCCGTTATGTAAGGAAGGGACGTCAAGCTAAGTAACGTTAAACAAGAGCTTCTTGGGAGACAACCCAAGTTTTTACTATTTTTTCTAGTTTTAGTTAGTGTTTGCATGAATAAAAGCATGAGTTTTGGTGTCCGGATTTTTAGATGCCATTGTTGTGATTTCCTCTTGGATTATTTGGTGTTATCATGTGCTTAAATGTGTGTGGCAAAGTTCTTGGTCGTTTGAGTATGTTTTTCATGATTCTCTGGAATATTTTGGATTATAGCACATGCTCTAAGTTTGTATACTTGTTCAGGAATTTTTTGCAGAGCCTGCAGACTTTTCTAAGTTATCCAGAGAATACTGATTGTTTGCTCACCTGCAAGTGTACGGGGTCACCAAGTAATACCTTGTGCAAAAGCCCAAGGTTCATATTCCACGGGGCTAAGGAGCTCCTATTACTCCTCCATCACTTACTTTCTAACCTTACAACTTAAGCATGGTATACTACTCTAATACATGCAAGAATGTAAATAGATCTCAAGTATAACAATTCCAAGGAAAGCAAGGAGATCACAAAAGCAATGATGATAAAAATAGGCGTAGGGATGAGGATCCCCATGAGGGGTCATCATGGTATATGGATGCATGATAGCAGTGAAGCAAGGGTGATTTAAAACGAAGGATTTCACGAATAGTTCAACCACAATTTCTCAGTGATTAAACCCTAATCCCATACAAATGACAATAAGGGTTTCTCCTTAATTACATTCCTATGATTGCATTAAGAGTAGGGAAATCCCGCCATAAGGACATACTTGCTCTAAGTGTATCCTTAAGATTCGGAGGGGTTAACGACACCCAATCTCTCGGCATATCGATATAAGAAAACCCCTTCTAGCTCATTAAAGATCTAGTACATGCGAGTAGGTCACATCTACACATACAACTCAATAAAGAACTAAGGATCTCTCCATTTTATAGTTCTAGACTTGAAAACTCTATAGGTGCTATAGTGGCAGCTACAGTGATCTTGCTATAGTGCCGATGATGAAGTACCACTACTACAGTACTCCAGCTATATCATTTCGCTACAGTGAATATGCTACAGTGATCTTGCTATAGTGCTGATGATGAAGTACCACTGTAGCATTACTGTAGCTGATCATTATTCATGCTGCGGGCATTTAGCTGTGAGCTTCACGGGCTCCATGCGCCCGTATGGGTGCCTGTGAGGTTTGCTGGAATTTCACAACCCTCGGTACTGTAGCAGAATTACTGTAGATGAGTACTGTAGCACCGGCATATTTTCTGGGCGAAACGGCATGGAGCCCGCATGGACCTAACGCTATATATTTCGGGCTGAACTTTTAGGGCAAAGAGGGAGGTTTTTGGAGATCTTTTGGTGTGCAGTTTTCTCTTGGGCCTCTTAGGCCGCCGCACCACTCTTCCTGCCGGCGATCTACTACTCAAGACATCACCAAGAGGGAGGCAAGCTTTGGAGGAGAAGATTCGGTGAAGATCCTAGGCATCCAAGGCATCATTTGATGGGAGATCTCTTCAAATCTTCAAGATCTTCACCATCTAAGGGGATCTAAAGCTAGAGGGAGTAGTTCTTACTTCTTTTTTCTTCTTTATTTGTTCCTTGGATTTGTATGAGTGGTCCTCTTTCATGAGGCACTAACTTATTTGTGATTTGGATATGATGAACTCTAGGGTTGATTGTTTGTAATTTGGATGATCATCTTTATTGATGTATTGTTGGATGTTGTATTTCTTTTTATGGAATCTTGTAGTTTGTGGTTCAAGTCTTGTGTACTTTGATGTGTTGATTTGCATGAGAACTCCGTATTTCAACTTCTAGGTTGTACTTGGTTGCAGTGACCATTGCCCTTGCACTAGACACACTTGGCTTGGAAGGGATCCATGTACAAATACACACGTGACCAGTGGGTATTTTTGTATCGCTCAGACAATTAGGGTTGGAACTAGTTTGAGTATCGACCATCGATTAGAGATTTCCCGAGTGTAATGCAATCATCACGAGGATTTGGGCGGAAGCGATTCGACCCAATACTTGTATGGGATTAGGGTTCAATTGCGGTGACCATCGGGTTAAGATAATTTAGGATTCTCTTGGCCCCAACTACCATCTCGCATTTCATCCTAAATTCAGGGACCTAATGACAACCCTAGGGGGATTCATTGTCCAAATCACTCCCTTCATCTGTTTGATTCTCCCTTGAGATCGTATTGTGTGTAGTAGTACCCCGGATTTCATTGTAGTTAATTCTTTCTCTTTTTATAATTACTATTCATCTTTCGGAGTGTTAGGCTAGGAAATAGATGAAAGGGAAGTAATAGTAGCTCCTTGGCCCCAGGGAATACGACCCTCTCGTGCTCGCACGAGAGGTATTACTTGACCACTCCGTGCACTTGCGGATCACTCATCAATGTCCTCCATGGCGTTTCCGTGCCCTACAAAGCAAATAACACACGATTAAGCCCAAAACAGGCATCAATCCTTATAGAAATCCATGCTAAATATATCAAATATATAAACTAAAATATATACATTTAGACATTTATCAAATACACACAGTCCTGTGAAATTTCCACACGGGCGTGTATCTGTACAAAGGGCACATCCAGAGAATGCACAGGGGTGTGCGTCTGCCCTAGTGGATGACCTGTTGATGGTCACACGGCCGTCGGGAATTTCCACGTGGTTGTGTGTTCCTCTATAGAGACTTATTGATTTTTCCCGATAAAACACAGGGGCTTACGGATGCCCCTGTGGATGATCTTGTGACAAACACACGGGCGTGGGTAATTTCCACACGCTTGTGTGGATCTCAGTAGAGAAGTGGTCCTCCATCCCAAGAAAACACAGGGGCGTGTGAGTGCCCCTGTGAGTACCCCTGTAAAGATCCACACGTCCATGTGGAATTTCCATAGGGGCATGTAGAAAACTTAGAGAAATTTTTCAGATAGACAGAGGAGCCACAGGGCGTGTGGGTGCCCCTGTGGATCGGGCACACGCGCGGTGGAATTTCCACACGTCCATGTATTTGTGTTCAGAGCAAATGGGTGTCATCTCGAGAAACCATAAGGGCATGCCTCTGTCCCTGTGAAGCTCTCCTGTGGAGTCACACGTACGTTTGGATGTACAGAATACCAAAAGGCACGGGTTTTCATTAAAATATTTTCACATTTCTTCATCTTCACACTCTAAATTACTCAGAGAACACACTCACTCACTCTCCCAAACGTCACCATCGATTTAGAAAAGGTTTACTCAAGTTTTTCCGGCCGATTTTTCAAGGTTTTCATCTTTATCTTGTCGGTAAACTTTTTTTCTTTCTTTTCTTCGCCATTAGTTGATTTTGTTTGATTTAAATTGGTGAATGCACTTCGTTTTTATGCTAAAATGGTTTGTGTATGCTTTAGATTGAGTTTGGAATGAAGTTGTGATGTATTTTTGAGCTTTTAGCATGATGCCCATGCGGGGTTATCCACACGGGAGGTTCTAGCATCTTTTTGAGTTTTGACCCGAGTTATATCCCAGATTCGATAGTGTTGACACCGTGTAGTTACGAGCATTTGGACATCAATACAATATAAGTGTTACAGGTTTTTCGATCGGGGATGGGATTGTATGATGAGACTTTTCTTGACATACATGATGCGAGAGATTCTTGACGATTATCTTGGCGACTTGATTCGAAAGAGGCGTATAGGATTTTTATGTGGGCGGGGTCGATGCGAGCTAGGAGTGTCTAAGGCTATGTGCTCGTCCCAGCAGAGCTACAGATACATACATGCAGTGCTCAGTAGATCAGTGAGCGGCTGAGGCGATAGCATAAGTGTTTTGAGTCGGCAAGAGCTACTTTATTTATTTTTTATGGTCCAAAGCTAGCCGATTCATATGAGGCATATTATGGCCAAATATCTTCGTCATCAGGGCTAGTATGCCAAAGTCAGTGTTCTGTTCTCAAGCCCTTACATCACCAGACTTGTCATGGAGATAGGATTATTAAACGCTATCAGGAGGCCGAGAAGCCCATCGCACTGACTCCACTTGGCATAGATGCTATTAGATTGATGGGGATGGTTTGGAGATGTGAACCAGGAGCGTATATGATGATCATATCCCCTTCTGAGATAGCTGAGGTTGAGGAAGACACAGCAGAGGGGTCACAACCCGAGTCTTTGGAGCTACGAGATAGAGCGAGGCCCGACCCAAAGGCTCCCCCTACGGTCAGGAGGCCCCCACTAGTTCGGATATTTTATCTACCTCGAGCCCATGATTGATTTGAGAGGCTTGAGAGTGCTGTAGCGGTACTACAGGCAGATCTGACAGAAGTTTGGGCTACACATGCCCCGTACCATGCCGAGGTGATGGCACGTCTCAACACCCTTCACTAGTTACTAGAGCGAGATGATGTCTCACCATTCATAATGAGACCAAGGACCACTCAGGCATCTCGAGCATCACCATCACCAGTGCTAGAACTAGTCGATCCACCTATTACAACATCTTCACCGACAGCAGCAGCTGAGTAGACAACGGATGAAACCGACGTTTGTTGCATTTTTCATTAATTTCCTTTATGTCTTCATATTTTATTTCAGTATTATTATTTGGACTTGTATACTCAGAAAATGATCTTCATTCTGAGTTTAACTTTTACTTTTATCTCGAGTTGTATTTCATTGCTTTACTTTTATATACTCAAGTTATTTTTATTTGTTAAGCTTCACTTAACCCCCTTGTGTATGCGTGCAAATGGTCTTATCAGTATGGAAATTGAGGATTATTCATAGACAGGGTCAATGTGCTTAACACTTGGCCTTGTGTGCTTCACAACCAATTGGAACTCAACTCCCAAGGATTTAGCTTCATGAAATGCACTACTAAGAGTTCAGGGGAGTATTATTGCAATTGCCCACTCCCATATATATTTTTGAGTGATATACTTTTTATTGTGCTTGCATGTATACATCGAGGGCAATATACATCATAAGTGTGGGGGAGAGTTCACATTACACATGTTTTATACCTATGCTTTGATTTTACATGCTCACATAGCCAATGGCGGTTTAACTTAATTGCAATGGTTGTATTATTAAGTTTAGGAGAATTTTTAACATTGAATTTTCTCATGCTCTAGTTTTTAGTTGAATTTCTAGGAATTTTTGCCCGATTAACACTTGTTGTACTACTCCCTCATTAAACTCTTTTGGAAACTTATGTTCGATGTTTGAGGGACTAATTAGTTTTGTTTCTTGTGTTATTTTGCTGAAAAAATGTATGTTGTTTAGTTTAATATTTAGGGTGGAAAGAGCTACCACCTATGAAGTATGAAGGTATTCTCATAAGTCATATACTAGTTATACCCTAATGAGAGAAAGAGCTATCTCATGGGATGAGTGAAAGCTACTACCCCACTAGAAAGAGCTACCACCTTGAAAGTGTGAAAGCCATTTTAGCGGCCTCTTTGGAAATGGCTACCTTAGAGGATGTGTGAAGCTACTACCATCTCCTTATTTTGTGTTGTAGATAAATAAGTCCCCTTAAACCTAGAACTTTGAGGAGTATAAGTTGGGTCGACTTGAGTGAGTTTACACACACTTACATGATTTTGGGTTTGTTGTCCTTTCTTATTCGAGTTTTTAGCCAGAGCAATGATTTCTCGTATTTAGTGTTGAAATTTCCCATACTTGTAAAATGCTTCCCTTGCATGCTTTGGTGAACCTAAGGCCCAGCACTTTCAATGTTTTCTTCTTCTATACTTTACTGTTTTATTTTTGCTTGGGGACAAACAAAAGCTTAAGTATGGAGGAGTTTTATAAGTTCTTGTGTGTTAAGAATGCGAAGAAGAATTCTTTTCTTACGATGAGCATTACTTTTATCAGATTTTAGCGCTAATACATGTATATTTGTGTTACTTTCGTTCATTTAGGGTTGTGAAGCCAAATATGAAAAAAAGAAGGCAAAGTAGATCATTAATGCACTGTTTGATAAAATCTTGGAATGAACAAATGTGAACACACAAGTTATGCTCGAGGATATGTAAATGTGTGCCAACCTCCATGTGTTCAAGCAATTACAATGATTTGGAGGGGCACTGATAAGTGCTTGTGTGATAAGAATGTGAAGTGTTCTTTCCATATGATGAGCATTACTTTTATCGGGTTTTGACGCTAATATGTGTGTATTTATGTTACTTTTATACATATAGGGTTGTGAGGGCCGAATATTGGAGAAAAGAAGCCAATGTGGATCGTAAATGCACCAATTGGAGGAAATCTTGAGAAGGTTCAAACACGAAGACATAAGTCGGGTTGAAATGCGAGAATGTGTGCCAACCTCCTCGTATTTAAGTTAGCACTATGATTTGGAGGGGCACAAGGGCAATCACATTCAAGCAGTCCGGCTTGTGTACGTATAGTAAGATCTCCACCAACATGTCCGTTATTGTGCAAGTTTACATTACCTCAATGAAAGCATGGATTCGAGAGTGTCTCGGGCCGATCTTGTAGTGAACAACTGTAACAAACAACATGGCCGTTATTGTTCACGACCGGCCGAACAAAAATCAAAAGCAGAGAATCCACAGGCGTGTGTTAATTCCACGCCGTGTAAAAAAATCCACAGGGCATCCGCAGGCGTGTGGATTCCCGATTCGACCATTTAAAAAGCCGATTTCAGCCCCGATTTCAGCATTCTTCTCTTCACCTTTTCCTCAACTTGAGAGGGCTTCAGCTAGGGTTTTTAGAGGTATTGGCTAGGGATTTAGATATGTTCTATGGCTCTGACATCGCGCTCTATTTGGAAGAAGATTAGTGGGAGAGCTTTCGTCGGCACCAATTCGGGCTATACATATCTTAGGCCGGACAAAGGGACCCTTGGACGACTAGAGGACTCTCCACAAGACCATCGCCATGACTTTCGAGGGAGTTTTCTATTGATTTTTTTACTTTTACATTTGATTTCATTGATTGTAATTAGCTCCATGGAGAGCTAAACTCCCAAGTGGGTACTTAGGTATTTGTGAACCCTAGAATGTATTCATTAAATTAAACCTCTTTATTATGCTTTCAATTAATTGATGTTTTATTTGAGTTCAAGTCTTGAATGCTTTATTGTATTAATACTCCCTTAGAGTGACACTAGGATTGAGAGTTCTTGTCGGTAACTCTTGTGAGTGAGTGACACACCACGAGAGTTAGACAAAGCTAGATTGGAGAAGGTTGAGAGGGTGAGTCGAGAGGTAGCCGAGCGTCCCCTTTTCCCTTTCGTGTGATTTATTCTACCACCATTTCTAAAAGTTCTTTGCGGTCATAGTAGAGTGAAAGGGCTTAAGGATGACCTTCCACTAGGACTTAGTTGCGGGTGCAACGGAGTGAAGCGTTGAAGAGATTCTAACACCTAGGGCTTAATCGTGGCTAGGGACCTTCCTCCTGGACTAAAGGGTTGGGTCTATATTTAGGAAAAGGATTTATCACTTGGAATCCCTAGAACTTATTGCAATTTTATACGAGTGTGAGGTTGAGAGGTTATTCAATTTCTCCTCCGGGACATGTATAGAGCTAGGCATGGTCGACCTTAGATTTGGGACCATGTATTTTAAGATCTCCATGACTCTTTATTACATCAATTAGAAAGTATAATAGAGGGTTCTTGGACTTGAAACAATTGTCCTAAGCGGAACAATATCCAAGTACCCCATTTATATCGATTACCTTACCATCTCCTTTACTTGTTCTCTCTTTCTTGTTCTTTTACTTTTGTCATTTCACGTCTTGTCACACATATCACTATTCATCTTTCACTTAATTAAAAAACAATTTAAGTGTTTTTATTCACTACTCCATGTGGATACGATACCCCACTCATCTGGGATTTTATTACTTCGACAAACCTGTGCACTTGCGGGACATACGCAAGGGCGTTGTCATGTTTTTGGCACCGTTATTGGGGTGTAGGCGATTAGAGATACTTTGAACTTTGTTTTATTAGCTATTCATTCATTCATTCTAGTTCATTTCTTCTTATTCTATCATAGTTCTGATTTCTTTTTATTTCTTTTCGGTGCAGCTCCGGGTTATGACCCGAGGGAACCCCTCAATATTGATTGAAGAAATTATATGCGTGTAAAACCGCATAGTGCAGGGTGTCAAAAGTAATAATACCCGGTGAGGAGGGTAGTCGAGATCCTCGGGGAATGGCGCTTAGAACCACCAAGATTGTTATTTAACTAGGATAAAAATATGTTGAAAGTGATGTGGAAACAAACTCAATGCAAATAAAAATACGAATAGATAAACAAGGCGCAAGTAAAATATAGGAAAGGCAATCGACGATAAATGGGGTGCCGGATATTGCTCCGCCTAGTACAATCATTTCAAGTGAAAAACCCTCTATTATGCTTCCTAATCAATGCAAGTGAGTGCGTGGAAATCCTTAATTACATAGTCCCAAATCTAAGGGTCAACTATGCTTAACTCTATACATGTCCCGAAGGAAAGTTGAAAAACCTCTCAACCTCGCACTGCATAGGGATGCAATAGGTTCTAGGGATTCAAGTGATAAATCTCTTCCTAATTGTATACCTAACCATTTGGTCGGTGGAAGGTCCCCTAACCTGATGAAGCCCTAGATACTAAGATCACTCAGCTGCTCACCCGTTGCATCCCAACTAAGCTTTCAAATGGTCATCCCTTAGACCATTCACTCTGTTGTGGCTACAAAGAACTCGGGGAATGGAGGTGAGAATCTAACACATCGGAGGAGAGGGGACGGCTCACAGCCTCGGCCAGGCCCTCTCTGCGCCTCCAGCTTAGCTTTGTCTAACAGTCAGTGGGGTGTCAGCTCACTCATGAGGTTACCAACAGAACTCTCGACCCTAGTGCCACTCTGGGGGAGTGTTCACAAAATCAAGCATTCAAAGTTTGAACTTACAATAAACATCAATTAATTGAAAGCATAACTAGAGCTATTCAAAGAAATGAATACATCCTAGGGTTCACAAATCGTCAAATACCCTACTAGAGGTTTAGCTCTCCATGGAGTAAAATACAATAGATAATGAAATCAAAATTATCTGATGCAATCCATGAATGAAAACCCCCTTGTGTTCGTGTCGAAGGTCTTATGGATCGGTCGCATCTTCTTCAAAGGTCACCTCATCTAACCCAGGGCACACCTCGCCGGATCGGTGCCGATGAAAGCTCCTACAATGGCTGTCTTGAGAAGGAAACACGGTGTCAAAGGCCGTCAAACCTCTCCAAAGCCTTGCCAAAACCTTTCCAAACCCTAGCCGCCGACGCCTCCAAAGATCGGGAAAGGTGGAAGAAAAGATATAAGGAAAAAGATAGAGAAATGCATGACTGAATCACGACTTTTAAAGAGATGGAATCGGACATCCACAGACTGTGGAATTTCCACGGCCTTATGAATTCTCTAGAATTCGATTTTCTACAGTACGTGAAACGATTAAAATACTACATGAACTACTACAGGTGATTTTGCTGCTAGATACTCCACCAAAATATTCCCAGATCCACTTTTTCATCGAGAGCTAACATAAACAGGCAAACATTTATGCTGTAGATCGCGTCGCTTTTTCAATAAACGGGTTCATTGGTGAAGATCTTGTTATTAATGCACAAGTCGAGATACGCAAATGTAGCTGCCCTTGTACCCTCCAAATCATTGTAATTGCTTGAATACATGGAGGTTGGCACACATTCACGTATCTTTGAGCCCAACTTGTGTCTTTGCGTTTGTTCCTTCCAAGATTTCATCATATAGTGCATTCGCGATCTACTTTTGACTTCTTTTTCTTAAAACATGAAGCTTCACAACCCTACTGCGCAAAAAGAACACAAAATACACATGTATTAGGGCTTAAACTGATAAAAAGTAATGCTCATTGTTAAGAAAGAACACTTCGCATTCTTAACACACCTTATCAAACTCCCCCACATTTAAGCTTTTGCTTGTCCTCAAGCAAAAATTAAACATTGTGCATAGATGGAGGAAATATTGGAAGTGCTTGGCCTTAGGTTCACCAAAGTATACAAAGTGAGCATTCTACAACTAAGGAAATTTCAACACTAAACATGAAAAATTGAGGCTCTAGCTAAAAAAACTTGAATAAAAAAGACAACAAACCGAAATCGTGAAAGTGTGTGGACTCACTCAAGTCAACCCAAAGTATACTCTTGAAAGCTCTAAGTATAAAGAGACTTGTTTATCTATAACAAGAAAGCAACACCAATTTCAAAAGGCGGTGGTAGCTTCACACATTCTCTAAGGTAGCCCTTTCCCCAAGCAGCAGCTGAGTGGATTTCACACTTTCAAGGTGGTAGCTCTTTCTAATGGAGTGGTAGCTTTCACTCATCCTATGAGATAGCTCTTTCTCTCATTAGGGCATAACTAGTATCCAACTTATGAGAGTAGCTTTATACTTCATAGGTGGTAGCTCTATTTAACATAATGCAAAATAAACAAGAAAACTATTTTGTTCCTTGTTTTCATTTTCAATTTTTCTTCAAAAATAACATAAGAAACAAATCTAAAACTTTAGTTTCCAAAAGAGTTTAAAGAGTGAGTAGTGCACAACTGTCAATCGGCAAAACTTCCTAAAAAGTCAAGCAAGAACTAGAGCATGAGAACATTCAATGTTAAAAATTCTCCTATACTCAAGAATACAATCATTGCAATTAAGGTGAACAATCGAGCAAGGTCCCCTTGCTTATATCCCGCCAAGTGTATGCGGGTTTGTCAAAGTAATAATCCCGGATGAGCGGGGTCAAATCCACGAGGGAGTAGGGAGTAAAGACACTTAATTCGATTCTTAGCTATGTGGAGTATCAACGAGTGATAAGTGTGGTAATGATTCAATTCTCAGAAATTAAAAGCAACAAGTAAAGAGAGCAAAAAGTAAGGAGGAGGCAAGGCAATCGATAAAGATGGGGTACTCGGATGATGTTTCACCTAGGATAATCGCTTTCAAGTGCAAGAACTCTCTATTATGCTTTCTAATCAATGCAATGGTGAGTCGTGGAGACCCTTACATACATAGTCCCAAATCTAAGGTTAACTATGCCTAACTCTATACATGTCCCAGGAGGAGAAATCAAAACAATCTCAACACCTCACACTGCATAGAGTTGCAAAGAACTCTAGGGATTCCAAGTGATAAATCTCTTCCTATATTTAGACCTAACCCTTTGGTCAGTGGAAGGTCCTAGCCACAATTAAGCCATAGATACTAAGATCACCTCAACGCTTCACTCCATTGCACGCGCAACTAGGCCCCAGAGGAGGTTCATCCCTTAGACCATTCACTCTATTATGTCCGTAAAGAACTCGAGAGCGGAGGTAGAATCTGTATCACGTCGGAGGAAGGGGACGCTCACAGCCTCTCGACTCACCCTCTCAGCCCTCTCAACCTAGCTTTTGTCTACGGCTGGTGGTGTGTCACTCGGTCCCAAGGTTGCCAACAAGAACTCTCAACCCCTAGTGTCACTCTAGGGAAATGTTCATACAATCAAGCATTCAAGGTTGGAACTCACAATAAACATCAATTTATTGAAAGCATAATAAAAAGTTCAATAAACGAATACATCCAAGGGTTCACAATCACCCAAGTACCCACTAGGGGTTTAGCTCTCCATGGAGCTAAGTACAATCAAAAGAAATCGAATGTAAAAGCAATAAATCCATAAAAGAAACCCCTCGATGGTCGTGTCGATGGTCTTGTGGAAAGTCCTCTACTCAAATGGTCAAGGATTCCTTACGTCCGGTATAGGATACGCCTCGATCGAAGCTCCCCTACCAACCTTTTCCTAATGGAATCACGATGTCGGAGCTGTAGAACCTCTCCAAAACCTTAGCCAATACCCCTCGAAACCCTAGCCGAAGCCCTCGTAGGAGTTGTGGAAAAGATGGAGAAAAGAATCTCAAAAGTCGGGGCTAAAATCGGACTAGTAGAGTAGGAATCGAGGCTGACTCCAGGCGTGTATGATGTCACAGCGCCCTGTGGAATTTCCACTGCAGGCGTGGATAATTTCCACCGCCTTGGTGTGGATTCTCATTTCTCTGATTTCTCGGCCGGTGTGAGCAGTCTTTGCTGCGCGATACTTTCTACTAGCTGCTAGGAAATACTCCCGAATTCAAACTTTTATTGAGGAGTAGCATAAGCGGGCACACGTTTCACGTAAGTAAATCACTTGCTTCTTCAATGATGTACATGTTGGTGGATCTCTTGTTGTTATATGCATAAGTCGGAGATGCTCAAAGTGTGTCGCCTTTGTGCCCTCAAATGAATGTGCTCAGCTCGAATCACGAGGAGGTTGGCACACTCTACCATCTCACACGCACCTATGTCTTGGCGTTTGAACCTTAGCAGATCTCCTCCAAAATAGGTGCATTATGATCCCACATTAGCCTATTTCCTTCATACTCGGCCTCACAACCATACCTGCATAAAAGTAACATAAAAACACACATATTAATTTAAAAACCTAAGAAAAGTAATGCTCAACATAAGGAATGAACTCTTCGCATTCATATCACACAAGCACTTATCAACAGCCATTGGCTACGTGAGCATGTATGTTAATCAAAAACTTGGCTGTAAAACCTATGTACAATGTGAACTCCCCACACATAAGATGTACATTACCTTCAATGTACACATGAAAGCTACTGATAAAAAGTAATACAATTTAGAACACATGTGGGAGTGGGCAATTGAAACAATACTCCCTTGACTCCTAGTGGTACGTTTGATGGAGCTAAATCCTTGGGAGTTAAATTCCAATGGGATGTCAAAGCACACACGAGCTTGGCCAGTATCTATAACTAATCCTCAATTTCCATCTGATAAGACCATTTGCACGCGCTCGCAAAGGGAGCTTCATGAAGCTCAATAAACAAAAACAACTCGAGTATATAAAAAAAATAGAGCAATGAAATACAACTTGAGACAAAACTAAAAGATAAACTCAAACGGAAGATCCTTTCTGAGCACACAAGTCCAAAATAAAATACAAAAATAAAATGACGAAAAATAAAACGGAGAAGTTAAAAGGCGCCTCAGTGTAGGTGTCAATTCTTTCGGTGCATCCATTATCATTGCTTGGTGAAGATGAGAATGAGAGACTAGAAAATGGCCGGAAAACTCAAGTAACAACCCTATAAAATGATGGTGAGAGGTCAGGAGAGTGTAAAGGTGTTCTTTGAGTGATTAGGAGTGTAAAGATGAAGAAAACTGAAAAGATTTTAAAGAAAACCTGCGGCTCTTGAGTTTTCGTGCATCCACAAGTGATGTGGAAGTACCCACGCCGATGTGACTACTCTAGGAGAGACTCACATGGGCGGGGCCTGCGCACTGGCTTCTCATCCAACAGGAGCAAATTCTCTAAGTGTTTCACACGCCGTGCAGACAATTCCACTGCAGCCGCGTGTCCTTCTTGGCAATTCACGAGGACGAGTTGCACACCCTGTGTCTTCTCGGGATGGAGGAGAAATTCTGCATGAAACACACACACCGTGCGAGAAATTCCACCGCAGGCGTAGGCCATCACAAGGTCGCTCCACGAGGCGAGTCCCACGCCCTCTGTCATTTGTCTCTGGATGAGCTACGAGCGAAAATGCTGCGCTTGCGTGCAAAAATTCCACATGGGCGTGTGTTTTCTCTAGACACTTAGAAAACTTTGTAGGCTGTTTAGAAAATTCCAGAACACAAATATACACTCAGAGCCTGCCTAATAATGCAATTTTAGCCAGAGAAAACACAAAAAATACGCTCAAACGACCAAGATTCTTCACCACACACGATTAGGCACATGATAACACCACAATGTCCATAAGAAAATCACAGCGAAAACATCTAAGAATCATGATCCCAACACTCAAGGCCTTATTCATAAAAATACTAACTAAAAACTAGAAAAATATTAGAAACTTGGGTTACCTCCCAAGAAGCTCTTGTTTTACGTCACTTAGCTTGACGTACCTCTTCTTTACCTTATGGAGGCTTGAAAAGAGTGTATTCCTCCCGACTAGACATTGCATAGCTACTTCCTTTAAACCAATAATCTACTTGCCGTGGTGAAATATTTGTTGGAGAGTCCAACCATCTTGCCTTTGGCCTCCAAGGAAATGATGAGCGATCCGCAAGTGCACGGAGTCATCAAGTAATACCCCTCGTGCGAGCACGAGAGGGTCGTATTCCCTGGGCCCAAGAATCTACTCTTACTTCCTCTTTGCGTATTGCCTAGCCGAATGATTCGAAGGGTTTCTCTAATCTATTACTTGAAATAAAAGAACTACAAATGGAGTCTATGATAAGGTAGGGGTATAAAATCGGGGAAAAGAAAATGGTCACGGATGCGGATTCCCTAGGGGCTACTAAAGTGCAAAAGGATGCTAAGAATGTCATGCAATTGAAGGTTTGGACCTAGAGATTTCCTAAATTAGATCAACCCGATGGTCACGGCAATTAACCCCTAATCCGGTATAAGTATTGACACGAATTTCTTCGATCAAATCCTCATATGTGTATCATTAACAAGTGGGAAATCCTTAATTAGGGGCGGAACACAACTTGGTCTAGCCTTAATGGTGGAGGGTGCTGAGAATACCCGATGGTCACGGCGTATTCATACAAGAATCCCTTCCAAACTTGGTGTGTCTAGTACAAGAGGCGATGGTCACGCTACCAAGTATAACCTAGCGAGTTGGTTTCTAGAGTTCTCATGTAAGCAACACATCAAATGCACCAAGAATGAATCACAAATACACAACAATTGCAATAGACAAAAATTAAATCATCCAAATACAAGTTCACCCCAAGGTTCACTGGCATCCGGTGACCTTTGGGGTCTACTACATCCATGCGAACAAAAACAAGCAACAAGTCCATGAAAACAACTACAAATGGCATAAGAAAACTCCCTCAAACAATAGAAGTAGGAAGACAAGCCAAGCTAGGTAGAAATGCTTCCATGGACTGACTGCGATGAGAAGCGGCTTCCCTCAGTCGTCTACAAACTCCCAAAGAAGAGATCGAGTGAAGATCTAGCCAAAACCGAGCTTCTCCCTTTGATTTCCCTTCTCCAAAAAGCGTGTGATCTTGCCTCCTAAAGGCTGGGTGAAAATCGGCTCCAAGAACTCCCCAAAAACTCCTCCCTTTGCCCTAGAAAAAAATCGGTTTCATTTATATACGTGTCGGGTCCATGCGGGCGCATGGAGCCCGTGAAGCTCACAGCCAAATGCCCAGAAAACATGCCGGTGCTACAGTAACCGAGTATTGAGAATTTCCAGCAAACCTCATGGGCACCCATGCGGGCGCATGGAGCCCGTGAAACTCACAGCCAAATGACCGCAGCAAGAACAATGACCTGCTACAATACCACTACAGTGCTTGGACCCCAAAAATGCCATTTTTGGTGTCAAATTCATCCGATTTACATTTTTGAGCATCGTTCGACTCATTTAAGACCTGCAACACCGAAATAACCAATTTAGACATAAAAGGGGCATCAATTCGTTAACATATTCACAAATGATACAAGATTAATACATATAAAATACATACATTTAGGCGTTTATCAGGAAACAATTTAAGTCGGGAATTATCCAAGCTTAGCACAGGTGGGTCATTCGATGGTTTCAATCTCCTACCCACATCTTCTCCCAAACCCAAAATTTCTTTATAGGAGGCTTCATGACATCTTAGTGTGGTCTCAATATTTTGGATGTAGACATCGGATGCTTCAATGAAGTTAGCTAATACTCTTTGCAACTGAAGTGAATCCTCTACGAGTATCTCACCCTTTTGACATTCCTCTTGAGGGGCTTCCCAATATTGTCCATCACTATTGCACAAGAAGTTTGGGTAGCCCTTTTCAATTGGATGATATGTGTTGCAACCAGGAATGCTTTGTTGTTGTGAAGCAAAAATTCTATCAACTTTTTCATTCAGAGCTTCAACTCCAAAATACAGAGCAATAAGCCGATCAATCATCATTTAAACTCATTACAAGAAAAGGTAAGACATGACAAAAGAAAATAAATGAGCATGATGGAAGAATAAGAAAGTGTGAAATAGAATGAATAATAAATATTCAAAATAGCAAAGTAAAAAGTAATTCTAAACGCCTATTCCCTAGCAACGGCGCCAAAAACTTGACACGTCCCAATATGCGTGTAAACCGCAAGTGCACGGGTGTTGAAGTAATAATACCCCGGCGAGAGGATAGTCGAATCCTCAGGGAATAGTGCTTAGAACCACCAAGATTGCTATTTAACTAGAATGAAAATATGTTGAAAGTGATGTGGAAACAAACTCAATGCAAATAAAAATACGAAAAAGATAAAGGAGGCGCCAGTAAAAGATAGGAAAGGCAATCGACGATAAATGGGTTACCCGGATATTGCTCCGCCTAGGACAATCATTTCAAGTGAAAAACCCCTTTATTATGCTTCCTAATCAATGCAAGTGAGTCATGGAAATCCTTAATTACATAGTCCCAAATCTAAGATCAACTATGCCTAACTCTATACATGTCCCGGAGGAGAGATTGAATAACCTCTCAACCTCGCACTAGCATAGAATTGCAATAAGTTCTAGGGATTCCAAGTGATAAATCTCTTCCTAATTGTAGACCTAACCCTTTGGTACATGTGGAAAGTCCCTAACCATAATTAAGCCCTAGATACTAAGATCACTTCTGCGCTTCACTCCGTTTGACCCGCAACTAAGCCCCAGCGAAAGGTCATCCCTTAGACCATTCACTCTATTGTGGCTGCAAAGAACTCGAGGAATGGAGGTAGAATCTAACACATCGGAGGGGAAAGGGACGCTCCTGTACCTCTCGACTCACCTTCTCAGCCCTCTCCAACCTAGCTTTGTCTAACACTCGTGGTGTGTCACTCACTCACAAGGTTACCAACAAGACTTCTCAACCCTAGTATCACTCAAGGGGAGTATTCACACAATTAAGCATTCAAAGTTGGAACTCACAATAAACAGCAATTAATTGAAAGCATAATAAATAGATTCAAAGAAATGAATACATCCTAGGATTCACAAATACCCAAGTGCCCACTAGAGGTTTAGCTCTCCACGGAGCAAAATAGAATAGATAATGAAATCAAAAATATAGAGATGCAATCCATGAATGAAAACCCCTTTGTGTTCGTGTCGAAGGTCTTGTAGATAGGTTGCGTCTTCTTCAAAGGTCCCCTCGTCAAACCTAGGACACACCTCGTCAGATCGGTGCCGACGAAAACTCCCCCAATAGCTTTCTTTTGAAGGAAATCCGATGTCAAAGGTTGTCAAACATCTCCAAAGCCTTGCCAAAACCACTCCAAACCCTAGCCGCCAGGGCCTCTAAAGATGGGGAAAGGTGGAAGAAAAGATAGGTTAAAAGATAGAGAAATCGGGCCTGAATCGCGGCTTTTAAAGGGCTTGAATCAGACATCCACACGGGTGTGTGGAATTACCAAACACCCCTGTGGAATTTCCAAATAGGCGTGTGGAATTTCCACGCGCCCGTGTGAATTCTTTGGAATTTTGATTTCCGGCCAGCTGTGAACAGTAAAATGCTACATCACTGCTACAATGATTTGACTGTAGTAACTTGCTACAGTACTCCGCCAAAAATACTCCAAAATCCACTTTCATCGAGGCAACATAAACGGGCACACATTTATGCCGTATATCGCGTCGCTTTTTCAATAAACGGGTTCATTGTTGAAGATCTTGCTATCAATGCACAAGTCAGAATACGCAAATGCGACTACCCTTGTGCCCCTCCAAATCATTGTAATTACTTGAATACATGGAGTTTGGCACACATTCACGTATCTTTGAGCCCAACTTGTGTATTCGCGTTTGTTCCTTGAAAGATTTTATCAAATAGTACATTCGCGATCGACTTTTGGCTTCTTTTTCTTAAAACGTAGCTTCACAACCCTACTTGCGTAAAAGAACACAAATACACATGTATTAGGGCTTAAACATGATAAAAGTAATGCTCATTGTAAAGAAAGAACACTTCGCGTTCTTAACACACAAGAACTTATCAAGTGGCTACACTCATTACCTAGAGCATCGATTACCACATCAGAGGAGATGGTAGAAGCTTTTCTGGCCCGTTATTTCCCTTCCGGAAAATTTATAAAGCTTAAGAATGAGATCTCATCCTTTATATAGTCAGAATTGGAGTCTCTATTTCAGACGTTTGAAGGTTTAAGGAGCTCCTGAGAAAGTGCACGCAACACGGATTCCCAGAATTGATGATTGTTCAGACCTTTTACAATGGGTTGAATCTGAGTACAAGGCAATTCTTGGATGTGGATGCAGGAGGTGCCTCCGTTAGCAAGCCCCAGGTGAGGCCCATCAGCTAATTGAAGAAATAGGGTTAAATAGCTCCCAATGGAATGCTAGGAAGAAGAAAAAGGTAGCCGGGCTCCATGAGATAGATACAGTAACTTCATTGGCGGCTCAAGTGGAATCATTGAGTAAGAAGTTAGATCTTCTAACTTCGAATAGAGTGTCGTCCGTGACTACTTGCACCAGGTGTGGTAGAGGACATGCTTCCTTCAATTGCCCGATCTCAATTGGTGATGCATCTTTGTTGTAGAATGTTGATTTTGTGGGTAATGCAATGAGGAACCAAGGGAATCCATATAGCCACAGCTACAATACGGGTTGGAAGAATCATCCCAATTTTTCGTAAAGTAACCAAGGTCCACAAAAGGCCATGGGGCCATCGGGTTTCCAACAATAACAAGCCCCAAACATGGGAAACTGAGTTTCAAGTTTAGAGACCCGAATGACCGATTTGGAGAAGGATTTGACTAGGTTTGTGCAATCGTTAGATACAAGGTTTCAATCAGTCGAGGCTACACTTTGCAACCACACCACCTCTTTGCATAATATTGAAAATCAAGTGGGGCAGATTGCGAAGTCTCTATCAGAAAGGCCACAAGGAAGCTTGCCGAGTAATACCAAGACCAATCCTATAGAGCATGTGAAGGGATCACTTTGAGAAGTGGTCGTGAGGTTGAAGGTAGGCTACCAAGTAAGAGGCCTAGTGAACACGCACCCGAGGTTATAGAGGTTGAGGAGAGAGCAAGCAAAGAGAAGGAGGTGGTACCCCCGCTTTTCAAGCTAAAAATCCCTTATCCCTCTAGATTGTAGAATGACCAAGAGGATGAACAGTACAAGAAGTTCCTGAGTTTGTTCAAGAAACTCTACATTAATATTCCTTTTGTTGAGGCATTGAGCCAAATGCCTAAGTATGCAAAATTCTTGAAGGACTTGTTGACTAACAAGAGAAATTTGGAGGAGAGTGCTTCAGTGATCTTAGATGCGTCTTGCTCAATGGTGTTGCAAAAGAACATGCCGAACAAGAAGAAAGACCCGAGAAGCATTATCATTTCTTGTAATATTGGCAATTTGGGTGAGGAAATGGCATTGGCTGACTCATGAGCTAGTATCAGCGTCATGCCATACACCTTTTTTCAGAAGCTAGGCTTGGGCGAGCCTAGACCCAGTCGGATGACTTTCCAATTGGCAGATCGAACGTTGAGATATCCAAGGGGTATCATCAAAGATGTGCTTGTTAAGTTGGACAAATATATTTTTTCTATAGATTTTGTGGTGCTAGACGTCGATGAGGATGCGGATGTACCTATGATACTTGGTAGACCATTCTTGCAAACTTCTAAGGCATTGATTGACATAGACGGCAGGGAGCTAACATTGAGAGTTGGAGATGACAAGCTCACATACCGCCTTGCTGAAGCCATGTGGCACTCTCTTGATTTTGATGATACTTTATATTTTCTAGACACTACTAATTAAATTGATGTTGAATATATCCAAGAAATGTTTAATCCGGACCCGTACGAGGGTTTGTTCCACCAAGAGATGGAAAATGAAGAAGTTATGGAGCTTGGTTCGACTGAAGAAGTACCATTTACTCCAGGGATCCTGAAGAAGATGCTCTAAAAGATAAAGTGGGCGAGGAGAAAAAACTGGAAATACTCGAAGGTTGTTGGAGATGCGCGTGAACCAAACTAATTGGATGAACCTTTGCTAGGTGGTCCCAAGCCCGATATTTCACCCTCTACCTTCAAGAGACTTTGTTCATCATGCTTTCAAGCTATGGGTAAGAGGGCAACCATAATCTATGAACCCCTGTGACGTAAGACAAGGTACGTCAAGCTTAGTGACGTAAAACAAGCGCTTCTTGGGAGGCAACCCAAGTGTTTACTGTTTTCTTAGTTTGTAGTTTAGTGTTTGCATGAATAAAGTATTGAGTATTGGTGTCTTGATTTTTAAATGCTTTTGCTGTGTTTTATTGTGGGTTTTTAATGTAATCGTGTGTTTTCATGTGGATTTGGTGAAGTTTTGGCCACTTGACCTAGTTTCTCATGTTTTTCACTGGTATAGTTTGCATAATAGGGCAGGCTCTGAGTGTGTAAATATGTTTATGAATTTTATGCAAAGCCTGCAGGGTTTTTAAGGCATCCAGACAAAATGCACGGGATTTGTACAGAGTGTATAAACATGTTCCCATGGATTTGTACTGCGAGCTCATCCAGAGAAAACACAAGGGCGTGGACGCGCCCCTGTTAGTGACCTCGTAACTTTCCCATGCCCGTGGGTAATTTCCTGATAGGCATGCATTTTCCTGCAGAGACTTCGCAACTTATACTGAGAGCACACATGGGCGTGGACTCGTCCCTGTGGGTGAACATATGAAAAACGCACGAGCATGGGTAATTTCCGCACGCCCGTGCGAAACTCTGCAGAAGAGCTTTCTCCATCACAAGAGGGCACAGGGGCGTGCCCTTGTCCATATGAGTTGGTCCTGTGAATGTCCATGCCCGTGCAGAATTTCCGTGCGGGCGTGTGAAACACTTAGTGATTTTTCTCGCTTGGACAGAGAACCCACAGGGGCGTCGGTATTTTCCGCACGCCAATGTTGTTCCATTCAGAGATATTGAGTGATATCCTGAGAGCTCACAGGGGCACGTGTCTACCCTGTTGATCTCCCCTGTGGAGGTACACGGGCGTGGGTAATTTTTGTAAGCCCGTGCGCATGTACTGAACGACAAGAGGCCCGAGATCCTTTTAAAGGATCACTGTTCCTCTTCATTCTAACATTCTCCATTCATCTGAGAGCACTCTCACATCATTTCCCAACCTCACATTGCCTATTTGGAAGGAATTTTACTTGGATTTCAACATGATTCAAGGTTTTCAATCTCAGCTCATCGGTAAGCCCTATCTTTTGTTTTCTTCGCTAATTCTTAATTTTAATTGAAGAAACTTGTTAATAATTTTTTGTTTCTACAACTAGAATGATTATGCATGTTAGAACAAAGTTAGAAGCTATTTAAAGGTGTATTTTTGGATTTCTGATGCGCAACAATGCATTTTTCACGCCCCGCGGATCCACACGGGTGTGTGGAAATTAACTAGTTTGATCGATTTTCTTTCAAAATTTGTAGATTATGGCACCTCGGTAAAAAGAACATTATCCGATTATGCCGGACCTTCAGTGTTGGGGACACAATCGAGAATTGTGCATCCCCCGATTACATCTCAGAACTTCGAGCTGAAGCCGGCATTCATCCACATGCTGCAGCAATCCGTACAATTCAATGGTTTGGCCGATGAGGATCCAAACAGTCATATAGAGAGCTTTCTCGAGGTGTGTGATATTCTGTAGATAAATGGGGTGACGGAAGATGCCATCAAATTGAGAGCCTTCCCATTTTCCCTAAAAGGGAGAGCGAAGCAGTGGCTACACTCATTACCCAGAGCGTTAATTATTACTTGGGAGGGGATGGTGGAAGCTTTTCTATCCCGTTATTTACGTCCCAGAAAATCAGCAAAGCTTAGGAATGAGATCTCATCCTTTGTTCAGTTGGAATTGGAGTCTCTATTCGAGACATGGGAAAGGATCAAGGAGCTCCTGAGAAAGTGCCCGCAACAAGGATTCCCGGAATGGATGATTGTTCAAACCTTTTACAATGGTTTGAACCCGAGTACAAGGCAACTCTTGGATGCGGCAGCAGGAGGTACCTTAGGTAGCAAGACCCCCGATGATGCCCGTCAGTTGATTGAAGAAATGGGGTTAAACAGCAACCAATGGAATGCTAGGGAGAAGAAGAAAGTGGTCGGTCTCCATGAAATAGATGCGGTAACTTCATTAGCGGCTCAAGTGGAAAATTTGAGTAAGAAGTTAGATCTTCTAACTTCAAATAGAGTGGCGGCCATGATTAATTATACCGGTTGTGGTGGAGGACATGCCCCTCCGATTGCCCAATCTTTATTGGTGATGTTTCTTCAGTGGAGAATGTTGATTTTGTAGGTAATGGCATGAGACCTCAAGGAAACCCATATAGCAATACCTACAATTCAGGTTGGAAGAATCATCCCAATTTTTCATGGAGTAATCAGGGTCCACAGAAGGCCATGGGGCCACCGGGTTTTCAACAACAACAACAAGGCCCTCAGGTGGAAAATAGAGTCTCAGGTTTTGAAACCCGAATGAGTGACCTAGAGAAGCACTTGACTAGATTTCTACAATCTACAAATACAAGGTTTGAATCATTCGAGTCTACCCTTCGCAACCACACCACCTCTTTGGATAATTTTGAAAATCTGGTGAGGCAAATTGCGAAGTCTCTCTCTGAAAGGCCACATGGAAGCTTGCCGAGCAATACAGAGACCAATCCTAGAGAGCACGTGAAGGCGATCATTTTGAGAAGTGGTCGTGAGGTTGAAGGTAGGCTTCCGAGTGAGAAGCCAAAAGAATAAACACCCAAGGTTATAGAGGTAGAAGAGGGAACAAGCAAAGAGAAAGAGGTGGCACCCCCACCTTTCAAGCCAAGAATCCCTTATCCCTCTAGATTGAGAAATGACCAAGGGATGAACAATACAAGAAGTTCCTGAGTTTGTTCAAGCAACTCCACATTAATATTCCTTTTGTTGAGGCATTGGCCCAAATGCCTAAGTATGCGAAGTTCTTCAAAGACTTGTTGACTAACAAGATGAAGTTGGAGGAAAGTGCTTCAGTGATTTTAGATGCTTCATGCTCGGCGGTATTGCAAAAGAACATGCCGAACAAGAAGAAAGACCAGGAAGCTTCATCATTCTGTGTAATATTGGCAATTTAGGTGAAGAAATGGCATTGGCAGACTCAGGGTCCAGTATCATCGTCATGCCATACACTTTCTTCCAAAAGCTAGGCTTGGGCGAGCCTAGGCCTACTCGGATGACTTTGCAACTAGCGGACCGAACAGTGCGACATCCGAGAGGCATCATTGAAGACGTGATTGTCAAGGTGGACAAGTACATTTTTCCGGTTGACTTTGTAGTGCTAGATGTCGATGAGGATGCAGATGTACCCTTGATACTTGGGATACCGTTCTTGCGGACTTCTAAAGCATTGATTGACATGGACAACGGAGAGCTCACATTGAGAGTTGGAGATGACAAGCTCACATACCGCCTTACTGAAGCCATGCGGCATTCTCTTGATTACGATGACACTTTATACTTTCTAGACACTACTAATGAGATTGTTGATGAATACATGTAGGAAATGTTCAATCCGATGCCATATGAAGGTTTGTTCGACCAAGAGGAGGGCAATGAAGAAGTAATGATGCTTGGATCGACGGAAGAAGTACCATCTACCCCGGGGATCTTGAAGAAGGTGCTCCGGAAAATGAAGAGGGCTAGGAGACGCCACCGGAAACACTCCAAGGCTATTGGAGACGTCCGTGAACCAAAGAAGTTGGATGAACCATTGCTTGGCGGTCCCGAGCCCGATAATACACCCTCTATCCTCAAGAGATTCTGCACATCATGCTTTCAAGCTATGGGTAAGAGGGCAACCTTCATCTATGAACCCCCGTGAGGTAAGACAAGGTACGTCAAGCTTAGTGACGTAAAACAAGCGCTTCTTGGGAGGCAACCCAAGTGTTTACTATTTTCTTATTTTTTAGTTAGGTTGTTTGCATGAATAAATTGTTAAGTGTTGGTGTCTTGATTTTTAGATGTTTGTGCTGTGATTTTATTGTGGGTTTTTAAAGTCATTGTGTGTTTTCATGTGGAATTGTCGAAGTTTGGTAGTTTCAGCTCTATTTCATGTTTTTCACTGGAAAAATTTGCATAATAGAGCAGGCTCATGAGTGTGTAAACATGTTCAGAGATTTTTTGCAGAGCCTGCAGATTTTTCTAAGGCATCAAGAGAAAACACACGGGCGTGTGGAATTTCTCCACGCCCGTGGATTTACACTGCGAGCTTATCCAAAGAAGGCACAGGGGCGTGCGGCTGCCTCTGTGAATGACCACGCGACTGTCACACACCCGTGGGTAATTTCCGTACGGGACGTGTGAATTTGTACAGAGTTGGGCGGATTATCCCGAGAGCACACAGGGGAGTGGACTCGCCCCTGTGAGCGACCTTGTGAACCACACACGGGCATTGGTAATTCCCATACGCCCGTGCTAAACTCTGCAGAGGAGTCTTTCCATCCCTAGAAGACACAGGGGCATGCACCTGTCCCTGTGAGTTGGGCATGTGAATGCCCACGCCCGTGCGGAATTTCCGCACGGGCGTGTAGAACACTTGGTATTCTTCTCGGATGTTCAGAGAAGCCACAGGGATGTGCGGCTGCCCCTGTGGGTCGGGCGCACGGGCGTGGGTATTTTTCGCACGCCCGTGTGAGATCGTTTAGAGTCATTGAGAATTTTTTCTGAGAATGCCCAAGGGCGTGCACCTGCCCCTGTGAAACTCTCTTGTGAGGCGCACGGGCGTGGGTAATTTCCACACGCTCGTGGGGATGCACAGAATTCCAAGAGACGCGATGTTTTCCTTAAAAACCTTTTGAATTGTCTCATCCCTCATCTTTAGTCGCCTGAAAACCACTTCTGATCATCTTCTCGACCGATCATCATTGTTTTGGAGGATTTTTCGTCGCATATCGTGTCGATTCTCAGAGTTTTTGCATTTATTTCATCGGTAACCTTTTTATCCTCTTTCTTTCGCCAACTCTTGTTTTTCATACACTAAATATCTTTAATTGTGAATTTTCATTTTTACAATGCATGGTGTATGTTTAGAAAGCATTTGGATGCGGTTCTAAGTTGAATTTTTTAGAGTTATTGTGCACCCGTGCGGGACTTTCACGCCCTGCAGATCCGCACGGGCATGGGTAATTTCCACAAGCCCGTGTGGAATTTTGCAGTATACTACTTTTGAGCTTCTTTGATCATTTTCCTCTTTTTGTACTACAGGTATGGCACCTCGCATGAAGAAGAATGAAGTAAAGCATCTCAGAGTCACCCCACCCGAGCCACTACACTTGGATTTCTCAAATCCCGAGCATCAGACTCGATTTGAGATACTTTCAGCACTCGGTTTTGGTCAGACTTGTTTCACGGATTTGTAAGTGCTAGGAGATATTCAACGGGGTGATGAGCTGGCTAATGAAATTAATGAGATGCTAGTAGTAGGAAGCTGGAGGAGGCTACTGACGATCAGTGAGCCAGCTTACCGCGCATTGACGCTTAAGGTCTTAGCGTCTTTTTAGTTTTGGTTGATGCATGGGAGATTCGACACTATAGAGGCTATACAGTTTCGGGCATTCAGACATCCATTTTCCATGAGTGTTACTGAGTTTTCAATTCGGATGGGCCTGTACGATGTTGCTTATACAGGTACAGTTGAGTATGGAAGATTACCGGCGGATTTTCCAGTATCAGTGACTCCACATCATGTGTATAGGATTCTGTGTGGACATGGGGAGTATAAACCAGGGTTATCAAAGGCCACTAGTCTATCCAAGTTCAGCTACAGGTATTTACACGCAGTTATCAGCATGTCTGTGTCAGGTTGAGCCGATAACATAGCTGCTCTGACCAAGCAAAGTTTGCTCTTTTTATACTCCATGGCCCGCAATGTGCCGATTCACTTGGGGTGCATATTAGCGGATATTCTGAGGTACCAGTGTCAGTCTGTAAGAGTGGGTTTATTATTTGCTGGCCCCTACATCACCAGGCTCATTTTGGGAATGGTTTTGGGGGATGCTTTACGTGGAGCTGAGAGGACAGTTGTGCCTACCCCTCTTGCATTTGATACGACCAGGATGATGGGCTTAGTACGGAGATGTGGGCCAGGGGTCTATATTCTTGCTACAGCTACCCTAGAGACCGCCAGGAGCGAAGGAGATACTGTGGAGGATTCCCCGCAGATTCCCAGACCTCCCGCAACACAGGGTCCTCGAGCTTATGACCGTATTGAGAGTCTTGAAATCGTTGTGAGAGAATTTCAAACCGAGATACCAGAGCTCCGTGCTATACAGTCAGCTCAGTATACAGATCTTATGGCCCGGTTTGACTTTCTATGAGATTTATTGAGATCCAGACCCTCAGTTCCTCCAGCACCCTCATCCCCTACCCCAGCACCAGTGGACCCACCATGTGCATCTTCACCAGCAAGAGCAGCACCGGAGCCCGAGCTCGACACCGACATTTGAATTTGTTTTTCCGAATTTTCTTTATGTTGCATTTTTTTTAGACTTGTTTACTCAGAAAGCATTCTCCTTCTGAGTTTATTTTCATTTTGCATCTCGAGTTGTATTCATTATCTATCTTTTATATATACTCGAGTTCATTTTGTTTTTATTGAGCTTCACTGAACCCCCTCGTGTATGCGTGCAGATGGTCTTGTCTTCTTGGGAATTAGGACTTAGTCATGGGCACGACCATAGTGCTTAGGCACTTAGCCGTGTGGGCTTCATAACCCGTCGGAACACTACCCCCATGGAATTAGCTTCATCAAACGCACCACTAGGAGTCAGGAGAGTATTGTTTTGATTGCTTCTCCCACATTTGCTTTTGAATGATATATATTTTGAGTGAGCTTGCTTGTGTACATTGGGGACAATGTACATCTTAAGTGTGGGGTGGAGTTTCATAGTGCACACATTCTTTTCTATTGTTCTTGATTGATATATGCCCTTATAGCCAATGACGGTTCACCTTAGTTGCAAGGATTGTATTCTTGAGTTTAGGAGAATTTTTAACATTGAATGTTTTCATGCTCTAGTTTTTCTTGAATCTCTAGGAATTTTTGCCTGATTTATACTTGTTACACTACTCACTTATTAGACTCTTTTGGAAACTCAAGTTTGATGTTTAAAGGGACTAGTTATAGTTGCTTCTTGTGTTGAATTCTAAAAAAAAAAAGTTTTATTGTTTATTTGTGCTTGTTGGGTGGAAAGAGCTACCACCTATGAAGTATGAAGCTACTCTCATAAGTCGGATACTAGCTATGCCCTAATGAGAGAAAGAGCTATCTCATAGGATGAGTGAAAGCTACCACTATGGTAGAAAGCGCTACCACCTCGAAAGTGTGAAAGCCACCTTAGCAGCCGCTTTGGAGAGGGCTACCTTAGAGAATGTGTGAAGCTACTACCATCTTTGTAATTATTGTTGCTTTTGTAGATAAATAAGTCCCTTGTACTTAGAACTTTGAGGAGTATACTTTGGATTGACTTGAGTGAGTTCACACACGTACACGATTTCGGGTTTTGTATTCTTTTTTATTCAAGTTTTTAGCTAGAGCATTGATTTTTCGTTTTAGTGCTGAAATTTCCCTTACTTGTAGAATACTCTCTTTGTATACTGTGGTGAACCTAAGGCCAAGCACTTTCAATATTTTCTTTATTGATGCACATAATGTTTTAATTTTTTTGCTTGAGGACAAGCAAAAGCTTAAGTATGGGGGTGTTTGATAAGTGCTTGTGCGATATGAATGCGAAGCATTCTTTCCTTATGCTGAGCATTACTTTTCTCGGGTTTTTACACTAATATATGTGTTTTTATGTTACTTTTATGCAGGTATGGTTGTGAGGCCGAGTATGAAAGAAAGAAGCCAATGTGGATCACAATGCACTGATTTTGGAGGAAATCTTGCTAAGGTTCAAAGGCGAAGACTTAGGTCGGATGTGAGATGCTAGAGTGTGTGCAAACCTCCTCGTATTCGAGTTTGGCACATCCATTTGGAGGGGCACAAAGATAGTCACACTTGAGCATTCTGACTTATGCACATAGAAAAAGAGCTCCACCAACTTACCTATCATTGAAGAAGAAAGTGATCCATGACGTGAACGTGTGCCCGTTTGCGTTACTCCGATGAAAGTATGGATTCGGGAAGCTATTCAGGCCAGACACTATAGCAGAGCACTGCAGCAACACGGTAGAAAGTACAATAGCAGCAATGTTTACAGCCGGCCTAGTAAACAGGAATTCAGAGAATTCACATGGGCATGTGGAAATTATCCACGCCCGTGTGGAAATTCCGCACGGGCACGTGAAGCATCCACGCCCGTGTAGTCGCCTGATTCTAGCCCTATTTAAAGCCGAATCAGCCCCGATTTTAGTATTCTTTTCTCCATCTTTTCCCCAACTTGAGAGAGGGCTTTGGCTAGGGTTTTGAGGGGTATTGGCTAGGGTTTTGGAGAGGTTCTACGGCTCCGACATCGCTGCATCGTTTTGAAGAAGGTTATTAGGAGAGCTTTCGTCGGCACCGATCCGGCGAGGTGTATCTTAGGCTGGACAAAAGATCCCTTGCGACGAGTAGAAGACTCTCCACAAGACCATCGACATGACCATCGAGGGGTTTTTCTATGGATTCATTGCTTTTACATTCTATTTCTTTGATTGTACTTAGCTTCATGGAGAGCTAAACCGCTAGTGGGTACTTGGGTATTTGTAAATCCTAGGATGTATTCTATTCATTGAATCTGTTTATTATGCTTTCAATTAATTGATGTTTATTGTGAGTTCCAACCTTGAATTCTTGATTGTATGAACATTTCCCATAGATTGACACTAGGGTTGAGAGTTCTTGTTGGTAACTTTGTGAGTGAGTGACACACTACGAGCGTTAGACAAAGCTAGGTTGGAGAGGGTTGAGAGGTACAGGAGCGTCCCCTTTCTCCTCTGACGTGATAGATTCTATCTCCGTTCCTCGAGTTCTTTGCGGCCATAATAGAGTGAATGGTCTAAGGGATGACCTTCTGCTGGGGCTTAGTTGCCAGTGCAACGGAGTAAAACGTTGAGGTGATCTTAGTATCTAGGGCTTAATCGTGGTTAGGGACCTTCCACCTGGACCAAAGGGTTAGGTCTATAATTAGGAAGAGATTTATCACTTAGAATCCCTAGAGCTCGTTGCAATTCTATACGAGTGCAAGATGTTGAGATTGTTCGATTTCTCCCCCGGGACATGTATAGAGTTAGGCATAGTTGACCTTAGATATGGGACTATGTATTTAAGAATTTCCATGACTCACTGTTGCATTGATTAGGAAGCATAATAGAGGGTTGTTGCACTTGAAATGATTTTCATAGGCGGAGCATTATCCGGGTACCCCATCTTTATCGATTGCCTTACCTTCTCGTTTACTCGTGCTCTCTTACTTGTTGTTTTTACTTTGAGAATTGAATCATTATCACACTTATCACTACTAATCTTTAACATTGCTAAGAAGTGAATTTAGTGTTTTTATTCCCTACACCCTGTGAATTTGATACCCGCTCATCCGGGATTATTACTTCGACAAACCCGTGCACTTGCGGGATATACGCAAGGGGACCTTGTCAGTCACGCACTCGGAGTCCTCACCGATGTAGCGTGCGGCACTTGATCACTTGAGCCTAGATCAAGTCAGCCTTCTCCAATGCCTTGGCAAAAAAATGAACTTTGGAGGCTTGAAATGATGAGAACCTCAAGAAACCTTGTGAGGGAAAAGATCTCTTGAATTATAACTTGGAAAACTTGGTGATTACAAATGAAGACCCCTTGGCTATTTATAGGCCAAGGTTGCCCTAATGGACGGCCGAGATCTATTTGATCCAACGGCCCATAATATCCTTCTAGAGTATTCTATATTACTCTATACAAATCCAAGAAATATCTAGGTTTCTCCCTCCTTCCTAGAAACTTCCCTTTTCTAGGACGATGGAGAAGACTCTAGATTACCCTATATACAATAACAACTCTTCATATTTCTAGACTTATCTAGAAGACTCTACTAAGTTCATGTTTTCTCATGAACCTTCTAGAAGACTCTTAAGTTGACATGATATTATTCATCAAAATACTTAGAAAATCTTCTAAATTAGGAAGAGAACCTCTCTTCCCTCTCGGTCATGAAATAATGTCACGCTCCTTGGTGCGCTGTACCGGCTCCCATCGTGCCAGGGCGTGATTGCTTCCCCGCAAGTGTACGGGATCGCAAAGTAATACCTCGTGTGAAGACACGAGGATGGTATTGCACGGGGCTAAGGATCTCCTATTACTCCTTCTCGAGCTATTATCTAGCCTAAGATCTCAAGTGATGGATTTTTACTCTACTAGATGTAAATAAAGCTAAAACAAGATTATGATCAAATTAGAGAGAACAAGCAATAAGCAAGCAAGAAAATCAATGAGGTGCAAAGGCCTATGGATGAGGATCCCCTTGAGTGGTTGTCATGCAACATGGATGATGATCTAAAGATGCAAGGGTAAAATGGACCATGAGATTCCAGGATTAGAACAACCCCAATTTCTCAGCAATTGAACCCTAATCCCATACGAACATGGATAGGAATTTCTTCCAAATACACATTCCTACGATTGCAATGAGTACGAGGATATCTCACTTAGGATTAAACCTACTCTTCTTCGGATTAAACCTACATGGAGGGCTACCAAACACCCAATTTCTCGGCGTGATGATACAAGCATCCCCTTTTAATCCATTCATGACCTAATACATGCGAGCAAGTTACATCTACATGCATCATTCATAAAAGAGCTACGGATTTCTCCTTAGTGTAGCACTTAGCAATGAAATCAATGGATTAAATCTCAAAATTATCCAAGCATGGAATTAACAAGTTATCATCCAACATACATGATAAAACACACCAAGGTTCACCAACACCCGGTGGCCTTAGGGGTCTAGTGTGTCATCATCCCACAACAAGCAATCCAAACACACAAAACATGAAACAAAAGCACAAATGACACTCCCTAGATGAAATGGTGAAGGAGGAGGTGAAGAATATGCCGAATGACACTTTCCTCGTCGAAGGAGTGCCAAATGACGCTTCCTTTAGCCGCGGGTCTCCTTCCTTCAAATCATGGTAAATCTCTCCTTGAATGATGTTGCCTTCTTGCCCTGAGAGTCTTGGACCTTGGGCTTGAATGATCTTCTAGCTTCCTTGCCCTTCTTCTCCTTCCCAAGGTCACCCAAAATTTCCAAAGTGATCTCCCCAAAGTCGGCCAAGAAAAGGTCCAGCCAAAAGTTCCTTTTTCTTCCCTAAAAGTTGGTATTTATACCCCCCGAGGCATACTGGGTCGTATGGGGGTCAGTATAGCACCCAAAAAAACCCTAGATTCATGATCCATACGGGGTGCATATGGCCCCCATACTTTGGGTAGTATGGAAATCGGGCAGACACTCCAAATCAATCCATCTGCTATCAGATGATACGGCCCCCATCTTGGGTAGTATGGGGGTAGTATGAAAAATCTTGTTTTTCTTCTCTTTTTCGCCCAAATGATATCTTCTTGTTCTCCATGGCTTCCTTATGCCCTACAAAGCAAATAATAGATGATTAAGCACAAAAGCGGGCATCAAACCTCACAAAAATACATGCAAAGTGAATACGATATATACATGAAAAAACATCTACATTTAGACACTTATCAAATATCCCCACACTTAAGCGTTGCTTGTCCCCAAGCAAACAACTCATGAAAAAAACAAAGAGAGCGAGAAGTGGCTAAATGCATTACCTCGGCATCAAGTAAATATAAGACTCTAAAAAGGAATGGACAATGATACATAGATGTTGAGTCATAGTCAATAAGCATAATAAAAAAATATCCCTGTCTCACCCCTTATATATACGTGCCGTGTAAGTGAATCTTATATCTCATATGCCCCGATCCGGTCTAGCCCTAAGGACTTCAATCAATACAGACTCTAGATGCTAATCACTCCACTTACAAAAGAATACTAAGTCTTAAACTACTAAGTGCTACTTCAATGGCCAAATAAGATCCTTCTAATTCTATACCTTGAAATTAAGTCCACTTTCTACTCAAAACCTTTGGTAGGTACTCAAAAAGATCACCAGGTTTTATTTTCATTTCATCATTCATTTCCTTTTTTCTTATTCGAGTCCGACTAATGTAGACTGCAAGAAAATCATTTTGAAATCTTTCTGGAGGGTCCACATGTCTGGTTAGGCACAAGAGCCACCCAACTACTCGATTACAGTCCACATAGACGCATTCATGCTTCAATAGCAGAGGAATACTGACATAGACTCATTTTTTTCTTTTTTTTTCTTTTCTTTTTCATTCACACTAGATCACATCTTCAGAGTACACTACATGCCACAAAATTAGGATTAGCTCAACAAAACTTAGAAGTTCTTAAGAGTCCATTGAAGGAAAGGACTTAGTGTTCTAAGGCCATGTACTCAAAGTAGTGTGTTACGCATACACGAGAATTGGAGAGTAGTCACATTGGCTATTCCCAGGGCATCGACAAAAAGTTTAGTGCACATGACAATACTAGGGGTAAAACAGGATTCAATAAAGCATAGAAACAAGTAACTCACATCAATCATTAGTCCAAGCTAAAAGAATCTTACAAGAATGAACAAAGCCATCATAGGTAACACTAGCATGTAGCAAATTATCCTAAAACATGAAATACAACCATCCCCACACTTAGTGTTGTACATTGCCCTCAATGTACACTAATCATGAAAAATATGCAAGATGAAGCAATGCAAATAATAAAGGAGGGTGAAAACGAACTCCCCGGTTCAACTTGTGCTCGTCGTGAGGTAGGACATGAGAAAATGTGTGGTGAGCAATACATGTCCCGTCCGACCTCCATTAAAACCTGGAAAGCCCACCAAATTCCCTTAATGCCCTGCGAGGCAAAAAGGGGACATCATCATTCCACAAAGATTTAAAAATACAAGAGCAAGGGGAAAACTAGAGAGTAGTCAACAAAAACACGAAGATGAAAATAAACTAAAGTTTGACAACACAAGTCGGTACGGTAGAACCATGCCAACTTAACAAAATATAAAACAATGCAAGCAAAAGTAAACAATATTTGTCCAAGGTCCAACAAGCTGCTACTCATCACAATCTGGTGCTGGTGGTGGTGGCATGGCTGTAGAAGAAGTGGCTACAGTGTGCAAGGATGAACCATAGTAGGAAGTGATGAAATGGTGAAGATCTGCCTCGAGCCGGCACTGTCCCTCAATGATATGGTAAAGCTGGCCGTGAATCTTACGCTGCTCCTGACGCATAGCCCAAACCTCACCCTCAAGCCTCCTCAATCTCATGTCAAAGTCAGGTAAAGATGTTGCGCCGGGGGTAGGAGCAGGCGCGCCCTCAGGGTCTAACTCTATGTGCTCAGTCTGTCGCTGACGAGACTCACTAGTGGTCTGGTAGCATGTGGGTCTGCCACGTGCGACCATCAAGCCTATCACCCGTATGTGGGCTGGTTCGAGGGGTACTGTACCTCCTACAATGGTCATGCCTCTCGTCTACTCAAGTAAACCCATGCCACGGATCAATCTAGTCACATAGGGCCCAATAAATATAGCTCCCAATCGTGCATACAAGCCCTGGTGAAGAAATACATCGGCGACAAGGTGGCCAAGGTGAGTAGGGCGTCGCTCAAAGATGCCATACATCGTATAAATATCAGCTTGAGTGACAACCCCCTTGCTATCGGTCTGGCCCCAAATGGATCGAGCAATGAAAGCATGAATGAATCTGTGTGCCGGGTCAATCATGCGCGAGGCCTTTCGTGTTTGATCATCACCCGCCAAAGTCTCCCAATAGTTGCTTCGTCCCACTCCACTTGGGAGATCAAGCTTAAGACGCTTACCGGGCATGGAGTTGATAAACTCATCATCATAAATCCCCAAGTACTTGGCAAAATCCAAGTGGTGCATAGTACGCTTCCGTCCAATAGCTTGAAAATGGATGGTGATAATTTTCCTATTCCACACGAAATCTCCATCTTGTTGTGCCTCAAATGTACTCAAAATTCTAATTTTATGGTCTCTTTTCAGAATGTCTCGTATTTCAGAATAAAAACCCTAATCCTATGTTTTTCTTTTTAGAATCTCATCTATTTTTTTCAATCAAAACCTAATCGATGCTTTCTTTGTTGAATGTCTTCTATTTTTTTCAATCAAAAATTATAATTCTATAGTTTATTTTTTTAGAATGTCTCCTATTTTTGGATAAAAATAATCCTATGTTTTTCCTTTTCGAATGTCTCATATTTATCGGTTTTGAATCAAAAACCATAATCCAATGTTTTTGTTTTTCGAATGTTTCCGATTTTTTAATCAAAACCCTAATCATATGTTTGTTTTTTGTAATGTCTCTTTTTTTAATCAAAACCTTAGTCCCGTGTTTCTTTTTTTAATATCTTCTATTTTTTTGAATTTTTTTACTGAAAAATCCTAGTCTTATGTTTTTATTTTAAGAACGTCTCCTATTTTTTTATCAATAAAAATAATCCAATGTTTTCTTTTTGTAATGTCTCCTATATTTTTAATCAAAAACATTAATCCTAAGTTTCATTTTTTAATGTGTCCTAATTTTTTATTTTCAATCAAAAACATAAACCTAAGTTTTCATTTTAGAATGTCTTCTATTTTTAGAATCAAAACCCTAATCCTATGTTTTGCTTTTCAGAATTTCTCCATTTTTTTGGTTTTTGAATCAAAAACCTAAATGCTATGTTTCTTTTTCCGAATGTCTCCTATTTTTTTCTTTTTTTGAATCAAAACACTAATCCCTTTGTTTTTCTTTTCCGAAATGTCTCCTATTTTTTTGAAGCAAAAACCCTAATCCTATTTTTTTCTTTTTTCGTAATGCTCTTTTATTTTTTTAGGTTTTGA
>NC_052490.1:6408973-6434591 GCF_009730915.1 Dioscorea cayenensis subsp. rotundata
CTTAGACTTAGGGTTTGATTGGTCTTTTCTCGTGGGATTCCCGAACTTAAGACAAACATAGAAGGCTGAGGTGAAAAAGATATCATCTTAAGTTTCTAGTGATTTAGACCTAGTCACCATGGGTTTTTGTGACTAGTAGGCCTTTGAATTCCCCCTGTTTGATTCTAGAACACAATTGATGCTTAACACATATCATAGTTAATAATCAAGGTAACCACCATGCATACTCCCAACTCCTTCCAAGTGCGATTAACAATCTCTCCAATTGTATTGTTCAATAGTATTGTACAAGTAAACTTAAGAAAGAGTGTAAACGATTAGTCTATTAATTAAGTGAAAAAAAAGTTATAGGTGCCTCTCACTATTCCTAGGGAAATACGACCCTCGTGCTCACCCACAAGGGATTACTTGATGACTTGTACACTTGCGGTATTGCGGACCAATTGAAGGATTCTTTGCATGCTTGCATATTGATATATTTGCATAATTTACACACCCATCTGGAGTCTGTCAAGTTTTTGGCAAGGTTGTAAGGCAACGCTTAGTCGAGAGCTCTAGGAAAACTTTTAGCATAGTGTTTTAGCCACTTGATCTTTTGTTGTATCAAATTTAGTCTATTTAGTTTATCGCATGTTTCTACCATTGCTACATAATACTGTGAACATTTACCATTTCATGGTAGGTATGAAAGGTCAGTTAGAGAGGGTACTAGCCCTACTTGATCAATGTATTGAACACCACATAATGCAGAAATTTGATGCACAATACATCAACATAGTGGAGCAGTCACCTACACCTAATATTCGCTATGGACAGCATGAAGAGACGGTTTGACAGGAAATATTCAACCAGTTCAAGAAAATAGGAGGATCAGAAGAGAGAACAGTGAGCAGCATCGTGGAAGAATTGATGGGAATTGACAGATGGCAGACAAAAGACATCAACAAGGAGAAAAAAGAAGCTTATGATTTAGATGATGATATCAATAACAATCAGACTCCCGAGGAAGAAAAGAATATCCCTAGAGTCACATTGAACATGGATAATTAGCTCAATCCATCTATTGAGGAACAACCGAACCTGGATGACGAGTGTGTATCAATTATAGGAAACTGAATAACACCACCAGAAAGGACAACTTTCTGCTCTTGTTCATAGATAAGATGCTGGAAAGGTTAGTACGGAATTCACATTATTGTTTTCTAGATGAATTTTCAGGATACTTTCAGATTCTCATCACTCTGAAGGACCAAGCGAAGGCGACAACATTTACATGGCCATATGGGACTTTCACGTACCGCCGGATGCCTTTCGGACTATGCAACGCCCATTCGACATTTTAGAGATGCATTCTGATTCTGACAACGTTTAAGGATATGGTAGAGAACACAATTGAGGTATTTATGGGTGATTTGTTTGTATTTGGTGATTCTTTTGATATGTGTCTCAGTAATTTAGAACGAGTATTAGTAAGATGTGAGGAGACCAATAGTGAAGAGAAATGCCACTACATGGGCCCAGAAGGTATCGTGTTGGGACATAGAATTTTAAGAAAAGGGATTGAGATGCATAAGGCTAAAGTTACTACAATTGAGAAGCTTCCACCACACACGTCAGTTAAGGCAATTCGTAGTTTCTTGGGACATGCAAGCTTTTACAGAAGAATTATTAAATACTACTCATAGATTGCTAGACCATTAGGTAAAGTATTAGAGAAAGATGTGCCATTTGACTTCAACCAGGACTATATGGCAGTATTCAAAACACTAAAAGATAAACTAGAGCGAGCTTTGATCATTTTTGCCCCAGATTGGGATTTGCCGTTCGAGTTGATGTGCGATGCTAGTGATTTTGCTGTTGGACCGGTATTGGGTTAGTGGAAGGATAAGTATTTTCATCCCATCTACTATGTGAGAAAGACCTTAGATGATGCACAAGCTAATAACATGACCACTAAGAAGGAAATGCTAGCATTAGTCTTCGCTTTCGATGAATTCCGATCGTATCTAGTACTTTCAAAAGTCATAGTCTACACCAATGACTCCACTCTCAGGAATCTCATAAGTGAGACTGATGCTAAACCATGGCTAATTAGGTTGATTTACTCTTGCAGGAATTCGATGTGGAGATCAAAGACAAGCAAGGAGTGGAAAACTTAGCTGTAGACCATCTATGCAAGCTAGAAGGTCCCAAAAATAAATCATTAATGGATGGAAACAATGATGACACCTTCCCTGATGAACACTTGTATAGATTTAATAAGGTAAGAGATGAAGACCCACCACGGTTTCCTAACTTTAAAAATTGTTTAGTTGCATGCACCCTTCCTAAATGGTTCACATACCAACAAAAGTAGAAATTCTTCATGGACCTTAAACACTAAGTGAGGGAAGAGCCCTTCTTGTTTAGAATCTACTCAGACTGGACTATTATAAGATGTCTACCATGAGCCAAAGGATATGATATTCTCATACATTTTCAATTAGGACTGTTGAAGGGCATTTTAGCACAAATCAAACAGCCAGCAATATCCTGGAATCAGGTTTTTATTGACCCACAATCTTTCAAGACACAAACAGATATGCACAGAATTGTGACAAATGACAATGCACAAGTAATCTTTCTCGTAAAGATGAAATGCCCCAAAATTCTATTCTTATATGTTTAATCTTTGATATGTGGGGTGTTGATTTTATGGGCATGTTTCCTACATCATGTGGTAACAAGTTTATTATGGTTGCAGTTGATTCTGTTTCCAAATTGGTAGAGGCACAAGCCTTCCTGATGAATGATGGTAGGTCATGATTATATTACTAAAGAAATTGTTTTCTAGATGTGAAATACCTAGGACAATATAAAGTGATAGGGGTACACATTTTTACAATGACAAGCTCATGAAAAACTTGCGGAGGTACGGAGTTACACATAGATAGTCACCCTTTATCATCCCCAAAAAAGTGGGCATGTAGAGGTGTCTAATTGATAGTTGAAACAAATTTTACAAAAAATGTATCTAATCATTGGAGGGATTGGTCAAATAAGTTAGATAATGCCTTATAGGGCTATCGAACAGCATTCAAAACGCCAATAAGAACTTTACCTTACAAATTAGTTTATTGAAAAGCCTACCACCTCCCTGTATAACTTGAACATAGAGCATATTGGGCAATAAAAAGCTTGAATCTTGATATTTATCCCACAGGAAGGAAGGGAAAGTTACAACTACCGGAACTTGTAAAATGGAGGATGACTGCCTATGAGAATGCAGAGATTTACAAAAAGCGCACAAAAAGATACCATGATCAATAACTCAAACATGGCAAGGAGTTATGAGGAATTTAACCTTTTAGAACCATCTTAATGTAAGAACAGATGCATTAGGCTTATGACGTAAAACAAGCATTTCTTGGAAGGTAACCCAAGTAGTTTTCTATTCTCTAGTTCATTTAATCTTAGTTTTAAGTCTTATTCTTTAGTCAAAGTGTAGAAAAAGTGGTAATTAATTTGGGAACCTAGGACTTTTATTAGGAAGTATTTTCACGCCGTTTTACACAGGGAAAATCCTTAGTTTATTATTGCAAGCATAACAATTGGTGTGATTAACACATTTCACCTATTTTGATGCTCAAGAAGAGAGTTATGTTTTTCTTAAAAATTTGAGTGAGTCGGTCTTGGGCTTACAACGCCTTTAATCATGACCTTGGTAACTTATCACGGCCCTTCCACAGAGCGTGCTAAGTCTTTGGATTTTTCAGAGGCCTGGCACAGCTTCACCAGGCTCATTTTCTGGCCGAGATGAACGTAACAAGACATAAAGTGGTAGTTACCAACACTAAGAAAATTTTAAACACTAACTAAATGACAATGGCCCCATAATGGGCTTGTAGTGGGTATGGTGCCTCAAAGAGACTGAACAGATGAACAATGGGCATTGTTTGGCCATTGTTAACCTTGTTACAAGGTGATATGGGGTTGTGGATGACCGACTCTTTCCCTTTCTCACTTGAGGCCTAATTTTCTTCCTTCTACGTCACCAGAGAACCTTCCCTAACATGCATTTAGTGATTCTGAGAAGCTCTAGCCTTGTTCCTATTTAATTTAGCACCATATCTAGTTGGTTTTCATCGTGGAACAACCTTCTCTTTTTGGCGGATTTTATATGAACCCTTCCAAATATTGTAGCTCATGATTTTATGATATTTAAATGGCAATTGTATAAAATGTTTACCATGGACCGGTATGACAACGTCAGTTTGTTGATGAATAATGACCGATGTGATGACCACTGTGTTCAAATGTTGAACCAAGGGGTGATGAGCGACAAAGGGCGTTATACGCACATTATAAGGCTGTTATGAGATTTTTCCTGCTCATCTTACCTAAGCAACATTTGGCAATGGGGTAGGTAGTCATCAATTGGTCGTTGGAAGCACCCCGATGCTTGTTTAGCTACTCAAGCAACTTTATACAATTATATTCACTAGGACAAAGCACGATTGTGCTTTGCCCTTGCTTTGTTTTGACACTTAGAAAAATTCCTGATTCCTTGATTGTTTTGTCCTTGAGTTCACTCCTGATTGCATTAAGCCATAATTTCCTATACCATGAACAAAAACACTGAAACCAGCATAAAATATATTCAAAAATTGCTAAAAGGTAAGCAAAAGTATGACTTGGGAATATGAAAAACATGATCTAAATTCGCTCATCACAAAACCATAATCCTATGTTTCCTTTTGGAAAATCTACAATGTTTTGGTTTTCAATAAAAGGCCTAATCATATGTTTTCTGATAATAATATCTCATATTTTTCTATCAAAACCCTAATCCTATTTTTTTTTTTTTGCGAAATGTCTCATATATTTTAATTAATACCCTAATTCTATATTTTCTTTTAGGAATGTCTCATTTTTTCCTAATCAAAACCCTAATATTATCTTTTATTTTAGAAATCTTTGCTAATTTTTAAACATAACACTAATCTTTTCTTTTTTTTTCAGAATGTCTATCATTTTTAATCAAAAATTCTAGTCCTATGTTTCCTTTTCCTAATGCCTCCTATTTTTAAATTAAAACCCTCATCTTATTTTTTCTTTTGGGAATGCCTGTTTTTTTAAAATCAAAACAATAATCCTATGTTTCCTTTTTGTAATGTCTCAAATTTTTTAATCAAAACCCTAATCCTATGTTTTTTTAATGCCTCTAATTTTTTAATCAAAATCCTAATCCTATGTTTTATTTTTGGAACGCGTCTTATTTTTAAATGAAAACCCTAATATTTTGTTTTCTTTTCTGAATGTCTGCTATTTTTTTATCAAAACAATAATCGCATGTGTTCTTTTCATTACATCTCATATTTTTCAATCAAAACCCTAATCCTAAGGTTTTTTTGCAATGCCTCCTATTTTTCAATCATATCCCAAATCATATGTTTTCTTTTGGGAGTGGCTCGTATTTTTGAATCAAACCCCTAATACTATATTTTTTTCTTTTGGGAGTGTTTGCTATTTTTGAATCAAAACCCTGAATCTTATAATTGTTTTGGAAATGTTCCTTTTTTTTTTTGTTTTTAGCCAATACCCTAATACTATGTTTTCTAATAGTAATATCTCTTATTTTTCAATCAAAACTCTAATCCTATGTTTTCTTTTTACAATGTCTCATAGTTTTCAATCAAACCCTAATCGTATGTTTTCTATCCCATATTTTCTATTCGGAATGTCTCCTATTTATGAATGAAAAACCTAATCCAATGTTTTATTTTCGAAATGTCTCAAATTTTTCAGTCAAAACCCTAATCCAATGTTTTTTCTTTTCAGAATGTCTACTATTTTTTAATCAAACACCTAACCCTATGTTTTCCTATAGCAATGTCTCCTATTTTTGATACAAAACCCTAATACTATGTTTTCGTATAATAATGTCTTCTATTTTCAGTCCCAACCCTAAGCCTATATTTTCTTATAACAATGTCTCCTATTACTAAATCAAAAACCTAATCTATTAATTTGTTTTTTGACTGTCTGCTATTTTAGAATCAAAAGCCTAATCCTATGTTTTTTTTGGAATGTATTCTATTTTTTTAGTTTTGAATGAAAAAGCTAATCCTTTGCTTTCTTTTCATAATATCACATTTTTTTAATCAAAACATTAATCATATCTTTTGTTTTGGAAATCTGTACCTATGTTTTTAATTTCGTAATGGCTCCTATTTTTTAATAAAAATCCTAATCCTATGTTTTCTTTTAAAAATTCCTCCTATCTTTCTATCAAAATGCTAATCTTATGTTTTCATTTAAGAATGTCTTCTATTTTTGAATCAAAACAATAATCGTATGTTTTCCTTTTGTAATGTTTCATATTTTTTAGTTTAAACCCGAATCCTAAGTATTTTTTGTAGTGCCTCCTATGTTTTAATCAAAACACTAATCTTATGTTTTATTTTTGGAATGTATGCTATTCTTGAATCAAAACAATAATTCTATGTTTTTTTTTAAACGTATCATATTTTTAAATCAAAACCCTGATTTTATGTTTATTTTTAGGAATGACTCCTTATTTCGAAGCAAACCCCAATCCTATGTTTTCTTTTGGGAATGTCTGCTATTTTTGAAACAAAACCATAAACCTATGTTTTATTTTGGAAATGCACCCCAATTTTAGTTTTTAATCAAAACCCAAATCCTATGTTTTCTTATAGTAATGTATCCTATTTTTCAATCAAAACCATAATCCTATGTTTATTTTTCGGAATGTCTCCTATTTTTCAATGAAAACAATAATCGAATATTTTTTTTTCAAAATGTCTCCTGTTTTTGAAAAAAAATTCTAATCATATGTTTTTCTTTCAGAACGTTTCCTATTTTTAAATTAAACCCAAATCCTATGTTATCTTTCCAAAATGTCTAATATTTTTCAATCAAAATCCTAATCCTAGGTTTCCTTTTCGGAATGTCTACTATTTTTGAATCAAAACACTAATCCTATGTTTTCTTATAGTAATGTCTCCTATTTTTCATTTAAAATTCTAATCCAATGTTTTCTTATAGGAATGTCTCCTATTTTTCATTGAAAACCCTAATCATATTTTTTTCTTATAGGAATGTCTCCTATTTTTTAATCAAAAACCTAATCCTTTTTTTATCTTGGTAATATCTGTTATTTTTTAATTAAAACACTAATCCTATGTTTCCTTTTCGGAATGTGTTATATTTTTCTATTTTGAATCAAAACACTAATTCTTTGTTTCCTTTTTAGAATGCCCCATTTTTTGAATAAAAACCTTAATCCTATCTTTTATTTTGGGAATCTTTACCTATGTTTTCATTTTGTAAAAATGCCTCTTATTTTTTAATAAAAATCCTAATTCTATGTTCTTTTTTCGGAATGCCTCCTATTTTTAAATCAAAAAACTAATCTTATGGTTTTTGTTGGAATGTCTACTATTTTTTATTCAAAACAATAATCGTATATTTTCTTTTCTTAATGTCTCATATTTTTTAATCAAAACTCTAAACCTATGTTTTTTTTCGAATGCCTCACGTTTTTTAATCAAGACCCTAATCTTATGTTTTCTTTTGGTAATGCCTGCTATTTTTAAATGAAAATAATAATCCTATGTTTTCTTTTCATAACGTGTCATATTTTTCAATCAACCCCTAATCCTAAATTTTATTTCCTTTTTTGAATGACTCTTATTTTTAAATCAAAATTTGAATCATATGTTTTCTTTTGGGAATTTCCGCAATTTTTGAATAAAAATCTTAATTCTATATTTTCTTTTCATAATGTCTACTATTTTTTAATCAAAACCCAATTCCTATATTTTCTTATAGTAATATCTCCTATTTTTCATTTAAAATCCTAATCATATATTTTCTTATAGTAATTTCTCATATTTTTAATCAAAATTCTAATCCTATGTTTTCTTTTCGATATGCCTCATATTTTTCAATCAAAACCCCTAATCCTATATTTTGTTTTCGGAATGTCTACTAATTTTTAATCAAATCCTAATCCTATGTTTTCTTATAGTAATGACTAGTATTTTTCATTCAAAACACTAACGATATGTTTACTTATAGTAAGGTTTCCATTTTTCAAACAAATCCCTAATCTTTTTTTTTCCTTTTCAAAATGTCTTCTATTTTTCTTATAGTAATGTGTCTTGGTTTTGAATCAAAGGACTAATCCTATATTTTCTTTTTGAAATGTCTCATATTTTCAATTAAAACCATAATCCTATATTTTCTTTATGGAATGTTTATTATTTTTTAATCAAAATCCTAATGGTAAGTTTTTTTTTTTGCAATGTTTAGTATTTTTTTAATCAAAACTATAATCATATTATTTTTTTTTTCGGAATGTCTCGTATTTTTGAATCAAAACAAGTGTCCTATGTTTTGTTTTCATAATGTCTCATATTTTTCAATCAAAACCTTAATATTATGTTTTCTTTTTGGAATAATTTTTTACTCAAAACCCTAATAATATTTTTTCTTTTGGTAATGTATGCTATTTTTGAATCAAACCATAATGTGATGTTTTATTATGGAAATGTCTCCTATTTTTCAGTTTTTAATCAAAATCCAAATCATATGTTTTCTTTTTGAAATGTCACATATTTATCAAGCAAAACCAAAATCTTATGTCTTATTTTTGGAATGTCTACTATTTTTAATCAAAACCATAATCCAATGTTTTCTTATAGTAATGTCTCATATTTTTCAATCAAAACCCTTATTCTATGTTTTCTTTTCAAAATGTCTCATATTTTTCAATCAAAATCCTAATCATATGTTTTCTTTACAGAATATCTACTATTTTTAAATCAAAACCCTAATCCTATGGTTTAATGTTTTATATTGATGTGTACTATTTTTTTAATCAAAACAAGAATCCTGTGTTTTCTTATATGAATATCTCCTATTTTTCAATTAAAACTCTAATCTAATCCTATGTTTTCTATGTGGAATGCCTACGGTATTTGAATGAAAACTTTAATTCTATGAATTATTTCTGAAATGTCTTCTATTTTGCAAACAAAAGACGAATCCTATGTTTTCTTTTCTTAACGTCTCCAATTTAATTGTTTTGAATCAAAACTCTAACCTATGTTTTCTTTTTGAATGTCCCTTATTTATCAGTTTTGAATCAAAACTTTAACCTATGTTTTCTTTTTTTGATGCCTCTTATTTTGACTATCTGCTATTCCATAGGAGACATTCCCTTATTGTTTCTATAGCATCTCATTATATCTCATATTTTTAAATCAAAACCTTAATCCTATGTTTTCTTTTCACAATGTCGAATATTTTTCAATCAGATACATAGTATTGTAGTTTTGATTAAGAAATATAAGACATTTCAAAAAGAAAAAATAGGATTAGAGTTTTGATTGAAAATAGGAGACATTACTAAAGAAAACATAGGAGTAGGATTTTGTTTTAAAAAGAGCATATATTCCAAATAGAAAATAAAGGATTAGGGTTTTTATTGAAAAATATGGGACATTCCTAAAAGAAAACATATAAAAAAATAGGGTTAGGGTTTTGATTGCAAGATAATCCTATGTTTTCTTTTCGCAATGTCTCCTATCTTTCAATCAAAACCCTAATACTATGTTTTCTTTTCTTGAGTTTTGTTATTTATCGTATTTGAATGAAAACTATAACCTCTAATACTTTGTGATCTTTTTGAAATGCCTCCTATTTTTCAATCGAAAGCCCAATCCTTTCTTTTCTTTTTAGGATGTTTGCTATTTTTAAAACAAAACCCGAATCCCCTGTTTTATTTTCGGAATGTCTCCCATTTTTTAATCAAAATCCTAATCCTATGTTTTATTTTCGAAATGCCTACTATATTTCAATCAAAACCGTAATCATATGTTTTTTTGGAATGTCTACTATTTTTGAATCAAAACCCTAATCCTATATTTTCTTATAGTAATGTCTCCTATTTTTCAATCAAAACTCTAATCTTATGTTTTTTTATGAATGTCTACTATTTTTTATTGAAAACCCTAATCCTCTATTTTATTTTCGGAATATCTCATATTTTTCAATCAAACCCCTAATCCTATGTTTTTTTAATGCCTACTATTTTTTAATCAAAACTAAAATCCTATATGGTAATGTCTCCAATTTTTAATTAAAACCCTAATCCTATGTTTTTTTTGGGATTGTGATGTACTCTCCGCAAGTGTACGGGGTCGTACACAAGTAATAAAGTGGTACCGCATGAGGGGTAGGGTTGTTGAACATCACGGACTGGACTAAAAGTATTAATTCTTCTTCTAATCTCTAGTTAAGCAAGAATAGGGGTTGATTTAAAACAATAAAGTAAAATAAGTAAGAAAGAATACATGGAGATAACAGGTAGATTAGCATCAAGAGTTTCAACAACAAGGGAGCAATACCTCGAGACAATTCCTATGAGCTATAGCATGCTAACTAACTTCTAATGCCGGCGAAGTACATTCTATGGTTCTTGTGTGTGCTTAGAAGCAATGATGCATCTATGATTCTCAAATACACCAAGTTTGGCTAGGGTAATTGTGGTTTCATACACAACAAGTTTTGCAATCATACAAGGCAACTACCTCTATGGCAATCCATACACCGAGTTTTACCCAAGCAACTATGCAAATCAAACACATCAAGTTATGCAAAAACAAGATTAAATATAAGAAACCAAAAGAACTCTATAGAACATTAGAAGAGAGTATTCAAAGCATGCAAAACGTCATAGTTCAACATCCCGGGGCACCATGGATGGTTAACACCTTATGGATGGGTACAACATGGAAGAAGCAATTAATGATCTAAAGAAGAAGACATGACTCCCTTCTTCTCAAGAAACTCTTCCTAGTTGAGCTCCGTATGCTAGCCCCACTTCCCTTGTGCAGCCAACTCGTCCTTGATTTCCATAGATGGTGTGTTAAAGCTTGAAATTTACCCTCATCAAAGTCCTCCCGGTGGAGAAGAAAAATCCCCGAACAAAGATGAGGGTGAACCATAGAAACTGGAGACATAATGCTGATTTCTTGCTCGACACATTCTAAGCACTGTTCTGCTTCAACTGTGCTATCTCATTGGGATTTCTGAGTGAATCAGTGAAGTGCTCCCCTGGAAGAATTAGGAGGAGGAGCACTGTCATGCTTTGATCGTGCTTCGCCAATGCATGACCATGCTAGGAGCATCCTAATTGTGTTTCCCCTGATTGAAAAAATTATCTTTAAACTGGAATAATTAGGGGGAAGAGCACAGTCATGCTAAGACCGTGCTAGGCCTAAAAGCACACAACTGCTTGAATTATCACTGGGTAATCCTTCAGGCTAAGATAATCAGTGGGACAAAGCACCATCGTGCTCTTCTAGTGTTCAGATTGAGGACTTAGTAAAAATCTTCATTCTTTGCTCGTTTCATCCTCGATTTCACTTCCAAGTTGGTTCGAGCTCCATATTCCTGCAGAGGGAACAAATATACCTAGAATAGAATCTATATAGACAAAATAGTGCTAAATGACAAGAAAATGAATTAATCAAGGGTAACTAAACATGAAATGCACTCATTAATAGGATAAACAACGAGGGTTAGTTCAAACAAGAATGCTCAATAAAAGGCTACACATTTATGTCAAAGACCTTGTGTCTGTGCACAACCCTTAATTGAGTGCCCCATAGTCTTAAGAAGCCAACCAAACACATCTTGACCTGAATTTCACTAAAAATGGTGGGTAGTAGTTTCATACACCCAAGAGGTAGCCTTCTCTTCCGTTAGGTCATCAAATGTACACTTGTAATGCTCAAAATTTGACTACTCAAAAGCGACTTTCACTCTACTAGGCCAATAGCTCTTCCTATCATCTTTTTACAAAACCAAAATTGCAAAACTGGACTGGTAGGGCATTCCTATTAAGGAATCTGACTTCCAAGATTGTTTTTTTTAGCCAAAAGATTATCGTCCAATAAACAAGTGACTCCATAGTTAGGGCGAAGTGCTCATATATTAGGTCTTTAAATTAAAGTGAGTCTAATATAATGAAATAATTATACAATTATTTCAAACTAATAGCCATTAAGTACTTGTTTCAAAATAATGGCAATTAACCGATTATTTCAAAAGAGTAGCCCTACCAACTCACCTAGTCTCCCCTGGTTTTGTTGTTAAACCTAGAACTCCCTCCCAAGCTTGAACAACACCTAATAGAAGAATGGAAATAAAATAAATAACATGCAACCTAATAACAAAATTGAACCCAAAAGAAAATATAAGAAATGAATAATTGACTCTATAATTAGGCCCACTCACTCTAAACGGTTCAAACCTGACCTTGCATAATCAAACTAGTTTTCAATTGCACTTAAACCAACTCAATTTGGGCTAAACCATTCTGAATCAACTTTAACCAACCTCAACTTCACTTAATTAAGTTCAATTTTGCCAACTAGCATTGAACAACTTCCAATTGTAATACAAAATCTCTTCAACTAACTTGGTTCAATAGAACCCAATTCTCCTTGAATTGGTTCACCCCAAAGTCATTAGCCCAAAATCTGAACCAAGCCCAAATCAATCTCAACCAACTTAACCTAAATTCAGCCCAACTCAATTACACATTGAGGCCAAATCAAGTTAATCCTCAATTGGTTGCATCAAACCAGTTCTTTACTCTCATTCAAACCCAAATAAACCAAATCTAGTTCAACCTGGCAAGCCAAACCCAACTCCAAGCAAATTGGATGAACATTACTCAATTAAATCAAGCCCACTTCACTTGATTTGATCAAGCTCAACTCTACCAATTTGGCTAAACTCAACCACTTAATCTCCATCCATTATCATCACCATCTTAATTATCATCATTGTTTATATAGAAATTTTCATTTCTAATTCCCTTAGAAGTTTGGTATTCTACTTTGACTTAAAATTAAACAAAAAAAAGAGATAAATTAAATTGATAACGATGAATCATATTCTCCTCCTTCAAATAGGAACAAAAAAAGGGGAAAGAAGGGGTAGTATCCTATTCCAAATATAGGTAAGGGGTAAATAAAAAAAAATAATGATATAAAAAAAGAAGAGGAAAGAGAATATATATATTTATATATTTGAAGATATATATATATACATATATATATATATATATATATATATATATATATATATATATATATATATATATATGTATTTTCTTTAAAAATTTTTTAAAAAAAAAATATATATATATATATATAATAATGAAAAAAGGAGGGAAATTCAAAAAAGTACATAAAAACATATAAAAATGAGGAGATTATAGATGAGGATCGGAAATTTTTAATTCAAAATTTAAAAAAAAAAACTCCTGAGAGTTGGAGATTCTTTGGGGTGTTGAGGATTTTTTTGACAAAAAAAAAAGAAATTTTCTTGGAAAAGGGAAGGAACAAGAAAAAAAGAAAAAAAAATAGAAAAAGGGGAGAAGGGAGAAGGAAGAAGAAAAAGAAGACGGAGAGAAGAAAAAGGTGTGAAGAAAGAAGAAGAAGAACTCAAAGAGAGTTTGACGGACGACAAAAGAAAGCCCGTAGAAACAACTGGATTATTTTCAACAGCAAAAAAAAGGTACAATATTTGTTTTCTAAATACTTCTGATATAAAAAAAATGAAAAGAGAAAAGAAAAAGAAAAAAATAATGTAGGGTCATATTTTTGCATGATGAACATGCCTAAGATCATACATTTATATTCAATGGGCCCCAGTTTTTAATGATGTTTTTTTAAATCCACTGCATGTCATGCATGTATATGCCACCCATAATCCATCACTCATGCATTAAAAAGAAAAAATGCAATGGGTTTCACCATTTTGTGATTTTTTCATGCATTTTAAAAAAAAAATGCACTTGCATGCATCCATGATTATCATGCATTTCTTTCCTTCTCTCTCTCTCTCCCTCTCTCTCTCTCTCATGTTTGTTCTTCTCTTCTCTTCCTCGTGTTCTCTCCTCGGGCTCTCTTTCTCTCTTTCTATCTCTGCACCTTGATCTTCAATGGGGCCGGCGGTGCTCGCCGGATCGGTTTCATGGTGCTTGCCGTTATGGGCCAAAGTCCCACTATCAACATTGCCGAAAAAGTCTTCCCGATCTCCATCTACAACCACATCACCACCAAGGCCGACGAGACCATCGTCTGTGGTGTTTACAAGGGTTTTTATTCTCTCTCTTTGGCCACCACTACTCGGCGAATTCGTCCTCTTTCTCGACACCGTTCCTCTAGTTTGAGTCTTCAGCTGCCGCGAGCTCGAGATAACGATGTCCAGCATCTCTGATAAAACCTTGCTTTGCCATGATAGCTATATTACAGTCAACTGGTTGTGCTTGGCGATGGCTGTCATTTGGTCGTAAAGCACTCTTCTCGCCAGCCTGTTCACGCGTAGGCCCGCCGTAATGATGAGGTGGGGAATAATATCCGGGTCCTCTCTCGTCTCTCAAGCCCGTTGCTTGGATCCTAGTCTCCCCGTTGACGAACTTTTGATGGCCGCTTGTGGTTGAGCATATCAAATCACTCATCTTCTCTAATGATGACAAACCATCTGATACTCCTTCGGCAGAAGAAGCTGGCCATCCGGGCGCTGGTGTATAGAGGAGCAGATTTCCATTGTGAGGGAGATATAAAATTAATAAAAGGATTTCTACAAGATCTTGGGTTCATAGAGGAGTTGCACAGTTGAAGATGTCCGCAAAGCTTATAAGAAGATATCTCTAAAGATCCACCCCAAAAAAAAAATAACCAATGCACTTGGCTCAGATGAAGCATTTAAAGCCGTTTCTAAGATATCTCAGCAATGAAGATACTCGGAAGAGAAATGATCTTGTGGGTTCAGAGGAGCTAAATTATGGTGTTGCCAGACCTGCTATAAGCAATTACAATAAAGATATAATGGATTTTATGAGGCTGATTTTGATGCAGATGAGATATTTAGGAACTTTTCCTTTGGTGAAGGGCCAATGCAAACTTCCTTTAAGGACATTTCAATTTAGAATTGGTGGCATGGATAGACACACTGCTAACAAGATACAGTGTTTTTGGTGGTGATGGTTCACGTAGCTTTAGGAACTAGTAAAAGCTTGGACGGGCATGGGATTGGAAGTGTCCTTTGAGTTTATCCATTGCTCACATTGAAGGATTGATTGGCTCCAAAGAGGTGATCTCCTTGCAAAGTTTATCATGGTTAGAAAACTCTAGACATGCTCCTTTCAAAATCGGTTTAGGCCATTTATCTTATTTTGCTATGTTCCTATGTTTGACTTTTTTTAGAATGATGATATTTTCTTTTTAAAAGAGATGTATGGAGGAGAAGTTTATTGGTGAGGGGCATTTTTGTTAAAAAATGATGAAAGAAAAAAGGAGATAAAAAAAATGAAGGAAGAGTAAAAGAGAGAGAAGGTAAAATAAAAGAAAAGAGGGAAAAAAATGATGAAAGAAGAGTAAAAAAAAGGGGAAAGAAAAAAATGGAAAAATGAAGGGTGAGTTAAGAAAGAAAGAAGAAAGAAATAAAAGAAAGGGAAAAATGAAGGAAGAAAAAAAAGATATGAAAATGAATAATGGATGAATTTATGGAGGGTATTTTGGTAATTTTTCTTTGCCGGGCCTCTTCTAGAAAAATCCTACGAAATTTCTCTCATTCCACCTTGAAATTTTGACTTTCTTGGGTTAACGAGAATTTCTATGAAATTTCTCTCATTCCACCTTGACGTCTTGACTTTCTTGGGGTAACGAGAATTTCTATGAAATTTATCTTATTCCACCTTGAAATCTTGATTTTATTGGGGTAACAGGAAATTTTCATAAATTTCTCTCATTCCAACTTGAAATCTCGATTTTCTTGGGGTAACGAGGAATTTTCCATAATTTCTCTCATTCCGCCTTGAAATCTTGATTTTATTGGGGTAATGAGGAATTTTCCCCAATTTCTCTAATTCCACCTTGAAATTTTGATTTTCTTGGGGTAACGAGAAATTTTTCATAAAATTTTCTCTCATTCCACCTTGATGTTTGACTTTTTTGGGGTAACGAGAAATTTTTATGAATTTCTCTCATTCCACCTTAAAGTCTTGACACTCTTGTGTTAAAGAGAAATTTTTTTCATATCAAATCCTCTCTTCAAGCTCACTTTGAGGTCTTTTTGACACTCATTGAAGTAAAAAGGGAAAATATGGAATGAAAAAGAAGAGTAAAATTTTCTTTAAAATGGAAGGAAGAGTAAAAAGAAGAAATGAAAAGTTTACAAAAATATCTCTTGTCAACACGTTAAAAAAAAAAGGAGAAGAGTTGACTCTCGTTGGAGTGAAAAGAGGCGAAATGAAAAGTGAAAAGAAAAGAATTATTTCTTTAAATGAAAAGAAGAGTAAAAAAAAAAATTGAAAAAATTTCACAAAAAAAATGAATGAAAATTTTCACAAAAAAAAAATGTCTCTTGTCAACACTCATTAAAAAAGTTGAGTTGGTAAAGATTTTCCTAAAGATCATTATGAGGTCTCTTTCACAAAAATGAAGTAGAGAATTCAATTGGTGGATTAACAAACTGAAATCAAGTTCATATCTATCGCTTGAAATCCATTTTTTTAAAAGCAAATCAAAATTATCAAGTTAATGACCTAACCATGTTAAGAGTCACAACTTAAAAAAAAAATATAATGGTCATGGCTCAAAAGCATTGAAGAGTCAAGACCTAAATACCTCATGTAAGCGACAAATGCAACTCTGAAGTTTTCAAGAAACCAAGAAGTCAAAGGCTTGAGGAGTTTCACAAGTCAAGGAGTTGGAGATTTTACAAGAAGAAAGATCCAAAGTCTTCAGCAATAAAAGAATCAAAACTGACCAAGTAGGCAACTCGCAAATGTAGAGTGACCGCAGCTTGAGAACTAAGCTATATGTCTACATACAAACCCACATAAAGAAAAGAAGAAATCGAGGAGGGCGACATTCATGGAGTTAAAAGGATCTTCGGGCATACTTTCTGTAAAGGAGTTAAGAACGCCAGCTAAGAAAAAATAGAAGTTTGAGGAGCATGATAAAAATAGTTCCTTCTTTAAAAAAAACAAAACTCTTTTGTCAAGCTGTTTTGTAAAAAAATAGCTCTGTTAATACTCATGTATTTTCTCTTATGACCATGTGTTCATATGCATCTTTAAAATTAATAAAAAATTGTTATGTCTGCTCACTTATTTCTCATTCACACTTGTTTCTTAATCGAAGGTTCCCATGACATTGTCTCAGGGTAATTAATATTAGGGCTTTGCCCCTAAATAGGAGTCATGAACCCGCAATCATCTCGAAATATAAAAAAACATTTAAAAAGTAAAAATTGATTTGTAATCTATGCTTTTTACCCGGTCAATCTTAATTAAAGGCCGGGTAAAATGAAAGGAGCTCACAATCATCAACTTAGTCATCATTATCCACTTAGTTAACCAAACTAAACACTAATTCCGGTTTCTACATAGAATCTCTAGTAAACCCGAAAATTCATCCTCCATTCCAAGTTAAATCCATTTGAAATACATGGTTTTTTTTCTAAAGCAACTTGAATCACTCATCTCACGATCTCCACATCCTCTTCTTCTCTTTTTCTTTTTCTATCTTTTTCAGTAATCATCAGTGCAAACCATTGAATTAGAAGAAGAATTGCAACCATTGAATAAGAAGAAGAAGAAGAAGAAAGCCCACATAAAAACCAGCTATTTACACCTTATCTCTAACTTAAATTTCTGCCAAAATTCCCTGTCAGTCCCTGAAAATAAAATTTCTTATAAAAAGGTCCTTGAAAAGTCTCCAATGGTCCCTGAATTATGAAATAGTATTTCCAAAAGATCCTCGAAACTTACCTTTCAGTCCTTGGTTTTTCGGATACACTACGGATGAAACCATTTTATTACTTAGAACACAAAATTTTCTATAAACTTCATCCAAAAACTATAGAGTTCTTATTCATATCCACTTGGGTTTCTCAACAAAAAAGCGCTTTGCAAGATAAAATCTTATCGCATCATTCATCAACGTCCTTGTCTATGGTATCGCTGTAACATTTCCCAATTCCATTGCTCAATTGCTACACCATAGTTAAGAACTGCATGGGCATCATCAAATGTCGTTACAAACACATCAAGAACTCCATACCTCCATCTCAATTCTGCCGTGTGACTCTCGTCTTGGTGACAATGTTCCATGTAAATATTCCTCAGCTCTAAAGCAACTATGGAGCTAAAATCTCTGGTATTCATGGTTACCACATAACGAGATCGTGGAACATAAACATCAGTCATTGCTTGCCCATGGTTACTAGGCACAATAGTAGAACTAGAAGATGCTGGGGCAATAAGATTAGAGCTAGAGGATACTTGAGCATCAGTCTAGTTTTTACCCCTCTTTTCCTCACTCTTTCACTTGTCCTCTCTCCCTCTCTGTTCCTTCTTTTCTCTTCTCTGCTCTTCTTCCTCTCTTTGCTGATCCTCCAAGAAGTATCCCTCCACTCTTTCTCTCTTACACATTGGAGGAGGCCCTTGTCTCAGTCATCTCAATGTCTTGGTTCCATTACTGAGAAATCCTTAAGACACTTAATATTCCACTGATGAAAATTAAAAGTCTGATCTTCTCATCTATTTAAACTCAACTAAACCACACTTAGAGGAGCTAGTTATAGTCCATCCAATGCCTGAGAAATCAAAGCTTGAATCAATATCACATCATGACACAATTTTTAAGAAACAACAGATAAATGATAAAGAAGACTGGTTACTCATTCATAGGCTTAAGCACCATATCTTAAGCACAGGTATGTCTATAGTATCTTTCAAATCACATTGTAAATGACTATGCAGTAGTCAATAAGGAGCATGCCAAACACCCACTTTGGCATCTTCATGTGAACTTATTTTGGACAAAACTAATTCTGACAAATATCTCAATCCATGATTCTAATCAAAGTGCCATGCTCAATTCTTCTGTCTCAAATGTCAAACCATATTATTAGACCTAGTTTGTAATATGCAACTGATAAGTGCTTGTGTATAAGTAATATGAAGTATACTTTTCTTATAATGAGCATCACATTTATCATATTTTATAGCTCATTCATGTGTGTTTATGTTCTTTTGTGCATTTAGGGTTGTGGAGACAAGTTTGGAAGAAAGGAAGCAAAAGTAGATCGTGGACGCCATTATTGATGAAATTATTGGATTGAACAAGGGTCAAGACACAAGTTGTGCTCATAAACATGTGGGTGTGTACCAACCTCCATTATGCTCAAGTTAATACACAAAGTGAAGTGGCACAAAGGCAGTCACACTCATATATTTTCACTTGTGCAACATTGTTAAGAGCTTCATCAATGTGGTTTAATTGAAGACGCGACATGATCTACCGCATGGATGTGTGCCCAATCATGTGGCCTCGATGAAGAAAATGGTTTCGGGAGTATTTGGGCAAGTACTATAGCAGTTTACTGTGCTAAAACATTGCACTGAAAATGCTATAGCAGTTAATGTTCACATTAGCGCAGGAAAATGCAACTTGGAAATCCACACGGTCAATTGAAAATTTCACACGCTCATGTGGATGCCTGATTTCAACCCTATAAATACCGCTTTGAGAGTTTTATTTGGGGATCTTCTTCCTATCTTTTGCCATCTTTTGTGGTGAGCACAGCTAGGGTTTGGAGAGGCTTTTGCTAGGTTTTAGGAGCGGTTCTACGGCATTCGACATCGAGTTCCTTTGGAGAAGCGCTATTCGGGGAGCTTTCATTGGCATTGATTAGGCGAGATGTGCCCTAAGTTTGATAAGGAACCTTTGGAGAAGTCTAGGCGGCTTCTCAAGAACATTGACACTGATGATAAGGGGGTTCTTTCTATTGTTTGCTTGCACTTACTTTCAATTTTATTATTGATTTTTTATTGCTTCATGGAGATCTAAACTCCTACTGGGTGCTTGGACATGTAAACCTTAGGATGATTTTGTTTCATTGACTCATATTTTGTTTCCTTTAATTGATGTTTTAATTGAGTTTTAATATCGTGTGCTTGTTGATTTGATTTTCCCTTAGAGTGACACTAGGGTTGAGAATCTATCTAGGCAATCCTATGAAGGGGTGACAACTTCATTGGGTTAGACTTAGCGAGATTAAATAGGGTTGAGAGGGTGAGTCGAGAGGTAGTGGAACGTCTACTTTCTCTTCTGACGTGATTTATCCTACCTCCACGTTCCAAGAGTTCTTTGTGGTCATGATAGAGTGAAGTGCTAAGATACAAACTCAACTGGGCTTAGTTGCACGAGTAATAGAGTGAAGTGTTGAAGTAATCCTTAGTGTTGGGGCGTAATCGTGACTAGGGATCTTTCGCCTGGACCAAAAGGTTAGATCTATATTATGAAATAGGGTTTATCACTTGGAATCCCTAGAGCTCCAAGCAATCCTACACAGTGTGAGGCGTGGAGAGTATCCCCTTCTGTCGAGGCATAGTGTAAAGGACTAGTCATGGTTGACTTTGTGTTTGGGACTGTGTGTCTTTGGATTTCCATGACTCATTAAACATCAATAAGGAGGCATAACATTAGTCTTGCCCTTGAAATAATAGTCGTAAGGTGAGCATTGTCCTAGTACCCCATTTTACCATCAATTATCTCTCTTTATTCCTCTTGCTTTCTCTAATCTTTTACTCTTCTTTGCATTGATTTCTTTAATTCAACATCACAAATTGGTTTTCATTCTAGATAAATAGCAATCCTTTTGTTTCTAAGCAACTATTCCCGATGGATTCGACTACCCACTCACTGGGGAATTTTATTACTTCAACGATCCATACACTTGCAGTACACACAAGCAAGGGGTATGTAAAGGTTTTGGCGCCGTTGCCGTGGATTAGGCATTTTAGAAATATTTGACTTTGCTATTTTAGCTATTCATCACTTGTTCTATTTCACACTTTCATATTCTTGCATCATTCTAATTTGTTTTTCTTTCTTTCTTTGATTGCATCTCCATGTTATAACCTGAGGTAACCCTTCGACATTAGTTGAACATGATCTAGGCATTGGAAGGAGAACTCATAGATGAGGAAAGGAACCTATACAAGAACAGATAAATCAAACTATGATAGAAGTTGAAGGGTCTGACAATATGGCAGAACAACATGGGCAGTAGAGGACACTCTCAGATTATTCATGATCCACTGTTCTTGGCAAGCAGTCTAGCATTATGAGTCCACCGATTGTGGCTCAGAGTTTTGAGCTCAAGCCATGCTTCATCCAGATGTTATAGCAGTCAGCACAACTTAATGGTTTGGCCGATGAGGATCCTAACAACCACATGGTCAAGATTAATGGAGTCATGGATGATGCTATCAAGTTAAGGGCCTTCCAATTTTCCTTGAAGGGGAGAGCAAAGCAATGGTTACATTCATTACCTAGAGCATTGATCACTACTTGGGAGGAGATGGTGAAAGCTTTCCTAGCTCAATATTTCCCTCCTGGAAAATCTATGAAGCTCAAGAATAAAATATCCTCTTTTATGCAAACAGAATTTTAATCTCTTTTTGAGACATGGGATAGGTTCAAGGATCTCCTGCAGAAATGTCCTCAACATGGGTTCCCCGATTGGATGATTACCCATACCTTCTACAATGGTTTGAACCCGAGTAAAAAGTAATTACTTGATACTATCGCAAGAGGTACATTAGAAAGTAAAACCACAAAGATGGTCGACTGCTCATTGAAGAGATGGCTATGAACAGTTATCAGTGGAACTCACGAGGGAAGAAGAAGGTAGCCAGACTTTATGAGATCGATTCAGCCATATCATTCGTAGCCCAGGTTGAGTCATTGAGTAAGAAGCTAGACACTCTAACTTCTCCTAGATTGGCGGTAGTGATGAGTTACACAGGGTGTTGGTGAGGACATGGTTTATCTGATTTCCTGATTGCTATTAGTGGTACAACTTCAGTGGAAACAGTGGATTTTGTAGGAAATGCAATGAGGGGTCAAGGAAATCCGTATAGCAATACCTACAATCCAAGGTAGAAGAGCCACCCAAACCTTTCTTGTAGTAATCAAAGGCAACAGAAGGCTATGCTTCATCAGGTTTCCAACAACAACAACAAGCCCCGATTATCGAGAACAGAGTTTCAGGGTTGGAGAACTGGATAACTGATTTGGAGAAGGCTTTGACCAAGTTCATTCAATCATCAGATACGAGATTTCAGTCGGTTGAAGCAACACTTCGTAACCACACCGCATTATTGCATAACTTGGAGAACCAAGTGGGAAAAATTGTGAAGCCACTTTTGAAAAACCTTAAGGGAGTTTGTCTTGCAACACGAAGACCACTCCAAGAGAGCATGTGAAGGCGATCACTTTGAGAAGTTGTCGTGAAGTTGAGAGTAAGCTCCCTACCAAAAAGACAATGGTTGAGTCACCCAAGGAAGTGGAGGTTAAGGAGAGAGCTAAAGAGAAGGAGGTGGCACCTCCACCTTACAAGCCAAGAATTCTTTACCCTTCAAGATTGAAGAATAACCATAATGATGAGCAATACTATAAATTTTTGGTTCTATTCAAGCAGTTGCACATCAATATCCCATTTGTGGGGGCGTTGTGTCAAATGCCTCGCTATGCAAAGTTCTTTAAAAACCTCGTGGTCAACAAAAGGAAGTTGGAGGAGAGTGCATCTGTGATCTTACATGCTTCATGCTCGGCGGTTTTATAAAAGAATATAGCGAACAAGAAGAAAGACCCTGGTAGCTTCATCATTCCATGTAACATTTGTAACTTGTGTAAAGAGAAGGCATTGGCGGATTCCGGGGCTAGCATCAATATCATGCCTTATGCATTCTTTCAGAAGTTAGGGTTGGGAGAGCTTAGGCCCACTCGGATTGTACTTCCATTGGCCGATGGATCAATTAAACATCCGAGGGTTATCATTAAGGATGTACTTGTGAAGGTCGATAAATGCGTCTTTCCTGCAGACTTTGTGGTATTAGATGTTGATGAGGATGTCGAGGTTCCATTGACACTTGGGAGGCCATTGTTGCGCACTTCCAAAACAATCATTGGCATGGACGGTGGTGAATTGACAGTAAGGGGCTGTTTGATTCGCGGTAATGTAGAAAGATGACCACGTGTTACGTGGTAATATAAAAATATTACCACGTTTGGCATTGCACCGGTGGTAGTATGGATGGTAATATCACATTAGCAACTTATAAATATTACCAAGAAAGTGGTAATTCTATTACCACCAAATTTGGTATCTATCTTGGATTACCATGGTAATCTTATAACTTTTTATATTTTAACAAATTGATTACCAAGACAACCAAACATGGTAATGAACTATTCTCGGTAATAAGAGTTCCCATCCAAGCATGGTTATATTAAATTACCACAATATTCCAAACCATATCATATTCCCACTCATATTACCATGGTAATCTCGTTACGTGGTAATATGTCATTACCACGAACCAAATGGCCCCTAAGAGTTGGAGATGGCAAGTTGACATATCGCCTCACTGAAGCCATGTGACATTCTCTTGAATTCGATGATACATTATATTTTTTGACACAATTGATGAGTTGATTTATGATTATGTGCAGGAAATGTTGTGTTCTGACCCAATGGAGGGATGGCTTGATCAAGAAGTGGAGAATGAAGAAATCTTATCACTTGATCTAGAGGATAAGTTGAAACCTACCCTTGGAGTCATGAAGAAGATGATCCAAAAGCTCAAGAGGACAAGGAGACATCACAAAAAGCGTCCAAATACTAGTGGGGATGCGCAGTCACGAAGTAAAGGTGAGGATCCCATGTGTAGTAATAAACTCGATAACTCCCTCTCTACCTTGCAAAAATTATTTTCATCATGCTTTCAAGTTGTAGGTAAGAGGGTAACATTTATTCATGAACCCCCGTAAGGTAAGGATAGATATGTCAAGCCTAGTGAGGTTAAACAAGCGCTTCTTGGGAGTAACCCAAGTCTTTACCGTTTTTCTAAGTTTTAGTTTAGTGTTTGCATGAATAAAAGCTTTAGTGTTGGTGTCTTGATTTTTACGTGCTATTGCTATGTTTTTCTCGTGGATCGTTGGTGTTTTAGTGCACTTCATTGTGACTGCCGAAGTTTTAGGTCGTTTGAGTGTGTTTTCTTGATTCTCTGCATAGTTTTTAACTATATTTGTAGTCTTTGTATGTGTATGAATGTTGCAGAATTTTTTCTGTAGAGCCTGTAATTTTCTGAGTCATCCAAACAAGATACATGGCAGTGTGGAATTTTGATATGGGTATGTTTTTATGTTCAGAGCTCAACTTCTCCATCCCGAGAAGACACAAGAAGTGTAAATGTCGCTGTGAGCTACCTTGTGACAGCCACACGCTAGTGGGGAATTTCTACACGGGCATGTGGATCTCTGCAAAGTGATAGAACTCCATCTCGAGAAGACACAGGGGCGTGTGGATGACCCTGTGGAAAGCACAGGTGCATAGGTAATTTCCACACGCCCGTGTGAAACCTTGCAGTGATAACTCTCTATCCCAAGATCAAACAGGGGCGTGTGGCTGCTCCTGTGAGCCCCCTGTGAATTTTCACACGTCCATGTGGAATTTTCCACAGGGGCATGTGGAACACTTAGAAATTTTTTCTTGGGAGAACAGAGAAGGCACAAGGGCATGTGGGTGCCGCTGCAGGTCAGGCACACGGCCATGGATAATTTCCACATGCCTATGTTGGTGCATTCAGAGGTTAAAATTTCTATCCCGAGAGCACACAGGGGCGTGTGCATGCCCTTGTGAAGAACTCCTATGGATACACACGGGTGTGGGTAATTTCCACACGCCTGTGTGGATGTACAGAACACAAAGGGGCGTGATTTTCTTTAAAATCGTTTTGTACCTCTTCATTTATAGACTCCCAAACACTCAAAGAATGCATCCTTTCCTTCTTCCTGACCTTCTCTGTCTATTTATAAGGTCTTTTCATTGTTTGCCGGTCGTATTCAAAGTTTTTGATTGTCATTTCGTCGATAAGCTTCCTTTTCCCTTCATCTTCACCAATCTTCATTTCGTTTGCTCAATGTGGTCGATTTCACATGGATTTTATGTTTAAATTATTTGTCAATGTTTTTAGAAGAGATTTTGAAGGTTTTATGTTGTATTTTGAGTTTGTTGGAGATTCTAGCCATGCGGCTGTGACGCCCTCAAGATCCACACGGTCGTGTGGAATTTCCACATGACCTTGTGGATTCCTGCAAAACTGTTTTTTAAGTTGAATTTAATCATTTTATTTTCAATTCTTGTAGGAATGGCACCCAGATCAAAGAAAACAACTAGCAAGCATCCCCGTGAGCCCTCTCCTATGCACATGGAGTTTGTGATCCTCGAACATTAGGTTCGGTTTGAGCGCTTGCCGAGGCTTAAGTTTGGACAATCGAGATTCCCCAACTTAAGCGCATTGAGAGAGATTCATTTGGGGGATGAGATGGCCGACAAGATTGTGGAGTTGATCTTCGTGGGTAGTTGGAGGCGATTATTATCCATTCGAGAGTCGGCTATCTATATGCTCACTTTGGAGGTGCTAGCGTCGTTCAAGTTTGACCTTTCA
>NC_052490.1:6435591-6450678 GCF_009730915.1 Dioscorea cayenensis subsp. rotundata
TTCTTTTAAAATCGGGCTAAACTGCGGCTTAAATAAGGCTGGAATCGGGCATCCACACGGCCCTGTGGATTTTTCACACGGGCCTGTGGAATTTCCACACGCCCGTGTGGATTCTCTGGAAACCTGATTTTTGGCCAACTGTGAATAGTAAATTCTACAGTGTATTGGTAAAGTGATTTGCTACAGCAAGCTACTATAGTACTCCACCTAAACACTCCCAATTCCACACTTTTCATCGAGACAACATAAATGGGCACAGGTTTATGCTGAAGATCGCAAATCTTCTTCAAACAAAGGCCTCATTCGTGAAGATCTTGCTATCAATGCACAAGTCGGGATACGTAAATGTGACTGCCTTCGTGCCCCTCCAACTCATTGTAATGACTTGAATATATGGAGGTTGACACACATTCACATATCTTAGAGCCCCACTTGTGTCTTCGTGTTTGTTCCTTCCAAGATTCCAGCAAATAGTGCATTTACGATCTACTTTCACCTTCTTTTCTTAATACTTAGCTGCACAACCCTACATGCGCAAAAGAACACAAATACACATGTATTAGCGCGTAAACTTGATAAAAGTAATGGACATCGTAAGGAATGAACACTTCACATTCTTAAACTTAATAAAAATACTAAAATTGATACTTAACCAAGTGAACATGAATAATGACTGTATTGATAAAGTGTAATGTAAGCAAAACGACAAGCCCAAGTAAGTAAGAGAAAAGGTAATCGATAGAAGTAGGGTACTCGAACAATACCTATGACTAATGTTTCAAGTGCAAGACCTACTATTATGCATCCTAACTAATACTTAATGAGTCGTGGAAATCTTAAAGCACACGGTCCCAAACCTAAAGTCAACTATGATTAACTCTACAATATGTCCCAGTGGAGAATTCGTTCAATCTCAATACCTCACACTATGAAAAGTTGCATGGAGTTCTAGGGATTCCAATTGATAAACCATATTCCTATGTGTAGATCTAAGCCTCTGGTCCAGGCGAAAGATCCCTACTCACAATTAAGACCTAGATACTAAAGTCACTTCAACGCTTCACTCAGTTGCTCGCGCAACTAAGCCCCAGCGGAGTTCATCCTTTAGTTCTTCACTCTATTATAATTGCAAATAACTCTAGGAATTAGAGGTAGGATAAATCACACTGCATGGGAAAGGGGAGGCTACGATACCTCTCGACTTACCCTCTCAACCCTCTCCAATCTAGCTTTGTCTAACCCTCATGGCGTGTCACCCATCCATAAAGGTTACCAAGATGAACTCTCAACCATAGCGTCACTCTAAGGAAGAAATCATTCAATGAGCATTCAAGATTGGAACTCAATTAAAAACATCAATTAAGGAAGGCATAATAAAAGGTCAAAGAAATAATAACATCCTAGGGTTTACAAAATCCAAGTACCCACTAGGAGGTTTAGCTCTCCATGGAGCAAGATATAATCAATAATGAAATCGAAAGTAAAATAAGTAATCCATAGGAAAACTACCTCGGTAGTCGTGACGATGGTCTTGTGGAGTATACTCGTCTTCTCCAAAAGTCGCCTTGTCCGGCCTAAGGCACACCTCGCTAAATCGATGCCGACGAAAGCTCCCCAAATAACCTTCTTCCAAGGCAAGCGAGGTGTTGAATCTATAGAACCACTGCAAAGATTTTCCGAATGGCTCTGAAAACCCTAGCTGATAGCCTCTCAAAAGGTGGAGAAAAGTTGGAGAGAAGGATGAAAGATTCGTTAAAAATCGGGTTGAACCGCGGCTTAAATAGTGCTGCAATCGGGCATCCACACGCCCCTGTAGATTTTTCACACGGGCCTATCGAATTTCCTTACGGGCGTGGGGAATTTCCACATGCCCGTGTGGATTCTATGAAAACCTGATTTTCGGCCGGCTGTGAACAGTAATTTCTACAGTGATTTGCTGTATTATGGTGCTACAGTGCTCTGCCAAAACACTCCCAATTTCACACTTTTCATCGAGGCAATATAAACGGCCACACGTTTCAGCCGTAGATCGCAACTCTTCTTCAAACAAAGGCCTCATTGGTGAAAATCTTGCTATCAATGAACAAGTCAGGATATGCAAATGTGACTGCGTTCTTGCCCCTCCAACTCATTGTAATAACTTTAATACATGGAGGTTGACACACATTCAAGTATCTTAGAGCCTCACTTGTGTCTTCGCATTTGTTCCTTCCAAGATTCCACCAAATAGTGTGTTCACAATCTACTTCTGCCTTTTTTCTTAATACTTAGTTTCACAACCCTACAAGCGCAAAAAATCACAAATAAACATATATTAGCGCTTAAACCTGATAAAAGTAATGAGCATCATAAGGAAAGAACACTTCGCATTTTTTAACACACAAGCACTTATCATTTTTATTCAAATATAATAGTCATTCCAAAAATCAAACATACGATTAATGTTTTGATTGAAAAATAGGAGACATTAGTATAAGAAAACATAGGATTATGGTTTTGAATAAAAAATTGGAGACATTACTATAAGAAAACGTAGGACTATGGTTCTGATTCAAAAATATTAGACTTTACAAAATGGAAATATAGGATTCCTAAAAGAAAACATAGGATTAGAGGTTTGAGTAAAAAACTGTGGACATTGCGAAAGGAGAACATAGGATTAGAGTTTTGATTAAAAAATAAGAGGGAAGAAAAAACATAGAATTAGGGTTTTGATTAAAAATATGATACATTACAAAAAGAAAATCATACAATTATTGTTTTGATTCAAAAATAGCAGACATTTCTAAAAGAAAATATTAGATTAGGGTTTTCATTCAAAAATAGGTGCCATTGTGAAAAACAAAACATAGGATTAGTATTTTTATCAAAAATTGGAAACATAGGATTATGGTTTTGAATGAAAAATTGGAGACATTACTAAAAGAAAACATATGATTAGGGTTTTGATTTAAAATAGGTGACATTACTAAAAGAAAACATACGATTAGGATTTGATTGAAAAATTGGAAATATTTCTATATGAACGAAAGATGGGAGACATTACTATAAGAAAACATAGGATTAGTATTTTCATTAAAAAATAGGAGGCGTACCTAAAAGAAAATTTTAGGAGACGTACCTAAAAGAAAATATCATATTCAGATTTTGATTGAAAAATATGATTCATTTTAAAAATGAAACATAGGATTAGTGTTTTGATTAAAAAATAGGAGGCGTACCTAAAAGAAAATATCGGATTTGAATTTTGATTGAAAAATATGATTCATTTTAAAAATGAAACATAGGATTATGGTTTCGATTAAAATATAGCACGCATTCCAAAAAAAACTAGGATTAAAGTTTCGATTCAAAAATTGGAGAAATTATGAAAGGAAAACATACAATTATTGTTTTGATTAAAAAATAGTAGATATTCGCAAAAGAAAGCAAAAGATTAGTTTTTTGAATCAGAAACCCAATCGTATGTTTTATTATAGTAACATCTCCTTCTTTTTAGTTTTGAACAAAAAACCCTCATCCTATGTTTTATTTTTGGAATATGTCCTATTTTTCAGTTTTAAATCAAAACCCTAATATTTTTGTTTTTCTTTTCGAATGTCTCATTTCTTTTTAATCAAAAATCATAATCGTATCTTTTTGTTTTTGGGAATCTCTACTTGTTTTTAATCAAAAACCCTAATCTTATGCTTTCTTTTTTGTAATGTCTCCTATTTTTGAGTCAAATTCTAATTCTATGTTTCCTTTTGGGATGTCTGCTAGTTTTCAATGAAATCCCTATTTTGATTTTTCTTTTCAAAATTTCCCTGCTTTGCCTTTTAATCAAAACCCTAATTCTAAGTTTTCTTATAGTAATGTCTCCTATTTTCTAATTCTAATTTTTCTTATAGTAATGTCTCCTATTTTACAATCAAAACCCTAAACCTAAGTTTTCATTTTGAAATGTCTCATATTTTACAATCCAAACCCTAATCCTATATTTTCTATTGGGAATGTCTACTATTTTAGAATCAAACCCCTAATCCTATGTTTTCTTTTTAAAATGTCTCATATTTTTTAATGAAAACCATAATCCAATGTATTTTTTTGGGGATGTTTGTTAGTTTTTAATCAAAAACCCTAATCCTATGTTTTTCTTTTTGGAAATATCCCATAATTTTCAATCAAACCCTAATCATTTCTTTTTCTTTTTATCAATGTACTGCTACTTTTTGAAACAAAAACCTTAATCCTTTTGTTCTTTTTCCTGAATGTATCCTATTTGTCGGGTTTTTGAATCAAAACCATAATTCTTTGTTTTATTTATGAAATCTCTATGTTTTCTTATAGTGACGTCTTCTATTTTTCAATAAAAACATTAATCGTTTCTTTCCTTTTCGAAATGTCTCATATTTTCAATGAAAACCTTGATTCTATGTTTTCTTCTCTAAAGGCCTAATATTTTTTAATCAAAACCCTAATCCTATGTTTTCAATCGAAACCCTAATCCTATTTTTGAATCAAAATTCTAATACTTTGGTTTCATCTCATAATCGCCCCCATCTTTCAATCAAAACCTGAATCCTATCTTTTCTTTTCTTAATATATCGTATTTATCAGTTTTGAATCAAAACCCTAATTTTATGTTTTCGTCTAGTAATGCCTCCCATTTTTCAGTTTTGAATCAAAACCCTAATTCTTTATTTCCATTTCGGAATTCCTCCTATTTTTGAATCAAAACCCTAACACTTTTTTTTTCTTTTCGGAATATCTCCTATTTTCTGAATAAAAACTCTAATCTAATGTTTTCTTTTCATAATGCCAACTCTATTTGAATCAAAACTCTAATCCTATGTTTCCTTTTGGGAATGCCTACTATTTTTTAAACAAAACCCTAATCCTATGTTTCATTTAGAAATGTCTCCTATTTTTTTTTTTTTTCATCAGAACTCTAATCCTTTATTTTCTAATAGTAATGTCTCATATTTTTTATTCAAAACCCTAATATTATATTTTTTCTTTTAGAAATGTCTCCTAATTTTTTTGGGTTTTCATCAAAGCCATAATCCTATGTTTTGTGATAGTAATGTCTCATATTTTTCAATCAAAACCCTAATCATATGTTTTCTTTTAAAAATATGTCATATTTTTAAATCAAAACCCTAATAGTATATTTGCTTTTCAGAATGCCTACTATTTTTTAATCAAAACCATAATCCTATGTTTTCAAATAGTAATGTCTCCTATTTTTAAATCAAATCCATAATCCTATATTTTGATTTTGAAATGCCTACTATTTTTCAATCAAATCCATAATCCTATTTTTTTTTTTCTGAATGCCGACTATATTTGAATCAAAAGCCTAATGCTATGTTTTATTTGAGTAGTATCGAATATTTTTTAACCAAAGCCCCAATCCTATATTTCTTTTTGGAATGCCTACTATTTTTAAATCAAAAAAACTAATCTTATCCTTTCTTAAAGTAATGTCTCCTATTGTTCCATCAAAATCCTAATATTATGTTTTTTTTAAAATGTCAGTAATTTTTTAATCAAAACAATATTCGTATGTTTTTTTCGTAATGCCTCATATTTTTTAATCAAAATCCTAATCCGAAGTTTTGTTTAATGCTTCCTATTTTTTAATCAAAACCCTAATCCTATGTTTTTTTTAATGCCTCATATTATTGAATAAAAAACGTAATCTTGTGTTCTATTTTGGGAATGCCTATTATTTTTAATCAATACAATAATCGTATTTTTACTTTTGTAATGTCTCATATTTTTTAATTAAAACCCTAATCCTATGTTTTTTTTAGAATCCCTCCTATTTTTTAATCAAAACACAAATCATATGTTTTCTTTTGGGAATGTATGTTATTTTTGAAACAAAATAATAATCTTATGTTTTTCTTTTTCAAGTTGTCTCATATTTTTTTCAATCAAGACAATAATCCTATATTTTTCTTTTTTTGGAATGTTTACTATTTTTTTGAATCAAAAAGCCCTAATACTATGTTTTTCTTATAGTAATGTCTCCTATTTTTTTCATTCAAAAACCCTAATCCTATGTTATCTTATATTAATGTTTGTTATTTCTGAATCAAAACCCTCATCCTAAGTTTTCTTTTCGGAATGCCTACTATATTTGAATCAAAACTTTAATGCCATGTTTTCTTTATGGAATGCCTCCTATCTTTCAATAAAAAATCTAACAATATGTTTTCCTTTCGAAATGTCTCCTATCTTTCAATCAAAACCCAAATTCGAAGTCTTATTTTCTTAATATTTCTTATTTATCAGTTTTGAATCAAAACACTACCGAATTTTTTTCTTTTGAAAACATCTCATATTTTTCAATAAAAAATGTAGTCCTTTATTTTATTTTTTGCAATTTCTGTTATTTTCGAGTCAACACCCTAATCATATGTTTTCTTTAGAGAATGTGTCCAATTTTTTACTTCTGGGTCAAAACCCTAATCCTTTGTTTTCTTTCTAGAATGTCTTAGTTTTTGAATGAAACCCCCATTTCTATGTTTTGTTTTCAGAAATATAAGATTAGCGTTTTTATTCAAAACCCTATTGTTGGTAGGAGACATTATTATAAGAAAACAAATTATTATAGTTTTGAATCAAAACCCTAATCCGATGTTTTCATATAGTAATGACCCCTATTTTTCTATAAAAACATTAATCCTATCTTTTCTTTTTGGAATGCCCACTTGAATTAAACTCTAATCTTTTATTTTCTTTTTGGAATATCTCCTATTTTACAGTGAAAACCCTTATCCTATGTTTTCTCTTCGATATGTCTACCATATTTGATGACAATAGTTGATGACACCCGTTTCTCCGCAAAAACACTTTAGGAAGTTATAATTAGCCATTAAACAATAAATGTATAAAAACAAAGAAATAGTTAATAAACACAAAGAAAAAATCACTTGTGAATATATCACACTAAATACAAAAATTTCTTCAAATTACCTATCACCAAGAATTTTCAAAGTACATTTCTATTTGCATCTTCTGGAGCGATTCTTACAAAAGTAGGACCCCTTGTTCGATGTTGTCTTGCAACATTTTCATCTGCAGTCGATAATCCACCAGAACCTAATTCCAAAGTCTCATTCACTGTTGGTTCAATCGACAAATTAGGTGGCACTTCAAGTGATGGATCATTATTTGTTGATGTTTGATTTCCTGGATTACCCATTCATCGACAAATTTGGTGCCACTTCAAGTGATGCCATCAGAAATGGTTCTATGGTAGACTAAACAGTGGAAGTTACTTTCAAAGGTTGATGATATGCAGAATTCTTTATAGGACGATTGATGCAGTCTACGCAATTGTATGGGTTGCAAGTAAGTAGTAAAGTGGTACCCCGCGAGGGCTAGGGTTGTTGAACCACAGGGACTAGAACTCTAAGTACTCAGTTTTCCTCTAATCTCTAGTTAAACAAAGATTGGGTTGGTTTTAAACAAGACCAAAGCAAAAACTAAAGAGAATGGAGGGAAGGAATGGGTAGACTAGGATTGAGTATTCGACAATAAGAGAGCAATGCCCAGAGGTGATCCCTACAAAATATAGAATTCTAAATTGTTTCTAATGCCTACCAGGTACATCATAATGTTCCAGTGTGTGCTCTAATGCAAGGTTGCATCTATGGTTCTCAAATACACAAAGGTCTGCTAGGGTAACTGTGCATCTCAAACACATTGACTTTTGCAATCACAATAAGCAATCACAACTATGGTCATCCATACACCAAGTTTTACCAAAGCATCTGTGCAAATCAAACACATCAAGTTATACAACACAAGATTTGACACAAGAATCCAAATAACTCTGTTGACATTTAAAACAATTAGTCAAAGCATACAAAACATTGTATTTCAACACCCCGGGGCACCCTGGACGATTAGCCACTTATGGATGAGTACAACAAGGAATAAACAATTGAAAATCTAGAGAAAGAAGACATGATTCTCCCATTCATATGCAAGATGATCTTTCTTATTGCTAACCCCACTTCTCCTGTGCCTCCAACTCGCCCTTGATCTCCCTAGATGGTGTGGTAAAGCCTGATTTTCGATTTCATCCCAATCCTGCTGGTGGAGAAAAGAATCCCCGAACAAAGATGATCTCAAAGCCCTAGAATTCTGGAGTTATTTGGAAATTTTTAGGCTTGACACGGTCTGTGCATGGTCATGTGATGACCATGTCCTTGATCAGGGTTCTTTGTGAAATAGGTCTTGAATATTCAAGTGGGGATGACAAGATCGTGCCATACCCATATCCTTCCTGTGCATGGTAGTGCGAAGAGCTTCCAGATCTTGCTGCCCTTGTTTAGAAGAAACTATCATCAGGCTGAGATTTTCAGTTGAAAGCGCACGGTCATCTGGAGACTGTGTCTATCTTGAGGACACGATCATACTAGAATACTTCCTTGTTCATCTCTAGACTGGGGTATTTAGGAGGATAAAGCAAGGTCATGCGATGCCCATGTTAGTCTTCAAACATAGCAGAAACTTGATTCTTCTGCTCAGTTATTCCCCAAATTCACTCCCATTAACTTTGAATCCCTGGTTGTGCGCATGGAACAAATATACCCAGATTAGCACCTCAAATGTATGAAATTGAGCTAAATGACAAGTAAATGAATGAAAAATACCCCCACACTTGAATGTTTGCTTGTCCTTAAGCAATCTCACATCTCTCAATAAAAGAGAAGATGAGTGCATTACTTCTGGCCTCAGGGGAATGGAAAATCCTTAAGCATAGAGGGAACAAAAAGGGTTAGTTCAAACAAGAATGCTCGATAAAAGGCTACACTTTTACTTTAAAGACCTTGTCTTTGTGTGAAAACCCTAAAATGAGTGCCCCGAAGTCTCCAGGACCAACCTAACAGTAAATAACCTTTATTTCAAGTAGAACACTGGGTAGTAGCTTCATACAGCGTAGGGGTAGCCTTCTGTCCAGGTAGATCATCAAATATACACTTGCAATGCAAAAAATTAGACTACTCAAGAGTAGCTTTCACTCCTCTAAGGTGATAGCTTTTTCTATCATCTTTTTACACTAAAACTTGTACTGGTAGGGCATCCCAAAAAGGAATTAGACTTCCAGTTTTTTATTAACACTAGAATAAACACAAACACTTGGTCTTAAGTGAAAGGATTTTGTCTTAAAGCATGTGGCTCCACAATTAGGGCAACGTGATGAAGTCTTAGGTCATTAGATTAAAAGTGAGTCTACAAGTTGCTCCAAATAAGTCTCTAACACAATCGTGCTTCCCTACCCCACACTTGAATGATACATTGTCCTCAATGTATAAATATAAGTCATGCAAAATAGAAATTAAGAACAATCAAAGGAAAGGTGGGGTTCACGTATCTTCCTTGAACACAGAGAGTGGTTTTGTTTCTCTCAACATGTTTACCACTCAAAGCAACCATACAATCCCTAAAATTAGTGGAGAACACAAGTAAAACAGGAGAAATCACAAAATACGATAACATAAAATAAAAGCTGAAAAGAACAAACAACAAAAATAAAATAAAATAAATGAAAATGTAGCAAGGGACTCCCCTTTCTAACTGACTACAAAAGATGAAATAAAAGGAAGTACAATAAAAGGAGATAAAGATAAACAAAGGATTGCTGTTGGTTTAGTGATTAAGAGGTTGCGTTCTTAGGCTGGGTATCAGCACCAGATGGGGTCACATCATTCTTGCAATGGGCCGTGATATGCTGCAAACTCTACCCCAACCATTGAAAGCTGGGCTGCTCATTCCAGAATAAGGGGTTGCTCCTGCATTGATTCTCTAAAGTTGTGGATCACAGCAAGATGACAAGACCCATTCTCTGAAGTCTATACAAAGTAATAGGGTTAAATCCGCCAGTAGAGGACATATGGCCCATGTTTTCAAAGAGACCCATTCCCTAAATGAGTCTGGTTATATATGGACCTGCAAATATTATATGTGCACGAGTGTCAGTTGCCTGGTGATGAAATGATGTGGAGACGATGAATTTTAAGTGAAATTGGGTTTTATATTTCATACTTAAAAAGTAATGGACTCCTGAAGATTAATGTTGCCGGTGAAATGATTTTGTCTAGTGATGGTACCACTGAGGTGGGAGTGGATGAATCTGAGTGCGGATGACTTCAGAGATGATGCTCTGTTGATGGTCGGTCGGAAAGTGTGGCCGTAGTCACTTAGCCTCCTCCATCAGGCTAATCGAGTTTCCCCAAGTAGTGTCGAGGAGAGTAAGTTGTGATACTCTTCAATTAAGGTGTAGTCCCGATCATAAATAGCCAAGAAGAGGGCAAAACCCATTCAAGTCAGATGATAATCTTGCTCCCTGAGTGGGAATCGAATAGCATGAGATTCATCCCAGACATCCTACCCTCAAAGTCTCTCCAATGTTGCAAAGAATTCAAAAGTTAATTCATGGTAGGCTGGTTCATTGATGGTGAGTACCTTGTGCAAGGCTCCGACATCCAATAATTGCTCAACCTCATCTATTAATCTGACTCTTTGCAACACTTCCCAATCAATGGTGCGAATGGTCCCAAATTCATACTGAGGCCGAGTATAACATTCGTAATGAATCGGTGTTGTTAGGTGTGCTAGAGGCTGGCATAGACCCGACCCCGTTGGTGTTCACTTCCTTGGCATTATCTACAACAGGAAATGGAATGAATTATTTTAGTTATGTATCAATGCAGGGTGAACACGATGGTGCTAGGAGCACCCTGACTATGCTCCGGTCAAGAGCACGATCGTGCTTTTTCAAAAAGCTTGATCATCATCTCCGAAGATTTCAAAAAGTTAGATCTCAAAAATCTGACAGAAAATTATATCAAATCAACAAAATCGAGCATGGGAAAACCAAATTACCGATGAACCATAGGTATGACCACCTGGAACTTCACAGCAACACCAAAATAATAGTTTGTAGTTTACCGGAGTTAGAGGAGAGAGCACACAAGAAGAGGAGAAAGAGTGACAATGGTTGGCAGGTGCTACACTAACTTACAGGCTTTTACCGCACGAGAGAGTGAGATGAAGTTTGACACGACCGAATTGTGTATGTGTACCGCAAGTGCAAGGGCATCGAAGTAATAAAATACCCACTGAGATGGGTACTCAAATCCATAGGGAACAGAACTAGTAGTAATAACCACTTCTCAGTTATCTAATCGGAGTCATGATTGTCATGAAATGAACTTAATTGCACGAATAAGAATATCGCAAGCAAGCAAAGGAAAAATAGAAATCAAGGGAGATCTCAATCAATAAAAATGAGGTACCCAGGCAATACTCTCCCTAGGTTCTAAACATGAAGTGCAAGACATAATAAAGGCTCTTAAACCGAGTTAGATGAGTTAAGGTAATCCAGGAATAATCGATCCCTAATTCCACGCAATCGATACTAGTCCCCTACAAGGTCCGTTGGTGAAATGGCTCAATCTCAACACCTCACACCAAATATAACCGCAATAAGCTCTAGGGATACCTAGGAGTGCAATTGATTCCTAAATATATACCTAAACCTACTTCTTGGCGAAAGATCGCTAACCCCCTACAAAGTCCCGGTGGAGAAATCTCTCAATCTCATATCAAATACCAAATATGGTTGCATAAAGTCATGGAAATATGGAGATAGGAAGCACTTATACGAAGGGAAAGGGGACACTCCACTATCTCATGACTCACCCTCTCAATCCTCTTTAATCTTGGAGTTCTAACCCAAATGGAGACCTCTCTCTCACCAAGGCAACAAATCATGTATTAAGAATCAACCACAAAGATCAATATGACATGCAAGCAATGATAAAACAAGATTAAAACTCACATAAACTTGTAATTAATGTAAAACATAAAGTAAGTCAATACAAAAGATAAGATCCTAGGGTTCACATGACCAAATACCTACTAGGGTTTAGCCCTCCATTTTGCAAGTTACAAAGCAAAGTGTATTGTAATAAAAAGAAATGTAAACCATAGAGAAAAACCTTCCTGAATTCGTGATGATAGCCTTGATGGGTCACTCAACGTCTTAAAGGATCCTTCTTCAAAGCTAGGTTGCGAAGGCCCTCTCGGTGCTATGATGGAGGAAAGATCTATTAAAGTTGGTGAAGATCACCCCTCGAATTCACCAAAGACCTCCTCTTGAAACCCTTCGAACGCTAGCAAAAAGTCTCCAAAGAATAGGGCAAAAGGGTTATTTATAAGCCTAAACCGCGACTATCATGTGCCTCCATGCGTTAGATTTCATGCGCTCGCGTGAGCTGCAAAAATTCCCACGCGACCGCGTCGAATTTTCAAACGGTCGCATGAACAGTGTTTTTTCTTCTACATTACTACTACAGTAAACATTGCTAGTATACTCTTCTCTTGAAGCCGCATGGTCGAGCACACATCCACATGGTTGGTTATAAGACTTTTCTTCATCGAATCAACATTAGGAAGGTCTTGCATTCTTCACATAGAGTAGGAAATGGAGATGTGATTGCCTTTGTGTCCTTCCAACTAGCGAATTGCATTGAATCCTCTTGGAAGTTGTTACACACCTCCATGTACATGAGCTCCACTTGTGTCTTGATCTTTAGGTTGCACAAGAACTCAAAAAATGTGTCTTTATGACCTATTTTTGCTTCTTTTTCTTCCTTCAAGGCATTCACAACCTAATCGCATAAAAAACACCAAATACACTATATGAGAAATAAACCATGGTAAAAATAATGCTCAAAGCATGTAAAACATATAGAAAAATATGTGTACTCAAACACTTATGAAAGGGTTGGGAGTAGTTAGCGAAAAGGGGCGATTGGTGTTGAATAGGTTTTTGAAAAGAACAAGGTTAAGGTGACAAGTCATGACAGGACATGCCCAGACACGATCATGCTAGGGTTATCAGGGTAAACACAATCATATTGAGGGTGTGTCTCTCCTCTTGAAAATCTCAAGAAAATTTCCAAAGAGCTTAAAAAGGGAAAACATGTTCTTGTAAATAGCAAGAGCACTGTGTGACCCTTCTTGGCATGATTGTGTTCGGCCCGCGTCCTTCCTGAGTTTTACAAAATGGATGCCAGTGAAAATTAGTAGCCCATGCATAGGCGTGTTGAACCAGTGCGCTGCTAGAAAATTCAAAGAAAAGTGTTTTCTTCCTCCAAAAGAAACGATTTGGCCAAAAGAGATAAGAAAGAGCATTGCCAAAACATCAAATGCATAGAAAAACACCTCGAGAGACACTGATTAAAGTAAACCATAGTAAAAAATAACTAAAACATGAAGATGAAAAATAGAAACAAAAGGACACAGATAAAAGGAAGCAAAACAACTTGGGTTGCCTACCAAGAAGCACTTGTTTTACATCACTAGCTTGATGTACCTATTCAGACGGGGGAATCATGAAGTAAGAATGCACTAGCCACTGTAGGAGAAAGAATGCCCTCTCTTATCGTAGAATGCTTCAATCGATTCCTATTGACCCTGAAGGTTCCTTTAATAGGGTGAGAGATCTCAGCAACATTACGAGGAAATGTTTGTGTCATCAAGTAAGGTCCTTACTAGTAGGATTTCAATTTTCTAGGAAAGAGCTTCAGCCTTGAATTAAAAAGAGGAACTTACTCTCCTACCTGAAATAGCTTATCTTTCCTGAGGTGGTCATCATGAATTCATCTCGTTTTCTCCTTGTACAAGAATGTATTCTCATAAGCATTGAGTCTATGCTCCTTCAGCTCATTCAATTAATATTTCCATTTTTTTTGTGTATCTTCCAAATCCAAATTCACCAGTTTAATTGCCTAATATGCTTGGTGCTCAAGTTTGACCAGCAAATGACATGCCTTACTGTAAACCAATCCATAGGGTGTGTGCCCTGTGGATGTTTTATGTGCTGTTCTGTAGGACCAAAGAGCTTCTTCCAACCGTTCTGACCAATAACGCCTATAATGATGAATGGTTTCTCCCATAATTATCTTTATTTCTTTGCTTGTGACTTCGACTTGACCACTCATTTGGGGGTGATAAGTGGTGGCAATACGGTGGTTGACACCTTAATTCTTCATTACCTTTTCAAACTGAGTGTTGCAAAAGGGTGTCCCCTAATCACTGATAATTGCTCTGGGGGTACCGAACTGGGAGAATAGCTTTTTCAGAAATTTGACCACCACTCTTGCATCATTTGAAGGTAGAGCTTGTGTCTCTACTCATTTAGAAACGTAGTCCATCGCTACTAGCATATATTTGTTTCCATTTGAGTTTAGGAAAGGTCCCGTGAAGTCAATCCTCCACACATCGAATACTTTAAACTGATGAATAGGGGTTTGTTTCATTTCATCTAGTTTGGACAAGTTCCTACTCCCCTAGCATTGATCACATGATCCGACAAATTTCCAAGCATCCATAAATAGTGTCAGCAAAAAAACAATTGACATCCAAAACCTTCTCAGCTATATGGTTTGCGCTAAAATGACCTCCCCCTCTTATGACATGACAGTGTTCCAGGATTTTCTATCCTTCCGCATGTGAAATACAATGACAGACTACCAGGTCAGCACACAGTTTGTACAAGAAATGGTCCTCCCAAAAATAACGTTTGATGTTGGATAGGTATTTTTTTTTGTTGTTGGTAGGAGAATTGTGATGGAATAATTCGCCACATCAGGTAGTTGGTGACATCAGCAAACCAAGGGTGTTTCTCATTTTGAGTAGGTTTCTTTTGGACCTAATAGAGATGTTTTTCAAGAAAAACATTGTTGATTCTTTGGTGACTACTAATGTTTCCATCTGTATGTGTCAGGGGTGATAGGTGTTCGGCCACCACATTCTCTGATCATTTTTTGTCCCAAATCTCCACATCAAATTCTTGTAAGGGTAGTATCCATATAATCAAACAAGTTTTTGCATTAGTCTTGGCAAGAAGGTATCTAATTGTTAGCACTAGGTAGGACCTGAACTTATCAAAAGCATAGATGATAGCCAACAATTACTTTTCTGTAGTAGTGTAGTTCCCTTGCGTTCAAGTTAAAGTTTTATTCATATAGTAAATTGGGTGGAATTGTTTGTTGTGTCTCTAACCTAGCACCATCC
>NC_052490.1:6451678-6471397 GCF_009730915.1 Dioscorea cayenensis subsp. rotundata
GACAAAGAGATAGTGAAAAGAATATATGGGATTTATGATTTTGAATTCAAAAATAAAATACATTCCTAAAAGGAAAAGAAAACGATAGAGGTATTCAAAAATGAGGAGAACTTCCGAAAAGAAAATAAAGGATTAGGATTTTCATTCAAAACCTAAATAAAGGACACATTCCGGAAAAAAGAATATGATTAGAGGTTTGGATCAAAAATAGCAAACATTTCGAAAAGAAAAAGGAAGGATTAAATTTTTAATTGAAAAATATGAAACATTACAATAAGAAAAAAAAGGTTAGGTTGTTGATTCAGAACTTATAAATAGGAGACATAAAGAAAAGAAAAAATATTATTAGGATTTAGGTTTTTATTGAAAGATAGGAGACATTCAGAAAAGAAAAAATATTATTAGGATTTTTATGAGTTTAAATCTGATTAGGCACATTCCTAAAAGAAAACATGGGATGCGGTTTTGATTGAAAAATAAAGAGATATTGTGAAAATAAAGAAAACATGGGATTAGGGTTTTGGTTTCGAAATATAGTAGGCATTCCAAAAATAAAACATAAGATTAGGCTATTGATTGAAAAATAAGAGACATGAATATACGAAAACATAGGATTAGGGTATTAAATGGAAAAATTAATAGATAATACTAAATCCTATGTTTTTTTCTTAATAGTAGAAAAGAAAACATAGGATTCGGGTTTAGATTGAAAGATAGGTGACATTCTGAAAAAAAAAACATAGGATTAGAGTTTTCAATTAAAATTAGCAGGTAGTCCGAAAAGAAAATATTGGAAGAGGGTTTTGATTGAAAAATAAGAGACATTACTATATGAAAACATACGATTAATGTTTTAAATAAAAAATAGGACATATTCCGAAAAAAAATTATTGGATTAGGGTTATGATTCAAAAGTATCAGTCATTCTGAACAGAAAAGAAAGGATTAGGTTTTTGATTGAAAAATAATAGACATTCTAATAGGTTAGGGTTTTGATTCAAAACTGATATATAGCAGACATTAAGAAAAGAAAACATAGGATTCTGGTTTTGATTAAAAGATAGGAGGCATTCGTAAAAGAAAACATAAGATTAGGGTTCTTATTCAAAAATAGTTGATATTCTGAAAAGAAAACAAAACACTAGGGTTTTGATTCAAAAATAACTAGACATTCCAAAAAGAAAACAAAGGAATAGTATTTGATTTAAAACATAAAAATTTGACACATTCCAAAAAGAAAACATAGGATTAGGTTTTTCATATAGGAGACATTCCGAAAATAAAACGTAGGTTAGGGTTTCAATTCAAAACAGATAAATAGGATATGTTAAAAAGGCAGATAGGATTAGAGTTTTGATGATATAGAGCGTTTCATAAAGAAAAAGAAAGGATTAGGGTTTTGCCGAGAGAAAAATAGGAGACTTCAGACAAAGGTTTAGGGTTTTTGATTCAAAAGCGAAAAATATGACACATTCCGAAAAGAAAATATAGTTTTAGGTATTTCATACTAAAATAGCAGACATTCTGAAAATAAAAGAAAGGATTAGGTTTTTGATTGAAAAATAGGATACGATACGAAAGAAAACATTGTTAGGTTTTTAGTAAAAGCGTCTGAGAAGAGACATTATGAAAAGAAAACATAGGATTCCTTTTTTGATTGAAAGATGGGAGACATTTCGAAAAGAAAAAACATAGGATTAGTGTTTTGATTCAAATATAATCGCATTCGAAATAAAAACATATGATTAGGTTTTGATTAAAAATAGGAGATATTATGAAAAAGTAAACATAGGATTAGTAGTTTTTGATTTACAAATCATAGTAGCATTCAAAAAGAAAACATATGATTATGGTTTTGATTGATAAATAGGAGATCTTACTATAAGAAAGCATAGGATTATGTGTTTAAATGAAAATTTACCACAAAATACCAAATCCTATATTTTTTTTGTAATAGTAGAAAAGAAAACATTGGATTCTAGTTTTGATTGGAAGATAGGAGATACTCAGAAAAGAAATCTTAGGATTACGGTTTTGATTTAAAAATAATAGGTATTCCAAAAAGAAAACATAGGATTACTTTTTCTATTGAAAAATAGGTGACATCACTATAAGAAAACATAAGAACAAGGTTTTTATTAAAAACCAAAGAATAGGGGACATTTCCAAAACAAATGATAGGATTAGTGTTTTTATTCAAAATAAGTTCAAAACCATTTAATAAAGAAATCATAGGATTAAGGTTTTGATTCAAATATATTATACATTCCGAAAGTAAACATAGGATTAGGGTTTTGATTGAAAAATAAGAGACATTACTATTAGAAAACACATGATTTGGGTTTTGATTCAAATATAGTAGACATTCCAAAAAGAAAATGTAGGATTAGGTTTAGCATAATGAATAGAAAGCATAGGATTAGGGTTTTGATTAAAAAATATAAGACATTCTAAAAAGAAATTGTTCGGATTAGGGTTTTGATTAAAAATTAGTTGGCATTCCCAAAACAGAAGATGGAATTAAGGTTTTGATTGAAAAAAATGAGAAATTCTGAAAAGAAAACATAGGACAAGTGTTTTATTTCAAAAATTGTAGACATTCAAAAAGGAAAAAAAAGAAAAGATTCGGTTTTTTTCATTGAAGAATAGGTTGCAAAAGAGAAAACATAAGATTACGGGTTTGATTTAAAAGAATCAGGCACTCCCAAAAGAAACCATAGGATTAAGGTTTTGTTTACCTAATAACATTTACGAGCGAGAAACGGAAAAGGATTTGGTTTTATTCCCACAGGAGCCATTACACACACATATGGAATAGGGTATTGAAAATAGGAGACCTCTAAATAGGAGACAATAAAAAATTATAGGATTACTGTTTTGATTCAAAAAAATACGAGCCATTCCACAAAATAAAATATAGGATTAGGGTTTTGACTAAAAATATAAGACATTACTATAAGAAAACATATGATAAGGGTTTTGATTAAAAAATGAGAGGCATTCCAAAAAAAACTTAGGATTGGTGTTTTGATTAAAAAAAAAAATTTGAGACATTTAGAAAAGAAAAATATATTAACATAGGATTCAGGTTTTGTTTGCAAAATAGGAGCCATGAAGAAAATAAAACATATTATTATAGTTTTATTTCAAAAAAAAAATGAGACATTTAAAAAAGAAAACATAGGATAAGGGTTTTAATTGAAAATAGCCGACATTGCAAAAAAAAAAAGTAAAAATGGATTAGGGTTTTGATTTAAATAGGAGCCATTTAGAAGAGAAAACACAGCATTCGGATTTTGAATGAAAGCTTGCTATTTTTTAATCTTATGTTTTCCCAAAATTGAATGCATTTAAAAAAAACTTAAAATTAGATTTTTGATTAAAAAAATATAGAATTGTGGTTTTGATTAAAAGAAACCATGTGATACATCACGATAGATTGAGGTTTGAATTATAGTAGACATTCCGAAAAGAAAGCATAGCATTAGCGTTTTCATTTAAAATTATGAGACATTTTTATTTTGATTGAAAAATAGGAGACATTACTATAAGAAAACAAGCGATTAGGATTTCCATTAAAAACCAAAAATAGGAGACGTTAAGAAAATAAAATATGGGATTTAGATTTTGATTGAAAAATAGGAGACATTCTGAAAAGAAAAAATAGGATTAGGGTTTTGATTCAAAATAGCAGGTATTCCAAAGGGAAAACATAGGTTAGGGTTTTGATTCAAAGATAGGAAACATAAGATTAGGGTTTGGATTCAAAAATCTAATCTAATGTTTTCTTTTATGAGTGTCTACTATTTTTGAAATCCTATGTTTTCTTTTATAATCAAAACGCTAATCCTATGTTTTGTTTCTGAAATGTCTCACACTTTTCAATCAAAACCCTAATCTTATGTTTGTTTTTAGGAATGTCAACTATTTTCAAATCAAAACCCTAATCCTATGTTTCATTATAGTAATGTCTCCTATTTTTCAATCAAAACCCTAATCCTATGTTTTCTCTTTGGAGTGTCTACTATATTTGAATCAAAACCTTAATCCTATGTTTTCTTTTTGGAATGTCTCCTATCTTTTAATCAAAACCTGAATCCTATGTTTTACTTTTCTTAATGTCTCATATTTATCAGTTTTTAATCAAAACTCTAATCCTATGTTACCTTATAGTTATATGTCCTATTTTCAATGAAAACCCTAATCCTATGTTTATTTTGGAAATGTCTCATATTTTTCAATGAAAACCCTAATCCTATGTATTCTTCTAGAAATTTATCTATTTTCCAATTAAAACCGTAATCCTAAGTTTTCTTTTCAGAATGGCTACTATTTTTTAATCAAAAGCCTAATCCTATTTTTCTTTTCGAAATGTCTCATATTTTTTGGTTTTGAATCAAAACTCTAATTGTATGTCTCTTTTTGTTAATGTCTCATATTTTTCAGTCAAAACAATAATCCTAAGTTTTCTTTTTGAATTCCTACTATTTTTTAATCAAAACTAAAATCTTATGTTTTCCCAAAATAGTAAACATTACCAAAAGAAAAAACATAGGATTATATTTTTTAAGCATTAACCTTATCCTTTGTTTTCTTTTCACAATGCCTTATTTTTTCGAATCAAAACTGTAATCCTATCATTTGTTTTTGGAATCACTGCCTATGTTTTTTTCCATATTGAGTCCTATTTTTGAATAAAAATCCTAATGCTATATTTTCTTTTCAGAATGTCCAAGGGTTTGATTTAAAAATGATAAGCTGAAAAATAAACATAGGATTATTGTTTTAATTCAAAAATAGCAGATATAGGATTAGGGTTTTGATTGAAAAATATGAGACATTGCGAAAATAAAACATAGGATTCGGGTTTTGATTCAAATATAGTAGGCATTCCGAAAAGAAAAGACATGATTAGGGTTTTAAGTAAAATATAGTAGCCATTCCGAAAAGAAAACATAGGATTGTTGTTTTCATTAAAAATAGCAAATATTGCGAAATGGAAAACATATGATAAGTGTTTTGATTAAAAAATATGAGGTATTCAATAAAAAGTTTTGGTTTATGATTTTATTTAAAAAATATGAGACATTACGAAAAGAACACACACGGTTATTGTTTTGATTAAAAAATAGCAGACATTCCTAAAATAAAACTTAAGATTAGCATTTTAATTCAAAAATAGGAGGCATTCTGAAAACAAAACCATTAGAATAGGATTTTTTATTGAAAAACGTAGGATTATAATTTAAATTCAAATATATCAGATATTTTTAAAAGAAAATATAATATTAATATTTTGGATGAATAATAAGAGACATTAATATAAGAAAACATAGGATTAGGGGATTGATTAAAAAATATGAGACATTTGGAAAAGAAAACATCGGATTAGGGATTTAATTAAGAAATTGGAGCCATTCCAAAAATAAAATCAAAGGATTAGAGTTTTTATTTAAAAAAATATCAGACATTACAAAAAAAAACATACGATTATTGTTTTTACTCATATATAGTAGCCATTACCAAAACAAAACATAAGATTATGGTTTTGATTAAAAATAGTAGTCATTCTGATAAAAAAAAACTCTTACGATTATTGTTAAAAGAAATATACAAGACATTATGAAAAAACATAAGATTATTATTTGATTCAAAAATAGTAGGCATTCAAAAAAAAACATTAGATTAGGGTTTTGATTCAAAAATATGAGGCATTTCACCGGGAGTTAGGTTTTTATTCAAAAATAGGATCCTTTACGAAAAGAAATCAAAGGATAAAGCTTTTGATTAAAAATTAGCATAGACTTCCAAAACAAAATGTAGGATTAGGGTTTTGATTCTAAACTGAAAAGTAGGACACATTCCATAAAGAAAAACATATGATTAGGGTTTTAATTGGAATATAGTAGAGATTCGAGAAGAAAACATAGGATTAGGATTTTGATTGAAAAATATGAGATATTATTATAAGAAAACATAGGATTATAGTTTTGATTAAAACCGAAAAATAGGGACATCTCAAAAAGAAACAAAGGATTAGAGTTTGATTTAAAAATAGTTGACATTCCCAAAAGAAAAAATGTAGGATTACAGTTTTGATTTAAAACTACATACATTCCAAAAAGAATAGAAAGGATGCAGATTATGATTCAAATATAGGAGCCACTCTGAAAATAGAACATAGGACTGTGGCTTAGAATGAAAAATTAGAGATATTACTATAAGAAAACATAGCACTAGGGTTTTGATTAGTACACATTGTTTAAAAAAAATATAGGGTTAGGGATTTGATTGAAAAATATGAGAAATTTCCAAAAGAAAACATAGGATTAAAGTTTCAATTGAAAGATAGGAGACATTACTACAAGAAAACATATGATTAGGAATTTTATCAAAAACCTAAATATTGGGGACAATTACAAAAGAAAACATAGGATTTGCGTTTCAAAAATAGCAGACATTCCCAAAAGAAAGCATATGATTAACTTTTTGATTCAAAAATAGGAGCCACTCTGAATAGAAAACATAGGATTAGGGTTTTGATTGGAAAATATGAGACATTACGAAAAGAAAACATAAAATTAATATTTTGATTAAAAAAATACCAGACATTGCTAAAAGAAAAATATAAGATTACGGTTTTGATTAAAATAATAGTTTCATTAAAAAAAAGTTAAGATTAGGATTTTGATTAAAAAATATGAGACATTACGAAAAAAAACATGCGATTATTGTTTTTATTAAAAATAGCAAACATTCCGAAAAGAAAACATAAGATTAGGGGTTTTTATATAAAAATATTAGTCATTCAGAAAAAAAACATAGGATTATGAATTTTATTTAAAAAATAGATGGCATTACAAAAAATAAACAAAATATTAGGGTTTTGATTCAAAACTAAGAAAAAGGATACATTCCGAAAAGAAAACATTGGATAGGGTTTTGATTCAAAAATAGCGGACATTGCGAAATGAAAGGAAATGATCAATATTTTCATTAAAAACCTAAAAAATAGATGATATTTAAAAAAAAACATAGTATTAGGATTTTGATTCAAAATGAAAATAGGACACAATCCGAAAAGAAAACATAGGATTAGTGTTTTGATTAAAAAATAACAGACATTCAGAAAAGAAAAAAAACTGTTTTCGGAATATCTCATATTTTTGAATCAAAAAACCCTAATCCTTTCTTTTCCTTTCGGAATGTTCACTATTTTTCAATCAGAATAGTAATACCTGGTTTTTCTTATAGTAATGTCTCATATTTTTCAAACAAAACACTAATCCTATGTGTTCTTTTCAGAATGACTACTATTTCTGAATCAAAACCCCAATCCTTTGTTTTCTTATAGTAATACTCCTATTTTCAATCAAAACCTTAATCTACCGTTTTCTTTTGGGAATGCTTGCTATTTTTGAATTATAAGAATAATAGTATGTTTTATTTTTTTTATTGTCTCATATTTTTAATCAAAAGCACTAATTCTATGTTTTTTATTTTGGAATTCCTCCTTTTTTTTAATTAAAACCGTAATCCTATGTTTTCTTGTTGGAATGTTTTCCATTCTTGAATCAAAATAGTAATCTTATGTTTTATTTTGGGAAGGTGTACTATTTTTAATTAAAACAATAATTGTATATTTTTCTTTCGAAATGTCTCATATTTTTCAATCAAAACCCCAATCCTATGTTTTTTTGGGAATTCCTCCTATTACCCTAATCTTTTGTTTTTTTCTTTTGGGAATGTCTTCTATTTTTGAATCAAAACAATAATCCGATATTTTGAATTCCAAATGTTTCATATTTTTTAATCAAAACCCAAATCCTTTGTTTTTTTTTGGAATGTCGCTAACTTTTAAATCAAAACCCTAAACCTATTGTTTCTTATGATAATGTCTCCTGTTTTTGAATAAAAAATATAATCCTCTTTTTTCTTATAGTAATGTCTCTAATTTTTCAATCAAAACCATAATTCATATTTTATTTGAATCAAAACCCTAATTCTATATTTTCTTTCCAGAATTTCTTCTATCTTCCAATCGAAAAGCGAATCCTATATTTTCTTTTCATAATATCTTCTATCTTTCCATCAAAATGTGAATCCTATGTTTTATTTTCTTAATGTCTCTTTATTTTTCAGTTTTGAATTAAAACCCTAACCTATGTTTTCTTTTTGAAATGTCTCCTTTTTTCAATCAAAAACTAATCCGTTCTATTCCTTTCAGAATGTTTGTTAGTTTTGAATCAAAATCGTAATCCTATGTTTCTTTTCAGAATATTTTCTATTTTTTAGTTTTGAATCAAAACCATAATCATTTGTTTTATTTTTGGAATGTCTCATGATTTATGAATCAAAATCTTAATTCTATGTTTTCGTCTCTGAAATATAAGATTAAGGTTTTGATTCAAAACACTATTTTTGATAGGAGACATTACTATAAGAAAATATAGAATTAGTGTTTTGAATCAAAACCTTAACACTATGTTTTCATATAGTAATGTCTCCTATTTTGAATCAAAACAATAATCCTCTGTTTTCTTTTTGGAATGCCTACTATATTTGAATCAAAACCTAATCCTATGGTTTCTTTTCGTAATGTCTCATGTTTTTAGTTCAAAATGTTAATCCTATGATTTCTTATAGTAATGTCTCCTATTTTTGAATCAAGACCCTAATCCTATGTTTCCTTTTTGGAATGTGTCCAATTTCTTAGTTTTGAATCAAAACACTAATCCTTTGTTTTCTTATCAGAATGTCATTTATTTTTTAATCAAAAAAATTTATCCTATGTTTTATTTTCAACATGTCTCCCAATTTGCAAACAAAACTTGAATCCAATGAATTCTACTCATAATGTCTCGTATTTTTTAGTTCCGAATCAAAACCCTAAATTATGTTTTCTTTTCGGAATGTCTCATTTTTTTCAATCAAAAACCTAATCCTTCCTTTCCTCTTCGGAATGTCTGTAATTTTTTAATCAAACCCTGTATTCCTACATTTTATTTTCAGAATTTGTCCTATTTCAGTTTTGAATCGAAACCCTAATCCTTTGATTACTTTTTGGAATGTCTTATTTTTTTAATTAAAACCCTAATCCTATGTATTCTTATTGAAATGTCTCCTATTTTTCAATCAAAACCCTTATCATATATTTTCTTTTCGAAATGTTTCATAATTTTCAATCAAAACCCTAATCCTATATTTTCCTATTGGAATGTCTACTATTTTTGAAAGAAAACCCTAATCCTATGTTTTCAATAAAAATTCTAATATAATTTTTGAATCAAAACAACTATCCTTTGTTTTTTTTTCAGAATGTCTCATTTTTTAATCGAAACAATAATCCTATCTTTCAAAACCGTAATCCTTTTTTTTTCTGTAATGTCTCCTATCTATCAATCAACACCGGAATCCTATGTTTTATTTTGTTAATGGCTCCTATTTATTAGTTTTGAATCAAAACACTAATTTTATGTTTTCTCATGATAATGTCTCATATTTTTCAGTTTTCAATCAAAACCTTAATCCTATTTTTTCTTTTAGGAATGCCTATTATTTTTTAATCAAAACCCTAATCCTATGTTATCTTATAGTAATGTCTCCTATTTTTGAATCAAAACCGTAATACTATGGGTTTTGTAAATGTCTCATATTTTTCAATCAAAATTTGAATCCTATATTTTCTTTTCATAATGTATACTATTTTGAATTAAAACCCTAATCCTATATTTTCTTATAGTAATATCTCGTATTTTTCATTCAAAACCATAACGCTATCTTCTCTTATAGTCATATATCCTATTTTCAATCAAAACTTAATCCTATGTTTTTTTTTTCAGAATGCCTACTATATTTGAAAGAAAACCATAATCCTATGTTTTTTTTATTCATAATTTCTCCTATTTTTCATTCATAACCTTGATCCTATGTTTACTTTTCAAAATGCCTACTATATTTCAATCAAACTCCTAACCCTATACCTTCTTTTTGAAATGTCTACTATTTTTGAACCAAAACCCTAATCGTATACTTTCTTATAGTAATGTCTCCTATTTTTAAATCAAAATCTTTATCAAATGTTTTTCTTTTCGAAATGCCTACTATATTTGAATCAAAACTCTAATCAAATATTTTCCTTTTAAAATGTTTTCCTATTTTACAAACAGAACCTGAATCCTATATTTTCTTTTCATAATGTCTCCTATTTATCAGTTTTGAATCATGACCCTAACCTATCTATTCTTTTCATATGTCTCCTATTCTTTTCGGAATAATTATTTTTTAATATCTGCTATTCATCAAGGAATATTACCCTATTGTTTCTATAATGTCTCATTATGTATCATATTTTTCAATCAAAACACTAATCTTATGTTTTTTTTATTTTGGAATGTCGCATATTTTTCAATTAAGGACATAGGATTAGGGGTTTCATTGAAAAATATGAAACATTTCGAAAAAGAAAACATAGGATTAGGGTTTTCATTGAAAAATAGGAGATATAAGAAAACATGGGATTGGGGTTTTGATTAAAAAATATAGACGTTCTCAAAAGAAAACATAAGATTAGTGTTTTGATTGAAAAATAGTAGTTATTGCAAAAAGAAAATAAAGGATTAGAGTGTTAATTGAAATATGAGACATTACAAAAACAAAACATAGGATTATTGTTTTGGTTCAAAAATAGCAGACATTCCAAAAAGAAAAACATAAAATTAGGTTCTTCATTGAAAAATATGTGAAATTATTATTTGAAAACATAGGATAAGGATTAGGTTTTTGATTAGAAAAAAGGGGACATTTAAAAAGGAAAACATAGGTTTAAGGATGTTCAAAAAATATGAGATATTTCACAAAGGAAAATAGGATAAAAGATTTGATTAAAAATAGGGGACATTATAAAAGGAAACATAGGACTAGGTTGATCAAAAAATAGTAGACCTTTTGAAAAGAAAACATAGGATTGGGGTTTTGATTAAAAAATATGAGACATTCTGAAGAGAAAACACTAGATTTGGGTTTTGATTAAATATTAGCTGATATTACAAAAAGAAATGATAGGATTGGGGTTTTGATTAAAAAATAAGATACTAGGGTTTTGATTCGAAATTGAAAAATATGACGCAATCCTAAAAGTAAACAAAGGATTAGGGTTTTGATTTAAAACTTAAAATATGACACATTCCGAAAAGAAAAACATAGGTTAGGATTTTGATTGAATGATATAGGACATTCCAAAAACAAAAAATAGGATTAGCGGTTTGTTTCAAATATAGTTGGTATTCCGAAAAGAGAACAAATGATTAGGGTTTTGATTAAAAAAATAGGAGAGATTACTATTAAAGAAAACATAGGATTATGGTTTTGATTCAAAAATAGTAGACATTGCATAAAGAAAACATAAGATTAGTGTTTTGATTCAAAATAGGAGGCACCCCGAAAAGAAACATATTATTAGGGTTTCGATTCAAAAATAGGAGTTATTACGAATAGAAACATAAGATTATGATTTGATTAAAAAATAGTATACAATAAGAAAAGAGAACATATTATTCGGGTTTTGATAGAAAGATAGAAGACATTACTACAAGTAAATATTGGATTAGTGTTTTTATTCACAAATAGTAGAAATTCAGGAAAAAAAACATAGGTAAGAGTTTTGATTCAAAACTAATAAATAGATGACATTTCCAAAACTAAAGATAGGATTAGAGTTTTGATTAAAAAAATGTAGAAATTTTGAAAAGAAAACATATGATTAGGGCTTCGATTAAAATATAGTAGGAATTCAAAAAAAAAATTAAGGATTAGTATTTTGATTAAAAAAAAATGAGACATTCCGAAAATAAAACCCTATTTTTGAAAGATAGTATTAGAGTTTTGATTAAAAACTAATAAATAGGACACATTAGTGGGAAAACAAAGGATTTGGGTATTGTCTAAAAGATAGGAGACATTATGAAAAAAAAATTTAGAATTATGGTTTTGATTCAAATATAGTTGGCATTACAAAAAGAAAACATAGAAATAATGTTTTGATTGAAAAGTAGCAGACAATACAATAAGATAACATAGGAATATGGTTTTGATTAAAAAATAGTAGACATTCCGAAAAGAAAATATATAATTAGGGTTTCGATAAAATATAACAGATAATCCGAAAATAAAAGAAATGATTAGGGTTTTGATTTCAAAATAAGAAACATTTTGATAAGATAGGACGTATTCCAAAAAGAAAACATAGGATTAGGGTTTTGATTGCAAAATATGAGACATTCCGGAAAAAAATATAGGTAGAGATTCCCAAAACAAAATATTGATTCGGGTTTTGATTCAAAGATAGGAAACATTCTAAAAAGAAAAATATGGTTATTGTTTTGATTCAAATACTGTAGGCATTCTAAAAAGAAAACATATGATTAGGGTTTTGATTGAAAAATAGGAGACATTACTTTAAAAAAACATATGGTTAATATTTTAATTAAAAAATAAGAGATACTATGAAAAGAAAAACGTAGGATTCATGTTTTGATTAAAAAATAGGAGGCATTACAAAAAGAAAACATATGATTAGAGTTTTGATTCAAAAATAGGAGGCATTACAAAACAAACATAACATTAGAGTTTTCATTCAAAAATAGTAAACATTAAGAGAAGAAAACATAGGATTCAAGTTTTGATTCAAAATTAATAGATATTTTGAAAAGAAAACAGAGGATTGGGTTTTGATGAAAAAATTGGAGACGGTGCTATAAGAATACATAGGATTATGGTTTTGATTCAAAAATAGTTGACATTCCGAAAATAAAACATAGGTTAGTGTTTTGATTCAAAAATGATAAATAGAAGACATTTCGAAAACAAAATATGGGATTAGATTTTTTATTCAGAAAAATAGCAGGCATTTCGAAAAGAAAAGAAAGTATTACCGTATTGATTCTAAAATAGTAGACTTTTTTAAGAGACAGTAGGTATTCTGAAAAGAAAACTTAGGATTAGGGTTTCAGAATGTCCCCTAATCTGAAAAGAAAACATAGGATTAGGGTTTTGATTGAAGAATATGAGACATTCCGAAAAGGAAACATAGGCAGGGATTCCCAAAACCAAATATAGGACTAGGGATTTGATACAAAAAAATGAGACATCCAGAAAAGAAAATGTTGGATTATGCTTTTGATTTAAAATCTGGTAAATAGGAGAAATTATGAAAAGAAAAAATAGGATCCAGATATGAGACGTTCTGAAAAGAAACAAAGGATTAGGTTTTTGATTCAAATATAGTAGGCATTCTGAAAAGAAAGCAAAGGATTAGTGTTTTGATTGAAAAAGAAAACATAGGTTTCAGGTTTTGAAATATAGGATTTGGGTTTTCATTGAAAGATAATAGACATTCTGAAAAGGAAACCATGATTATTGTTTTCATTGAAAAATAGGAGCCACTTGAAAAGAAAAAAATATAGGATTAGGTTTACAAAAATAAAACATCAGATTAAAGTTTTGATAAAAAAAATTTAGTAGACATTCTCAAAACAAAAGACACAATTAGTGTTTCAATTAAAAAAATTAGACATTTCGAAAAGAAAGCAAAGAATTAGGGTATTGATTCAATACTGAAAAACATGACAAATTCCGAAAAGAAAATATAAGATTCGGGTTTTGAAAGATAGGATTCAGTTTTGATTGAAAGATTGGAGACATTCTAAAAAGAAAATCATAGGATTAGGATTTTGAGTCCAATATATTACGCATTCCGATATTAGGACATTTCTATGATAAGAGTGGCTCCTATTACACAAATGTCTCATATTTTTCAATCAAAACCCTAATCCTATGTTTTTTTTTTGGAGATCCTCCTATTTTTTTAATCAAAACCATAATCTTATGTATTCTTCTCGGAATGTCTCCAATCTTTCAATCAAAAACCTAATCCTATGTTATCTTTTTGAAATGTTTCATAATTTTCAGTCAGAACTCTAATCCTATTTTTTCTTTTCAAAGTGTCTGCTATTTTTGACTGAAAACCCTAATCCTATGTTTTCTTTTCGTAATGCCTCCTAATTTTGAATAAAAATTCTAATTCTATGTTTTCTTTTCAGATTGGTCCCGGGTTTTTTTCAACAAATATCCTAATCATATGTTTTCTTCTCGGAATGTCTCCTATCTTTCAATCAAAAATCAGATCATATGTTTTTTTCTTATTAACGCTCTACTATTTATCGCTTTTTGAATGAAAAAAAGTTAATGCTATGTTCTCTTTTGTTAATCTCTACTTTTTTTAATTAAAAGCCCCGATCCTATGTTTTTCTTTTACTAATGTCCCTTATTTTTCAGTATTTAATCAAAACCATAATCCTATGTTTTCTTATATTAATGTTTTCTATTTTTCAATCAAAACCCTAATCCTATGATTTCTTTTTCGAATATCTACTATTTTCCAGTTCATAATAAAAACTCAAATACTTTCTTTTTGTCAGAATGGCTCTTATTTTTTAATAAAAAATGCTACGGCCTGCATACAGCCTTCATACAACCTTCATACGGCCTGTGGGGGTGCATACGGCTTGCATACAACCTTCATACAGCCTCCATACGGGTTGTATCGGGGGCCGCATGAAGTTCTGGATAGTAACGCACATGGTCCCAAACCTACGGTCCCAAACCTAAGTGCAAGACCTACCATTATACTTCCTAATTCATACTTAATGAGTCATTTAAATCCTAACGCACATGGTCCCAAATCTAAGGTCAACCATGACTAACACTATACTATGTCCTGGCGGAGAAATCACTCAGTCTCAATAGCTCACACTGCACATGGTTGCATGAAGTTCTAAGGATTTCAAGTGATAAACCCAATTACTATGTGTAGTTCTAACCCTTTGGTCGAGGCGAAAGACCGCTAGTTACAATTAAGCCCCAGATACTAAAGTCACTTTAACGCTTCACTCTGTTGCTCACGCAGCTAAGCCCCAACGGAGTTCATCCTTTAGCACTTCACTCTATTGTAACCGCAAAGAGCTCTATGAAATGAAGGTAGGATAAATCACACCAGAGGGGAAAGGGGATCGCTCTGCTATCTTTTGACTCATCCTCTCAACCCTCTCTAGTCTAGCTTTGTCTAATCCTCATGGCGTGTCACCCATCCACAAAGATTACCAATATTGATTCTCAACCCTAGTGTCACTCTAGGGGAGAAATCATTCAACAAGCATTCTAGATTGGAATTCAATTGAAAACATCAATTAAGGAAAGCACAATGGAAGGTCAAAGAAACAATAACATCCTAGGGTTTACAAAATCCAAGACCCACTAGGGGATTACCTCTCCAGGGAGCACAATACAATCAACGATGAGATTGAATAAAGATAAGCAACCCATAAGAAAACCCCCTCCATATTCGTGTTTATGGTCTTGTGGAGTAGCCTTGTCTTCTCAGAAAGTCCCCTTGTCAAGCCTAGGGCACACCTCGCCGAATCGGTGCCGATGAAAGCTCCCCCAAAAACCTTCTTCCAAATGAAGCGCGGTGTTGAATCAAGAGAACCACTAGAAAGACATGTTGAAAAGCCTCTCAAAACCTTAGCTGAAGGCCTCTCAAAAGATGGAGAACATTTGGAGAGAAGGGGGAAAGAAGATTCCCAAAATCGAGCTGAATCACGGCTTAAATAGGGCTAGCATTGGGATTCCACACGCCCCTGAGGATCATCCACACGGGCCTATGGAATTTCCACATGCGTGTGGGGAGTTTCTAGACGCCCGTGTGGATTCTCTGGAAATCTGATTTTTGAGTGGCTGTGAATTGCTACAGTAACCTGCTGTTGTGATTTGCAATTCCCAATTCCACACTTTTCATCGAGGCAACATAAACAGGCACACGTTTATGCCACTGATCGCAACTCTTCTTCAATCAAATGCTTTGTTGGTGAAGATGTTGCAATCAATACAAAAGTCAGGATACGCGAATGTGACTGCCTTTGTCCCCCTCTGACTCATTGTAATGGTTTGAGTACATGGAGGGTGGCACACATTCACGTATCTTAGAGCCCCACTTGTGTCTTCGCATTTGTTCCTTCCAAGATTCTCCCAAATAGTGCATTCACGATCTATTTTTGGCTTCTTATCTCAAAACATAGCTTCATAACCCTACATGCACAAAAGAACACACATACACATGTATTAGTGCTAAAACATGATAAAAGTAATGCTCATCTTAAGAAAAGAATACTTCATATTACTAATACACAACCACTTATCACTTTCCACCCCCAATGCATAACTAAACAATCTATTTTTTCTTTATTTTCGTTTTCCATTTTTTTCAGCAAAATAGAACAAGAAACAAAACTAGTTAGTCCCTTAAACATCAAACTTGAGTTTCCAAAAGAGTTTCATGAGTGAGTAGTGAAACAAATATCAATCGGGCAAAAATTCCTAGAAATTCAAGTGAAAACTAGAGCATGAGAACATTTAATGTTTGAAATTCTCCTAAATTCAAGAAAACAAACATTGCAACTAACTTGAACCACCATTGGCTTTGTGCGCATGTATGTCAATTAAAACTTGTGTAAAAGACATGTGCAAAGTGAACTCCCCTCCACACTTACGATGTACATTGCCCTCAATGTACACATGCAAGCACAATAGAAAGTATATCAATCAAGAAAATATGTGGGAGTGGCAATTGAAACAATACTCCCCTGATTCCTAGTGTTTTGTTTGATGGAGCTAAATCCTTGGGAGTAAAGTTCCAACGGGTTGTGAAGCATACACAACCAAACATTGGCCATGTCCATATGTAATTCTCAATTCCCATACTGACAAGACCATCTGCATGCATACACAAGGGTGTTCAGTAAAGCTCAATGAAAACAAAACAACTCGAGTATATAAAGATGCTACTCTCATGTGTTGCTAACTCCAAGTGATTGCTTCCCTGCAAGTGTACGGGATCGCCAAGTAATACCTCGTGTGAATACACGAGGATCGTATTGCACGGGGCTAAGGATCTCCTATTACTCCTTCTCGAGCTATTATCTAGCCTAAGATCTCAAGTGAGGGAATTTACTCTACTAGGTACAATTAAAACTAAAACAAGATTATCAACAAATTAGAGAGAACAAGAAATAAGCAAGGAAGAAACTCAATGTAATGCAAAGGCCTATGGATGCGGATCCCCTTCAGGGGTTATCATGAAACATGGATGATGAATAAAAGATGCAAGGGTCAGATGGACCATGAGATTCCAAGATTAGAACAACCCCAATTTCTCGGTGATTGAACCCTAATCCCATACGAACATAGATAGGAATTTCTTCCAAATCCACATTCCTACGATTGCATTAAGTACGAGAAAATCTCACTTAGGAGTAAGCCTACTCTTCTTCGGCTTAAACCTATATGGAGGGCTACCAAACACCCGATTTCTCAGAGTGATGATACAAGTATCCCCTTCTAATCCATTAATGATCTAATACATGCGAGCAAGTCACATCTACATGCATCACTCATAAAAGAGCTACGGATTTCTCCTTAGTGTAGCACTTAGCATGAAAACAATGGATTAAATCTCAAAATTACCCAAGCATGGATTTAACAAGTAATCATCCAAAATACATGATAAAATCCCCCAAGGTTCACCAACACGGGATGGCCTTGGGGGTCTAGTGTGTTATCATCCCACAACAAGCAATACAATCAAGTGAAACACAAAAAAAAAGCATAAGTAACACTTCCTAGATGAAATGATGGAGGAGCAGGTAGAATATATGCCGAATGATGCTTCCTCTAGTCATGAGTCTCCTTCCTTCCAATCGTGGTAGATCTCCCCTTGAATGATGTTGCCTTCTTGCCTTGAGAGTCTTGGGCCTTGGCCTTGAATGACCTCCTAGCTTCCTTGCCCTTCTTCTTCTTCCCAAAATAAGCCCAGCAAAAAGCCCCTTGTTCTGCCCTAAAAGTAAGTATTTATACCCCCCACGACATACGGGCCATATAGGGGTCGTATGGGGGTCGTATAACACGCAAAAACTCTAGATTCGCATTTCATACGGGGTGCATAAGGCCTCCATACGGCCCCGTATACTGAGTAGTATGGAAATCTGGACAGACAACTCCAAATCATTCCGCTGCTACAGTGCATGCGACCCCCATACTGGGTATTATGGGTGGTGGTATGAAATTCCTGTTTTCTTGTCTTTTCGCCTAAATGATGTCTTCTTGTTTTCAATGGCTTCCTTATGCACTACAAAGCAAATAATAGATAATTAAGCGCAAAACAGGCATCAAACCTCATAAAATACATGCAAAGTGAATACGATATATATATATATATAAAAACACCTACATTTAAACACTTATCAAATATCCCCACACTTAAGCGTTGCTTGTCCCCAAGCAATCAACTCATGAAAAACAAAGAGACCGAAAAGTGGCTAAATGCATTACCTCTGGTATCAAGCAAATATAAAATTCCAAAAGCAATGGACAAAGATACATAGATGTTGAGTTATAGTCAATAAGCATAATAACAATATCCTGTCTCACCCCTTATATGTCTGTGCTGTGTAAGTGAATCTTATATCTCATTTGCCCTGATCTGGTCTAGCCTAAAGACTTCATTCAGTACAGCTCTAGATGCTAATCACTCCACTTACAAAGAATAATAAGTCTTAAACTACTAAGTGCTACTTCAATGGCCAAGTAAGATCCTTCTAATTCTATAGCTTGAAACTAAATCCACTTTCATCTCAAAACCTTTGGTAGGTACTAAAAAAGATCACTAGAGTTTTTTTTTTCATTCATTTCTTTTTTTCGAGTCTGACTAACATAGACTGCACCAACATCATTTTGAAATCTTTCTGGAGGGTGCACATGCTGGTTAGGCACAAGAGCCACCCAACTACTCGATTACAGTCTACAAAGAAAGAGAAGGATCGCTTGATCAGAATGTGTCATCCAAGGGCTGATCACCTGATGGTGGAGTATAAGAAGAATCACAATGGTCCATAATATGCTGTAAACTCTGTCCAAGCCACAAAAAGATGAGAATGACCAGTCATGATAGGGGTAGCAGTGGAAGTGGCTAGAACTGAAAAAGAGGGGGTGACTCTAGAGGGGGTAGTAGCGTCACTGAAGGACGGCGGTAAATAGAAGCCCACAGAGCATAGGATACAGAGGAAAATAGGTTTGTAGCCCCTACAGTCGGCATGTGGTCCATGTCTCCAAGAAGTCCTATCCCCCGAATCAGTCGGGTAATATACGATTTCGTGAAGATTATGCGCACCCTTGTGTGAGTAGCCTGATGATTGGAGGAATTGGTGATGAGAAAGCTGAACTGGTATGGAGTCTGATTGACCATGCTTAGTAAGTATTTAAACTTGGAGGAGGCGATGAAATTTGTGCCATGTATTTGTCCAGTAATAGTGCTACTGAGGAACATGTGAATAATCTGCAGTGCAGGTGATTTAAGGGTTGTAGAGGTAGTAAGGCTCAGCCTAAACAAGAGCCCAGAATTGCTCAATCTTCTGCATCTAATGCGCTGACTTTCAACCAATGGTGGTGAAGAAATAAGGTTATGATATTCTTTAGTTGATGTATACTCGGGTCGATAAAGACCCATGAGTAGCGCCAAATCTAAGTAGCTGAGGTGGTACTCTCGTCTGTGGAGTTGGAACTGAATGGTTAAAGGGTCATCCCAAAGGGTCATCCCAAACATTGTAACCA
>NC_052490.1:6472397-6521379 GCF_009730915.1 Dioscorea cayenensis subsp. rotundata
CTAGTTACAGAGGATGATTTGATTTCATTGCTACCAGTCAAGAGTCGAGGAAAGGATGCACCCGGCCCAAATATAATCACATTAAATTTCTAGATAGTGCACATGTATTAACAGTGGTTAGTCTTTAAACTCAAAATTACTAAAACAACTATTAAAAATATAACATCAAATCAAATATAGTAACTAAAATTTAGGATCTCAATTGAAAAAGTTGAACTTTTAAACACTCACAAAAACTAATAATAAAATAATATATATATATATATATATATACACACACATTAATTTATAGTTTATAAAGCTCACAAAATTATGAAAACAAAGATAGATAAATACTTAACCAATAATACTCAATTTCCGATCCTTATAAATAATGTAAAAATTAGAATAAATACTATTATTATACTAATTAATTATGATGTATTGAAGTACTAGTGATAAACAAATCAAGGTGTTAAACGTAATTACAATAATATTCAAGCGTATAATTAAAATATAAAAACCATGCTAGAATCCCACATTTATTCACCTGCTTTATCCCTGTCTATCTGCCATACAACAAGCAAGTACAAGGTAAAAGTAACTAATGTTCTGCTTATACTCAACTCTATAATCCTCCCTATTCTACATGGAATTCATCAATCACAAATTATATTATTATTATAAATACAAATCAAGTATATCCAGTAAGCATGCATAGAAAAAAAGAATAAAAATACTAGAAATAGTCTCTATTGGTCTAGCAATACATGCTGAACCAAGATCAAGACGATTTGTGTATCATTGCTGTACAGAAATGCCTAAGCCATAATTAATTCTAATCCAAGTTTAAGGATGAAATTGTATCAAATAATTAAGAGCTCTCATGATAATGTTTCTATAATGTTGATCCTTAATAATGGAAAGTTCTTTTGACTTTGTTAGGGTTATCTTAGTATTCATATTGATCATGTTTATCTTCTCCATATCTTTATATATATAATTAAGAAGTACATGTGCACATAACATGATAGGATTTCATTGTCTCTAAATGACTCTCATTAGCTTTCCTTATGATATATTGGCAAAGTTTAAATAATCTAAATTTCTCAAATAATGTAACATCTAGCAATTAGGCTAATAATGTTGCATAATTATAAAAGTGAATTAATTCCATCACATGATAATAAGAATAATACTGCAAAGTTCTCTCTTTCTTTTAAACCACACACCCCAAACCTACACAGGGACTTTACAACCAGCAATAAATGAGTTACAAGGATGTACAAATATCTATCTGAAAATCAAAAAGCTTCCATAAAGATTTGGGTTATTCTCTGTTTTATCAACTTGAGTAGTAATTTCAGGGATGAGGGGCACAAAGAAATTATCATATAAATTAAAAAGTGTGTTGCAAAACCGTAGGCTACCACACAGAAAAGTGAGATATGTCAAGTTCTGCAACCTCCTGCAGTATTTTACCAACCACATCCAAGGCATATACTCTCCGCATACACAACAAAAATGAGTAGGATATTACAAGAAATTACACAAAAAGCTAATTGATTTTTATGCATTTATAATCAAAATTAATATTTTCCAATAACCCTTGTAACATAAAAAAATAATATAATAAAAATTTATTGCATATCATGTGTTTATTATTATTAGGTGGACAATAAATGCAAATAAATAAAAATACAACACATTTCAAGCACTAATATGACAAATTTATTATTTTTGAAAACTTGATACCTGAAAATATTCTCATCAACAACAAAGCAAACCCTAATGAGCGTCTTCCAAAATTATCATAAAATTAAAATTAAAAATTAAAAATTAAAATATTCTCATTGCTTTTATTTTTCTTAAGTGAATTGGGCCACTACAAAATAAAAATCTTGCCAAAGCTTGGGAATTTATTTCATATATAATATATTTTCATTATATAAAAGTGTTAACTTGAACACACATGCAAAAATTTGCTACATTTGATGCATATCACTGTTTCAACATTATCCAAAAGCACTTTGCAAATGAAGAACAAATAAGCAACCAAAATGAAGTCACATGGTTTTTATAATTTGCAAATTATAGTTGTACATTGTATATCAACAAACTACACTTACTAGAAATAGAAAAACTGAAACACCTTGTTAGTCAATGAAATCAGTTGAAGCTCTAATGTCCATATGATATTATAGTAAATGATAAGTTCCACATGAAAGCAAGTTGACCTACCTACCTGGCTACCGTAAGGGTATTTCGGTCAATGTGATCACCAAGCCATAATATCATCAAATCAAAATAGTGAATTGCATGAAAATCTAAAACATAAACAAATGTAAATTTCTGAAATATTAAATAGACAAAACATATGCACAGTAATTCCCCTATACACATACTCACATATCATCACAAACTTCAAAAATTTGTTTCACATATATTACAAAAATTATGCTTGCTCGAAGACATTAAAAACTATGTAGTTTCAACACAAAGTAATCATATTGGATTCTGAATCTATAACCTTTTATAGAATAAGCAATAGTCCCACGTCGGTTAATTTGGAACACTCTTAGCCGAGCATACAGAAAGGTCTCAAAAACATATATAGAACAGAGGAACACAAACCATTAGTGCTTCTTTTGGGGGTTTCTTCTTTTGGAACCTGTGTGTCCAATTCTTTAGGCCGGGTTCGTTCTGCGGACCTGAAAACAATGACAATGAAATTTATGCTGTACTTAGAAATGATAACGTCTTGATACATGCATATATAAAAGCCAATGAAAAAGATCAAGATTATTGATATGACCAAAGAAATTAGATAACAACAATCTACAAAGTAACAGAAAAGCTCAATCAGAATATAGTCTTGTTCTTTTTTTTTTTTACCCTCAGATTGTTTCATCCTAGTTCCTTTTCAACTTCTAAACATAATCTGCTCGACTTCAAGCAATGCCAAAAAACAGCAGAAGAGAATGTATGGAAAATCTTTCCAGCTTGAAATTATACCAATACATACAATTAAAGCCGTAGCCGCAATTCAAGCATCTTTAGATTTAAGTGATTATCCCAAATTCATTCCTAAGCATATAACTGATCATTTCTGTGCTGTTGTTAAAAGGAGAAATTTGTGCAAGTGGTTGAACACAAACTCAGCAATGTGTGCTTTACCTGACTTGTTGTTTGAAGCTTGGTTGTAATCATGAATAGTTAAAGTAGTTAAAAAACATCACATCTCTGTTTTAAAAAAGAAATTATAACTACATGCATTTCTGAATATTGAATTGCTGAGATTGGTTCTTTTTCATACCTATAGCACTCACTGATTTAGAATCCAAATCCTTGCAATTGAAAAATGCAGTAATGCAATATGCTTTAGTTTTTTGTATATATTGCTTTCATTCTGTCAAAATACGAAAAAAAAGAACGCGAATCAATGATAAAAAATGAGCGCCAATTGTTCATGTATAAAGTTATATTGCTTTAAATAGAAAAGGTCAACAAGAAGAGAAGTAAAAACAGGAAAAGTTAATTATAAATAACATAACACTTAGTTCTCAAGTATATGCTTATAGAATCCACTCTTTTTGCCTTTGAATCTAGAAACCATAACAAGTGAGATGTTAGTTTACAAATTTTTATTAAATCAAGAAAAAGCATGAGTCAAAACATTCTTGGCCTCTCCTTTTTATGGAACCAAGATTAATCACAAGATCCAAAGACATGGACATGGCCTTGAGTAGTTTAGGTTTTCAATCGCACCGACGTCCACGTGCATGGCTTTCAATGTAGCAGCCCACGAGCGATTGGGACATTTTTCATATGTTCCTAATATTATTTACTAGTCCCTCAAATGTTTTCCATACCTTCTTTTAGTCCAAATTCGAAGACGTTTTATGAACTTAATTAATGCTTTTATAAATAAAATATCATATGTGGACAAATACACAATACCTTGATGAAACATCACAAATGCGACAACTAATATTACAAGTATATCATGGTCTTTTATATATATATAAATATAGTTTAAATAAATAAATAAATAAATAAAGACCCTGGACCATGTAAAAAGAATTTTGACTATGATGGATATGGATGGAAAGTGATAACACTATAGCATTATATCTTTTTCTCAAACGGAAATGGTCACTATCAATCCAAGGTCTTTTGCCTTCTGGTTACCACCTTCTTCCTCTCTGATGTCTGCCATTACCTCACTGTTTCTTTATTAAGCTTGGAGCCCAAGACTTCATGGTTGACTCTTCTAGTGTGTCCACGTTGTAGTATTCTAATTTTCTAATAATTCTCACCGTATATATATATATATATATATATATATATATATATATATATTTAAAAATTAGGTGAAAATGCATTGATTTAATTTGAATGGGCTTTCATATATCCTTTTTTATTTGATAATCTTTAGTATGGCATCACAATTTACTCATATCACAAAGATCTGAGTAATAATGCATAATACAACATATATATATATATATATATATATATATATATATATATATATATATATATATTAAAAGTTAGGTGATAATGCATTGATTTAATTTGAATGGGCTTTCATATATCCTTTTTTATTTGATAATCTTTAGTATGGCATCACAATTTACTCATATCACAAAGATCCGAGTAATAATGCATAATACATCATATATATATATATATATGTATATATATATTAAAGTTAGGTGATAATGCATTGATTTAATTTGAATGGGCTTTCATATATCATTTTTTATTTGATAATCTTTAGTATGGCATCACAATTTACTCATATCACAAAAGATCCGAGTAATAATGCATAAAAACAACACCCCGATCAAGATTTTTGTTTTTACAGGGCTCTTCTAGCAGCTCGCAGTCGGAGCTATTGTTTTTATTGGCACTTTTAGTGCACTTGCGTAAGTCCAGTCACTCGGCATGGCAATCATAGCTTGCTTCACTTCTCATCCCCTTCATGCTGCTCCATTTTTTCAAACTAACCACATCTAGAAAGAATCGACATTCTACTTGTTGTTACTTCTAAATCTATATTTCTGTTGGTAGAACTAATTCAATTGGAGATATTGGAAACTTGTGATGATTCAATTAAATCACCTTCAACAGAACATAACATTTTGATATGAATTCAACTGACTATGCACATATGATTTTTACACCTTTCTTGATAGGATCCAAATTTGAATTCAATTGGACTATATCCTAATAAGTATCACAGGTTCATGGCAATTAACTATTGAAATGGAAAACACACAGGTTAAAGACCATCCCTTGTCCTGTCACCACCATATTACAAATTTTCTTTTACATTATATTACTGACAAACTTTTGTAGATCTATTATTTTTTAATCCTTGAAGTAGCAACATATTGTAGTTATTATCATATGCATCAATTAATGAGAACAATTTCAACAAGTGTGGCATTATATATATAAAAAAAAACTCATGTAGTTTTCATTTTTGGAAAGAGTGAATGTTTCAATTAACAAGTGAGACTGATATTTGAAATGGAAAGATAACCCAGAGCAATTCTTAAAAAGTCTAATCTAACTAATCTGATCCAGCAATTCGACCTCTCTTCGTCAACAATTTAATATAAAAAGACTTGTGTATAAAGCAAATTTCATTAATGTTACACTTCAATGAATTGAACCTCGATTGCTCAAAAAGTTACCAGACAAACTCCATAAACCTGAATTATATATCTCTTCAACATCAAGACACCGAATGGAAACAAACAATTGGCCAATGGATTGGATTGATAAAAAAATAAAAAGACATAAAAAGAGAAAAAGGGGGGATCATAAAGAGGATGATTAATACTTTAATGGCAATTTAAAAGTAAAAAGTCGTGGTCACCGAGGAGGACCAAAAGCTCTTTATGTTTTGCTTTTTGTGGCTAAGCTCACTCGTTGATTCACCCCTTCATGTTCTTTTCCTTATTGCTCAATCTAGCATCGAAAACCCTAATTAACTAAGAAAAGAAAAATCCAACTCGAACTCAACCTAATATCCACATCTCCTGCACGTCTTCAAATGAATTTCAGCCAGGCTACCTACTAAGCTCAAAAAACAAACCTAAAGATCACAAATATCTAAAATTTCAAGTTTAGTCCATGTCCACATAGAATAAAAATCTATAGATAAAAAGGAAAAACCTTCTTTTTAAATTAAAATAAAAGAAAACTAAGACAGCAAACATATCAGTTCCTTCTCTTCAAGAACTTCTAAAATCTTCTCTCTCTCTCTCCAACATAAGCACAAGAAAACAAGGAGTAAATTAATCAATTCAACCATGCAAATCAGAACTCCCAACAACCCAAAACATCCACCACCAGACAACAACAAAGTCTCTATGGTTTAAAATAAATCAAACAGTATAAATATCAACACAAAACATACCCTACCATGTTTCTTAATCAAAGATTACAGAATCAAACAATTCATGACCGAAGTAACCAAACAATAGAAAATTCCATAAATTCCAAGAAAAAAAAAATCTTTGCTTAACTAAAATCCATCAAATAAATAAACAGATAGCTCACCATATAGTTATTAAACGAAGTATAACCAGATTGATCACCATATGGTTCTCCCAGTTCTCTTATGTCCTCTTGTGTCTAGAAATCTGGGTTAGCAACACAAAAGTGAACGACGGTCAACTTCGCTGGATCTATAAGCAAAACAAAAGTGTTGAACCAAAGTGGTGAGAGAGGAAATTTAGGGTAGAGAGTGTATGTGTTACCAGTTGGGCGGGGATAGACCTCGGATCGAGCGTTGGGTCGGGCGGTGAATCTTGAGAGCGCAGAGTGAAGGTGTCGGGCTCACGGGACCGGCGAAGTGCGGAGTGACCGGCGAAGTGCGGAGTGATGGCGAAGTGCGGACCTCAACGCGCGTGACCTCAACGATGAGAACGTCAGTGAAAGAGGAGACAGAGATCAAGGATTAGGGTTGGGGTGAAGAGACAGAGATCAGGGATTAGGGTTGGGGTGAAGAGGAGGCAGAGATCAGAGATTAGGGTGGTATAATTACGAAAACAACCCTAAAGAGGCTATTAATTATTTGGGTTTGACTTGGATTATATTTTTATGAAATGAATTTTGGTGTGACTTAGATTTGTAGCCGTTGGAGGTTTTAGTTTGTATGAACTGAAAAAAATTGTGTGGGTTTTTATGCAAATACACCCTTCACAAAACTTATATTATGAATTAGTAATTTGAAAAAGTGTTTTGTTTTTTGTTTTATAATTAGTTATATATTTATTTGAAATATGCATTTGATCCCAATAATTGTTCTATTATCAAGATAGTTAAAACCAATTGCATTGCAACTTATTTTTTTTATAATATTGTTTTATTGATTAAAAAAATGAAAAAAATCAAATCAAAACTGAATTAAATTTTAGTTAATGCGAAATTTGTTAATAATAATAAATGGAATATAATTATAAATGTTTTTAGGGATATTAAAACATAGAGGCTAGAGTATAAAGAGACATTGAGGTTATTAATTATTTTATTTTCTTTTGATGCAATTTTTTGATAAAAATCATACTATTAAATTATATATATATATATATATATATATATAAATAATAATAATAATAATAATAATAATAATAATAATAATAATAATAATAATGAAGTTTAAACAATAAATAATAAGATTTTTAAACTCAATAACAAATCTAAGAAAAGCATTTTAATACTCTTATAAAAAAAATCAAGTTACTTTTTATTTATCTAGGGATTAGCTATGAACTAAACATGATGGTTATAGTCCCTAGCTAATCCCTAGGTAAATTTTAAGATCAACAATTTTACCTACGGAATCTAATCCCTTGCTAAATAAAAATCCTAACAAATAAAAATACCCAGGGATTAGCTACGGGCAAATAACAACGACTATTTACCTAGCTAATCCCTGGGTAATGTAAAAGCTATTCAATATACCCAGGGATTAGATAGGGAAAAATAACAACGAACAATGCCCTAGCTAATCCCTGGGTAATTTTAAAGTTGTTCAATTTACCCAGGGATTAGCTAGGGAAAAATAACAACGAATAATTTACCTAGCTAATTCCTAGGTAATGTTAAAATTGTTCAATTTTACCCAGGGATTAGCTAGGTATAGATACCAAAGGATAATTTTCGATGGTAATTCATTGCTAAATATTAGCCGCGAAGTTCCCGCGATATTTAGCAATGGAATAGCTTGGGAAAATTTTGTCATTGCTAATTCCCTAGGTATTTCCCTGGGTAATCCCTGGGTAATATTTTTAACCTTTATATCTAATCATTCCTTTCTAATCCTTAGCTATTCCCTAGTGAATTACCTAGGAAAATGTTTCCTGGGTAAATTCCGTTGGTAATTAACAGGTTTCTTGTAGTGCAAGTACAATGACAACACCTCTTGCGTGTGACCCGCAAGTGCATGGGTTTGTCGAAGTAATAAATTCCCAGGTGAGTGGGATATCGTATCTACAGGGAATAGTGATAAAAAACACCAGGATTTCTATTTAACTATGATGAAGATGAATGAATGATAGTGTGGATAAAATCAATGTGAAAAAGACTAAAGAAAATAAGAAAGAGAGACACGATAAAATGAGAGGAAAAGCAATCGATAGAAAGTGGGCCACTCAGACATTGCTCCCCCTAGGACTATTGCTTTAAGTGCAAGACCAACTATTATGTCTCCTAACTGATTCTTAACGAGTCGTGGAGATCCTAAAATATACGGACCCAAACCTAAGGTCAACCGTGACTAGCTCTATACTATTCCCCGGCAAAGAAATCGCTTAGTCTCAATACTTCACACTGTGTACAATTGCAAGAAGCTCTAGGGATTCCAAGTGATAGACCCTATTCCTATATATAGATCTAACCCTTTGGTCCTGGTGAAAGATCTCTAGTCACAATTAAGCCCCAGATACTAAGGATTACTTCAACGCTTCACTCTCTTAGCACTTTACTCTATTGGGACCGCAAAGAACTCTAGGAATATGGAGGTAGGATAAATCACACTGGTCGGGGAAAGGGGACGCTCTTCTACCTCTCGACTCACCCTCTCAACCCTCTCCAATCTAGCATTGTCTGACCCTCATGGCGTGTCACTCATCCACGAAGGCTACCAAGATGGACTCTCAACCCTAGTGTCACTCTAAGGGAGAAATCATTCAACAAGCATTCAAGATTGGAACTCAATTAAAGACATCAATTAAGGAAAGCATAATAAAAGGTCAATGAAACAATAACATCCTAGGGTTTACAAGTCCAAGTACCCACTAGGGGGTTTAGCTCTCCGTGGAGTAAGATACAATCAATAATGAAATCGGAAGTAAAAACATGTAATCCATAGGGAAACCGCCATTGGTATTCATGTCGATGGTCTTGTGGAGTAGCCTCGTCCCCTCCAAAGGTTCCCTTGTCAAGCCTAGGGCACACCTCTCCGGATTGGTGCCGATGAAAGCTCCCCCAATAATTATTTTCCAAGAGAAACACGGTGTCAAAGCCGTAGAACTACTCCAAAAGCCTTGCCAAAGCCCCTCTATAAAGGGTTGGAATCGGGCATCCACACGGGTGTGGGTAATTTCCACATGCCCCTGTGGATTTATGGAAATCTGATTTTCTGCGGGCTATAAATAGTAACTACTATAGTAAATTACTACATTTATTTACTACAGTACTTGCTATAATACTCTGCCAAAATACTCCCGAATCCATACTTTTCATGGAGGCAACATAAACGGGTACACGTCTATGCCGTAGATGCATCGCTTCCTCAATAAAATACCATATTGGTGAAGATCTTGCTAACATTGCACAAGTCAGAATACGCAAATGTGACTGCCTTTGTGCCCCTCCAAACCATGTGATTGCTTGAGCGCATGGAGGTTGGCACACATTCACTTATCTTTGATCACAACTTGTGTCTTCATATTTGTTCACTCCAAGACTTCATCAACAAAGTACAATTGCAATCTACTTTGCCTTCTTTCTTTCATTATTTGGCTCCACAACCATTCATGCACGAAAGTTCACAAATACACATGTACTAGCGCTAAAATCTGATAAAAGTAATGCTCATCGTATGAAAAAAAATACTTTGTATTATTAATACACAAGCACTTATCATACAACATAGAAATCAAACCACAGAGTTCTTATACAATTTGATACATCAAAGAACACAAAGCTTAAACCACAAACTAAACCAAATGCCATAAATGTAAATCACAACATCCACACAAGCAAGTTCATCCCAAGGTTCACTAGATGCTTGGAGACCTTGGAAGTCTAATTCAACATGAATAAGAGAGTAACCTCAAAATACATAGGAAGCCTAAGCAAAATCATAGAAAAACTCCATTAGACTCATTGACTAGAAGGTGGTGATGAGAACTTGTTGATCCATGCCGGCAAGCTCCTTGATAATTTCCTTGATTTCAACCTTCTTCTCCCCCTTGATCTTGCTCCTTAGATCCGTCTTCTCCAACCCTTTAAAGCCCTAGAAGATGATGGTGGTGAAAGAGTGGCCAAAGATCCCTTCAATGATGCCCAAACCCTTATTTTAAAGTGTTCTTGGGTTAGCTTCATGGCTTAGTTCACGAGCGGGAAGATGCTCGCCAGTGCCTCGGGATTTCATTTAAAATTTCAATAAAGTGCTACAGTAAATGCTGTAGTAAACTGCTATTGTATTACGCATTCTTCAGCAAGTTCAGGGGTGTCTTCACGCCCGTCAGAAATCCCGTTAATGAAATATGAGACTTTGCCAATTCTTCATCCCATTATGCTACATGGCTTGCTTGTCCTCAAACATATATGTATAAAATACACATGAATATGTACAAACATATACATATAAAATACATACATTTAGATGTTTATCAAACATCCACATACCTAAGCGTTTGCTTATCCCCAAGCAAACAAATATAAAGAATAGGGACAAGAAGATAAATGGCTAAATGTACGACATCAAGCTCCCAAGTAAAGAACCCTACAAGCACAAGTGAAAAAAATCAAAGATAGTGAGTTGTTCTATAAGCAAACAAGTAGAGGTAGTCCTATTTCATCTAAAGTGCTCCTGTGAGTGTGTGAAAACTTCCAACCTCATCCTCCACAAATTGGATTACCCCAGGATGCCCATTCATCCCCCACACAATAAAAACTGGCATTAGAAATGCTAAAGACACTCTCAATAGTCAGTTAAGAGTCCCTCGGTTCCTAAATAAAGCTCTAGCCTTCATTGTATAACAGGTTCTAAGGGGATCAATAGAGATATTTTATTGTATTTTATACATATATATATATATATATATATATTTTCGAGCCTAACTTACTAAAGGATTCACATGCTGATTAGGCACAAGAGCCACCCAACTTACTCGATTACATGTCTACATCGACGCATTCATGCTTTACTAGTAGAGGAATACAGTCATAGACTCCTTTATTCTTCTCTTTTTTTTCTTTCTCTTTTTTATATGCATATTTACGTACTCTATCTCATGTCTCCTGGTTTAATACCTGCTACAAAAAACTTCACTTAAGGCTAAAGAAAAACAATAAAGTTACTAACACGTCCGAATATGCGTGTAAACCGCAAGTGCACGGGTGTCGAAGAAATAATCACAGATGAGTGGGCTATCGTATCCATAGAGAGTAATGAATAAAGACACTTAAGTTGTTTCTTAACTAATGTGGAAGATGAATAGTGATAAATGTGACAAAATATTAAATAACGAAAATAAAAGCCACAAGATAGAGAGCACAGGTAAAGGAGAAAGTAAGACAATCGATAAAGATGGGGTAACCCGGACATTGATCCGCCTAGGACAATCGTTTCAAGTGCAAGAACCCTCTATTATACTTCCTAATTGATGCAACAATGAGTCATGAAAATCCTTAAATACATGATCCCAAATCTATGGTCAACCATGCGAACTCTATACATGTCCTAGAGGAGAGTTTGAATAACCTCTCAACCTCACACTCGCATAGAATTGCAATGAGCTCTAGGTATTCCAAGTGATAAACCCTATTCCTATGTATAGACCTAACCTTTTGGTCCAGGTGGAAGATCCCTAGCCACAATTAAGCCCTATGTGCTAAAATCACTTCAACGCTTCACTCCGTTGCACTCGCAACTAAGCCCCAGCGGAAGGTCATCCCTTAGCCCATTCACTCTACTATGGCCGCAAAGAACTCTTGGAATGTGGAGGTAGGATAGATAACACCGGAGGGAAAGGGGATGCTCCGCTACCTCTCCACTCACCCTCTCAACTCTCTCCAATCTAGCTTTGTCTAACTCTCATGGTGTCTCACTCACTCGCAAGAGTTACCAACAAGAACTCTCAACCCTAGTGTCACTCTAGGGGAGTATTCATACAATCAAGTCTCCAACATTGGAACTCACAATAAACATCAATTAATTGAAAGCATCATAAAGAGATTCAATGAAACGAATACGTCCTAGGGTTCACAAATACCCAAGTACCCACTAAGGGTTTAGCTTTCCATGGAGCTAGATACAATCAATGAAATCGAATGTAAAAACAAAACATCCATAGAAAACCCCCTCGTTAGTCATGGCGATGGTCTTGTGGAGAGTCCTCTACTCGTCGCAAGGGTCCCTTTGTCCGACCTAGGATACACCTCGCCGGATCGGTGCTGACGAAAGCTCTCCCACTAACCTTCTTCCAAATGGTGCACGATGTCGGAGCCGTAGAACCTCTCCAAAGCCCTAGCCAATACCTCTCAAAACCCTAGCCGCCGCCCTCTCTCAAGTTGGGGAAAAGATGGAGAAAAGAATGCTGAAATCGGGGCTGAAATCGGCTTTTTAAAGGGTGGAATCGGGAATCCACACGCCCATGTGGGCGCCCCTGTGGATTTTTCACACGGGCGTGTGGAATTTCCACACGCCCCTATGGATTCTCTATTTTTCTATTTTCTCGGCTGACTGTGAATAGTGCTATTGCAGTATTTTTTCTATAGTGTTTTCTACAATACCCTACTGTAGTACTGGCGTGAAATACTCCCGAATCCATACTTTCATCGAGGTAACGCAAACGGGCACTCATTTACCTTGTGGATGGCCGTGCTTCTTTAATAACGGACATGTTGGTGGAGATCTTGTTCTATATGCACAAGTCGGAATGCTTGAATGTTACTGCCCTTGTGCCTCTCCAAATAGTTGTGCTAACTTGAGTACGAGAAGGTTGGCACACATTCCTATATTTGGAACCCGACCTATGTATTCCCGTTTGAACCTTAGCAAGATTTCCTCCAAATTAATGCATTACGACCCACATTGGCTTCTTTCTCTCATAATCGGCCTCACAACCCTACCTACATAAAAGTAAATTAAATACAATTATATTAGCGTTAAAACACGAGAAAAGTAATGCTCAACACAAGGAAAGAACACTTCGTATTCTTATCGCACAAGCACTTATCAAACTCCCCCACACTTAAGCTTTTGCTTGTCCTCAAGCAAAGATTAAAACATTACGTGCATGGATGAAGGAAATATTGGAAGTGCTTGGCCTTGGGTTCACCAAAGCATACAAAGAGAGCATTCTACAAGTAAGAGAAATTTCCACACTAAATACGAAAAATCAATGCTTTAGCTAAAAACTTGAATAAAAAAGGACAACAAACCCGAAAGCGTGTAATTGTGTGAACTTACTCAAAACAACTCAAAGTATACTCCTCACTGTTCTATGTACAAGGGACTTATTTATCTACAAATAGTAACAAAAGTTTCAAAAATGGTAGTAGCTTCACACATCCTCTAAGGTAGCCCTTTCCAAAGCGGCCGCTAAGGTGGCTTTCACACTTACGAAATGGTAGCTCTTTCTACCAGAGTGGTAGCTTTCACTCATCCTATGAGATAGCTCTTTCTCTCATTAGGGCATAACTAGTATCCGACTTATGAGAGTAGCTTCATACTTCATAGGTGGTAGATCTTTCCACCCAACAAGCATAAATAAATAAGAAAACTATTTTATTCCTTCTTTTCATTTTTTTCCATTTTTTTTTCTGAATTAACACAAGAAACAACTATAATTAGTCCCTTATACATCAAACATGAGTTTCCAAAAGAGTTCAAAAAGTGAGTAGTGCAACAAGTGTCAATCGGGCAAAAATTCCTACAAATTCAAGCAAAAACTAGAGCATGAAAACATTCAATGTTAAAAAAATCTCCTAAACTCAAGAATACAATCAATGCAACTAAGGTGAACCGCCATTGGCTATGTGAGCATGTATATCGATCAAAACTACTCTGAAAGAGATGCGTGCACTATGAAACTCCCCCCTCCCCACACTTAAGTTGTACATTGTCCCCAATGTACACATTCAAGCTCATTCATAATGTAAATCAATTAAATTCATATGTGGGAGAAGCAATCAAAACAATACTCCCCTGACTCCTAGTGTTGCATTTGATGGAGCTAAGTCCTTGGGAGTGTTGTTCCAACGGGTTGTGAAGCTCACGCGGCCAAGTGCCAAAACATCTTAGCCGTGCCTATGAACATTACTCGAGTATATAAAGGATACGACAATGAATACAACTCGAGATACAAAATGAACATAAACTCTGAAGGAAATTCCTTTCTGAGTATATAAGTCCAAAATAAAATGCGGAAGTAAAAGAATGAGGAAAATAAAACTAAGTGTCGATGTCATCCTCTGGCTTTGCTGCTGCTGCTGCTCTTGCTGCTGGTGATGAAGTACATGGTGGATCAACCGGGGTACATGGTGGATCAGCTGGTGCTGCAGTAGATGATGTTAGTGCTGGAGAGATTGGAGATCTGCTCATCAATAACTGCCATAGGAAGTTAAAAAGGCCAATTATATCGGTATATTATGCTGTTTGTATCGCCCGAATCATGATGATCTCAGAACACAAGACACACACAGTGCTCTCGAGCCTCTCAATATGCTCATGGGCTTGGAAAGGGGTAATCGCGTGCTCTGCTGTCTCGGTCATCATCGGTGTGGAACCCTCCGCTGCATCCCTGCCGCCCTCGGCGCTCTCAGTAGTGGAAGTGGCTAAAATATAAGCTCCAGGCCCATATCTGCGCACCACTCCCATCATCCTGAGAGTATCGAGTCCAAGCGGAGAGGGAATAACTGTCTGATCGATATCCCAAAGAGAATCACCAAGACCCATCCCCAAAATAAGTCTAGTAATGTAGGGACCAACAAATAATACTCTTACTCTCCCGTTCTGGCCTTGATATCGCATGTAATCTGCCACAACATGCCCTAAATGAATAGGCACGGATCTAGCCATGGAATACAGATAAAGTAAACTCTGTCGGCTCAGAGTACTAGTGTTATCACCTCGGCCATCCACAGATCTGCTAATGACGGCGAATAAATATCTGTAGCTCAGCCGAGACAAACATGTGGCCTTGGATACTCCCGGTTCATGCTGTCCCTGTCCGCATAAGACTTGGTAAGCCTGTTATGGGGTCAATGTGCCAAGGTAATCTATTGGCATTGACTATACTCCTTGGTTTCTGTGTATGTCTCGTCGTACAAGCGCATGCGAACAGAAAATTCCGTGACACTCATGGCAAATTGACGTCAGAACGCTCTAAACTTTATGCCATCAGTGATGTCAAAACTCCCATACTGCTGCGCAAACTCAAAAGATCCCAGCACCTCCAGTGTCAATGGCCGGAAAATTGGCTCCCATATAGACAATAATCTTCGCCAGCTTCCCACGGCCGTCAGTGTGTCAAGTTCCCTGACTAACACGTCACCCCATTGGACCCCAGTCAGCACGTTCAAGTCCATGAACCGGAATTGGCCAAACCTAAGCCCTGATAACCATTCGATACGAGCCCGATGCTCGGGATTGGAGAACTCAATATGTGCTAACTCGGGTGACGGTTCTCTAGGGCGCTTCCCTTCTTGCCTCCTCGAGTGCGGTGCCATTCCTGTGATAAATGAGGAAGAAATGATCAAATAAACTCAGAAACAAAATACTGCAGAATTACACATGGGCCTGTGGAAATTATCCACGCCCGTTTGGATCTACGGGGTGTGAAAACCGCACGGTTCCACGCCAATTCTTCAAAAAATATAACCTGAGACCACGTTTAAACACTTTCTAAATATGCACAAATTCTTATAAAGTGAATATTGGTGCAACTCAAGACTTTTAATTCTCTAAAACCAAGAAATGTCAAATAGAAGAGAACTCAAGAGATTTACTGATAAAATAGGTATGAATACTTGAATTCGGAGTAAAACTTTTCTGAAAAACCCTCTAAAACAATAGTGAGAGGCCGGGAAACTGATCAAGAGCGGTTTTCGTATGGTTGGAAGTAAAGAAAAAGAGAATCCACAAAGATTTTAAAGAAAAACTCGTGTTTCTTGGAATTCTACGCATCCATACCGGGCATGCGAAAATTACCCACGCCCGTGCGCCTCCACAGGAAAGCTTGATAGGGGCAGGTGCACGCCCCTGTGTGCTCTCGGGAAAACACTCACCGCCTTTGAACGCAAATACACGGGCGTGTGGGAAATACCCATGCCCATGCGCCCGACCCACAGGGGCTGCCGCATGCCCCTGTGGCTGCTCTGGACATCCGAGAAAAATTGCTAAGTGTTCCGTACGCCCGTGCAGAAATTCCGCACGGGAGTGGACATTCACAGGCGCAACTCACAGGGGAAAGCACATGCCCCTGTGTCTTCTCGGAATGGAGAGAGCTCCTTTGTAGAGATTCGCACGGTCATGCAGAAATTACCCACGCTCGTGCGTGATTTACAAGGTCGCCACAGGGGTGAGTCCACGCCCCTGTGTGCTCTCGGGATAATCTGCCAATCTCTGCAGGAATTCACACGCCCGTGCGGAAATTACCTATAGGCGTGTGAGAATCGCATGGTCGTTCATAGGGGCCAATGCACGCTCCCTATGCCTTCTCTGGATAAGCTTGCAACATAAATTCACCAGCGTGCAGAAATTCCACACGCCCGTGTGTTTTCTCTGGATGCCTTAGAAAATTCTGCAGGCTTCTGCAGAAAATTTCTGAACATGTTTACACACTCAGAGCCTGCGCTAATATGCAAATTTTACCAGTAAAAAACATGAGAAATAGCTCAAATGACCCAACTTCACCAAATCCACGTGAAAACACACGATGACAATTCAAAACCCACACTAAAAACTCAACACTTTATTCATGCACTCACTAAACTACTAAACTATGAAAACAGTAAACACTTGGGTTGCCTCCCAAGAAGCCCTTGTTTAACGTCACTTAGCTTGATGTACCTTATCTTACCTCACGGGGTTTCATAGATGAAAGTTGCCCTCTTACTCATGGCTTGGAAGCACGACGAGCAAAATCTCTTGAGGGTTAGAGGGTGAATTATCGGGCTTGGGACCACCTAGCAATGGTTCATCCAACTTCTTCGGTTCAAGCACATCTCCAACAACCTTGGAGCGTTTCTGGTGGCGTCTCCTAGCCCTCTTCATCTTCCGGAGCACCTTCTTCAAGATCCCCGGAGCATCATTACTTCTTCATTTTCCTCCTCTTGGTCGAACAGACCCTCATACGGGTTTGGATTAAACATTTCCTGCATGTATTCATCAACAATCTCATCAGTAGTGTCTAGAAAATACAAAGTATCATCGAAATCAAGAGAATGCCACATGGCTTCAGCAAGGCAGTATGTGAGCTTGTCATCTCCAACTCTCAAAGTTAGCTCTCCGCCATCCATGTCAATCAATGCCTTGGAAGTCTGTAAGAATAGCTTCCCAAGTATCAAGGGTATATCCGCATCCTCAACGATATCTAGCACCACAAAGTCTATAGGAAATATATACTTGTCCACCTTGACAAGAACGTCTTCAACGATATCCCCTCGGATGTCTCACTGTTCGGTCCGCTAATTGCAAAGTCATCCGAGTGGGTCTAGGCTCGCCCAAGCCTAACTTTTGAAAGAAGGTGTATGGCATGATGTTGATACCAGCCCCTGAGTCCGCCAATGCCATTTCTTTACCTAGATTGCCAATATTACACGGAATGATGAAACTTCTCGGGTCTTTCTTCTTGTTTCGACATGTTCTTTTGTAAAACTGTCGAGCAAGATATATCTAAAATCACTGAAGCACTCTCCTCTAAACTTCCTCTTGTTGGTCAACAAGTCTTTCAAGAATTTTGCATACTTAGTCATTTGGACCAATGCCTCAACAAAAGGAATATTGATGTGGAGTTGTTTGAACAAACTCAGGAACTTCTTGTACTGTTCATCTGCTTAGTCATTCTTCAACCTAGAGGGATAAGGGATTCTTGGCTTGAAAGGTGGGGGTGCCACCTCCTTCTCTTTGCTTGTTCCTTCTTTAACCTTTATGACCTCGGGTGCGAGTTCATTGGGCTTCTCACTCGGAAACCTACCTTTAACCTCACGACCACTTCTCAAAGTGATCGCCTTCACATGCTCTCTAGGATTGGTCTCAGTATTACTTGGCAAACTTCCTTGTGATCTCTCTGATAGAGACTTCGCAATTTGCCCCACTTGATTCGCAAGGTTGTGCAAAGAAGCGCTGTGGTTGCGAAGTGTAGCCTTAACTGATTGAAATCTTGTATTTGATGATTGCAGCGAATCTAGTCAAGGCCTTCTCCAAATCGGTCATCCGAGTCTGCAAACCTGAAACTCGGTTCTCCATGTTTGGGGCTTGTTGTTGGAAACCCGGTGGCCCTATGGCCTTTTGTGGACCTTGGTTTTTCCACGAGAAATTGGGATGACTCTTCCAACCCGGATTGTAGGTATTGCTGTATGGGTTTCCTTGATTCCTCATGCCATTACCCACAAAATCGACGTTCTCAACCGAAGATGCATCACCAATAGATATCGGGCAATTGGAGGGAGCATGTCCTCCACCACACCCGGTGCAAGTAGTCACGACCGCCACTCTATTCGAAGTTAGGAGATCTAACTTCTTACTCAATGATTCCACTTGAGCCGGCAACGAAGTCACTGCATATATCTCATGGAGGCCGGCCACCTTTTTCTTCTCCCTAGCATTCCATTGGTAGCTATTTAGCCCCATTTCTTCAATTAGTTGACAGGCCTCACCGAGGGTCTTGCTACCTAAGGTACCTCCTGCTGTCGCATCCAAGAGTTGTCTTGTACTTGGATTTAAACCGATATAAAAGGTCTGAACAATCATCCACTCCGTGAATCCATGTTGCGGGTACTTTCCCAGGAGCTCCTCGAACCTTTCCCACGTTTCAAATAGATTCTCCAATTCCAACTGTACAAAGGATGAGATCTCATTCCTAAGCTTTGCGGATTTTTTGGGAGGAAAATATCGGGCAAGAGAAGCTTCTACCATCTCCTCCCATGTGGTAATCGAGGCTCTAGGTAATGAGTGTAGCCACTGTTTCACTCTCCCCTTCAAGGAAAATGGGAAGGCTCTCAACTTGATGGCATCATCCTTCACCCTATTTATCTTCAGCATATCACACACCTTGAGAAAGTTCTCTATATGACTGTTTGGATCCTCATCAGCCAAACCATTGAACTGTGCGGATTGCTGCAACGTGTGGATGAATGCCGACTTCAGCTCGAAGTTCTGAGCTGTAATCAGGGGACGCACAATGCTCGATTGTGTCGCCAACTAAAGGTCTGGCATAATCGGATAATGTTCACTGCTGCTCATTCTATTCTCCCATGTTTTCAGATTCTTCTACTTCCAAATCAGCTAGATTAGTCTGTTCTTTCATGGGTTCTTTCCCTTTTCTTCTAAGTGTACGTTAGAGCTCGGGGTCTTCTTCAATTAGTATTATGGGGTTCCCTCGGGTCATAACCTGGAGCTGCACCCAAAAAGAAAGAAAAGGAAATTAGAACGATGATAGAATAAGAAAATATGAAATAGAATAAATAAATGAATAGCTAAGAAAACAAAGTGCAAAGTATCTCTAAACGCCTATTCCCCGGCTATGGCGCCAAAAACTTCACACGCCCGAATATGCGTGTAAACCGCAAGTTCACGGGTGTCAAAGTAATAATCCCAGATGAGTGGGTATCGTATCCACAGAGAGTAGGGAATAAAGACACTTAAGTTTTTTCTTAACTAATGTGGAAGATGAATAGTGATAAGTATGACAAAATATGAAATAACGAAAATAAAAGCAACAAGATAGAGAGCACAGGTAAAGGAGAAGGTAAGGCAATCGATAAAGATGGGGTACCCGGACATTGATTCGGCTAGGACAATCGTTTCAAGTGCAAGAACCCTATATTATACTTCCTCATTGATGCAACAATGAATCGTTGAAATCCTTAATTACATGATCCCAAATCTAAGGTCAACCATGCCTAACTTTATACATGTCCCGAAGGAGAGAATGAATAACCTCTCAACCTCGCACTCGCATAGAATTGCAATGAGCTCTAAGTATTCCAAGTGATAAACCCTATTCCTATGTATAGACCTAACCTTTTGGTCCAGGTGGAAGATCCCTAGCCACAATTAAGCCCTATGTGCTAAAATCACTTCAACGCTTCACTCCGTTGCACTCGCAACTAAGCCCCAGCGGAAGGTCATCCCTTAGCCCATTCACTCTACTATGGCCGCAAAGAACTCTTGGAATGTGGAGGTAGGATAGATAACACCGAGAGAAAGGGCTAACTCTCCACTCACCCTCTCAACCCTCTCCAATCTAGCTTTGTCTAACTCTCATGGTGTCTCACTCACTCGCAAGAGTTACCAACAAGAACTCTCAACCCTAGTGTCACTCTAGGGGAGTATTCATACAATCAAGTCTCCAACATTGGAACTCACAATAAACATCAATTAATTGAAAGCATAATAAAGAGATTCAATGAAACGAATACATCCTAGGGTTCACAAATACCCAAGTACCCACTAGGGGTTTAGCTTTCCATGGAGCTAGATACAATCAATGAAATCGAATGTAAAAGCAAAGCATCCATAGAAAACCCCCTTGTTAGTCATGGCGATGGTCTTGTGGAGAGTCCTCTACTCGTCGGAAGGGTCCCTTTGTCCGGCGTAGGATACACCTCGCCGGATCGGTGTTGACGAAAGCTCTCCCACTAACCTTCTTCCAAACGGCACATGATGTCGGAGCCGTAGAACCTCTCTAAAGCCCTAGCCAATACCTCTCAAAACCCTAGCTGCCGCCCTCTCTCAAATTGGAGAAAAGATGGAGAAAAGAATGCTGAAATCGCGGCTGAAATCGGGGCTGAAATCGGCTTTTAAAGGGCCGGAATAGGGAATCCACACGCCCATGTGGGCGCTCCTGTGGATTTTTCACACGGGCGTGTGGAATTTCCACACGCCCGTGTAGATTCTCTGTTTTCCTATTTTCTCGGTCGGCTATGAACAGTGCTACTGCACTATTATTACTACAATGTTTTGTACAATACCCTACTGCAGTACCGGCCTGAAATACTCCTGAATCCATACTTCCATCAAGGTAACGCAAACAGGCACACATTTAAATCGTGGATTGCCTTGCTTCTTTAATAATGGACATATTGGTGGAGATCTTGTTCTATAAGCACAAATCGGAATGCTTGAATGTGACTACCCTTGTGCCCCTCCAAATAGTTGTGCTAACTCGAGTACGAGGAGCTTGGCACACATTCCTATATTTGGAACCCGACCTATGTCTCTGCGTTTGAACCTTAGTAAGATTTCCTCTAAATTAGTGCATTACGACCCACATTGGCTTCTTTCTCTCATAATCGGCGTCACAACCCTACCTGCATAAAAGTGACATAAATACACCCATATTAGCGTTAAAACCTGAGAAAAGTAATGCTCAACACAAGGAAAGAACACATCGTATTCTTATCGCACAAGCACTTATCAGTTACCAAAAGCTCTTAAAGGAATATTGAAAGTAGAATTTAACATTCTAACACCAATAACAAAGTGATGGGTTACCAGGAGTGTATAAGGTAGAAGTTTTTTTGACAAAGCATGAAGATGGACTAGAGATAAAATAAGACTTTTAGTCAAGCACAGATAAGAAATATAACTCACATCTATCATTCTTTCAAGCTAGGAAGTTCTTAACTAAGTATCATAGTTATCATAGGTAAGTCAAGCATGCAATTGCAAAAATTTACAAAGTTCATGAAAAATCCCCCTAACTAAAAGATGCACATTGACCCTAATGTGCCTAAATCAATAGAATGCAACAATATAGATAATGAAACATAGTAAGAGGTTTCGTGAACTTCCCCGAGTCTCAAAGTGTGAGTATTGAAGTCCATGAGATTGGGGTGACCACCATTGATTCTGGTAGATGATGGTGAAAGACAGTGTGCTTGATGCCTTAACTCCACCCCGCAAGGTAGAAAGGAACATCATCTCAGGCATCCATCACACACACAAAAAGAAAATACAAAACAACCAACTAACAAAACAAAAACAATGAAGCAAGACATAATCCAAGCAAGTCCTTTGTTCAATCAATATCATGATGTCTAAATTTCTCTATTGCATGTATTGCTACGAGTTTGCAAAGATTCTACAAGTGTCCAACAAGTTCAAGGAAAGCATCATTCAAAAGTTACTATAGCACAAACTTGAAAGAGCTAGAGTTTCCCCTTGTTATTGGAGTATAAAAATTTCAATAAAGCTTGTACATTGCTCAAAATAACCATAAAAACAACAAACAATCATTCATCTACAAGATTAGCATCAATAAAACTTGAAAAACAAGAGAAAAGAAGAAGAAAGATGCAAACCATGAGTCAGGGCTTGTGAGAGTGCTCTAGTGGAAAGATGGTGGAAACAATGGTAAAACCTAAAATAAATCACACAAATCAGGTTTCTAGAAGTGGGAGAGGAGTGCAGAGGAAGAAAAATGAAGAAAAATGGTGAAACAAATTAAAGAAAACAGAGTAGAAATGAGAGAGATATGAAGAAAACTGTGAAGAAGGTAGCCCACTTAAGGGCTGCCCGAGGCCTTAACAGCCTTGTTTACGGGCAGGCCAGCCTGTGAAGTAATCCAGAGGTTTCTCCCGGGTAGCATGCTGCATGTGAACCCTCTCGGCCTTCATTCATGGGCTGGGTAGCTAGTGAACAACCCCGAAACCTAGAAAAGTGTTTTTTTATCACTCCCAACTCCTTGCAAACTTCAACAAAGAGATATACCATCATTCCCAACTAAAATGAAGCATGAAAACGCATCCAAAAAGCACCAAATCAAAGGACAAAACCTAAGAATTCAAGAACAAGCATCGATTTAACTCAAACAACAAACGAAAAACCTAACAATCAAACAACAACAAGTATAGAAAATACAACAACGCCATAACAAAACAATCTACCACATAACTAGAATACAAAAAATGTAAGAACATGAATTTAAAACTTGGGGTGCCTCCCAAGAATAACTTGTTTAATGTCGTTAGCTCTACGTACCTCTTTCTTACCTTAGGGAGGCTTGGAAATGGTGTGTTCATCCCAACTAGAGGTGGCGTAAGAGCTACAAAGAAAAATAAAGTGTACCTTCTGGGATGATGTTAAAGTGGAGGCCATGCATGAGTTACCTTTTGGCCTCCATGGAAAAAGCTTGGGCCGGGGATTATGCAATTTCATCTTAGGTGGATCTTTGGTTGATTTGAGCATCCTCTCCACTTTTTCTTTGACCCCGAATGAAATTTCTTTGAGTACCCCACCACATTGCTTGGGCCTCCAAAGAAAAAGTCTTGGTTGAGAGTTATCTAGGCTCGGCATGGATGGATCATTAGGTGGCTTCAATATTGACAAGCTCCTTGCGTGTGACCCGCAAGTGCACGGGTTTGTCAAAGTAATAATACCCCGGTGAGTGGTTAGTCGAATCCATAGGGAATAGTGATCATTAAACACAAAGATTGCTACTTAATTAAAGTGAAGATAAACCGATAGTAGTGTGAAGAAAATCAATATGCAAAGAAATAAAGAAAGTAAGAACAATAGGTGCAATAAAATGAGAGAAACAACAATTAATAAAAAGTGGGGCACCCGGACATTGCTCCCACTAGGACTATTGGTTCAAGTGAAAGACCAACTATTAAGCTCCTGACTGATAATTAATGAGTCGTGGAAATCCTAAAGTACACGGTTCCAAACCTAAGGTCAACCATGACTAACTCTATAGTATGCCCCGGCGGAGAAATCACTCAGTCTCAACATCTCACATTGTGTACAGTTGCAAGAAGCTCTAAGGATTCCAAGTGATAAACCCTATTCCCTAATATAGGTCTAACCCTTTGATCTAGGCGAAAGACCCCTAGTCACAATTAAGGCCCAGTACCAAGGATTATTTCAACGCATCACTCTGTTCCTTGCGCAACTAAGCCCCAGTGGAGTTTCTCTCTTAGCACTTCACTCTATTGTGACCACAAAGAACCCTTTGAACATGGAGGTAGGATAAATCACACCGAAGGGGAAAGGGGATGTTCCGCTACCTCTCGTCTCACCCTCTAGATCCTCTCCAATATTGCTTTATCTAACCATCATGGTGTGTCACTCACTCACAAAGGATTACCAATGTAGACTCTCAATCCTATTGTCACTCTAAGGGAGAAATCATTCAACAAGCATCCATGAGTAAAACCACCTCGGTATTTGTGTTGATGGTCTTATGAAGTTGCCTCACCCTCTTCAAAGGTTCTCTTTGTCAAGCCTAGGACACACCTTGCCGGATCGGTGCCAATAAAAGCTTCCCCAATAACTCTCTTCCAAAGGAACCCACTATCAAAGGAAATAAACCACTCTAAAAACATTGCCAAAACTCCTCTAAACCCTAGAGGAAGGCCTCTCCAAAGTTGGGGAAAAGATGGAGAAAAGATGGAAAAGAGGATTATGAAATCGGGGTAAATCGTGGGTTTATATAGAGCTGGAATCGGGAATCCACATGGGCGTGTGGAATTTCCACACGCCCGTGTGAATCTGCAGAACTTGGTTTTTCAGCGTCCTCTTAACAGTAACTGCTACAATTAATTATTACAGTGATTTGCTACAGTACTTACTATAGTACTTCAACAAAAACACTCCTGAATCCACACTTTTCATCGAGGCAACATAAACAGGCACACGTCTATACCGTTGATCGCATCGCTTCTTCAATAAGGGATAACATTGACAAAGATCTTGCTATCATTGTACAAGTGAGAATACGCAAATGTGACTGCCTTTGTGCCCCTCCAAACCATGTAATTGCTTGAGCGCATATGGCACACATTCACGTATCTTCGAGCACAACTTGTGTCTTCACTTTTGTTCACTCCAAGATTTCATCAACAAAGTGCAATCGCAATCTACTTTTGCTTCCTTCCTCTATATTTGGCTCCACAACCTTACATGCGCACAAGTAACACAAATACACATATATTAGCACTAAAATATGATAAAAGTAATGCTCATCGTAAGAAAAGAATACTTCATATCACTAATATACAAGCACTTATCAAATCCCCACACCCTTAAATTTTGCTTGTCCTCATTCTACAAGTAAGGGAACTTTCAACACTAAATACGAAAAATCAATGCTCTAGCTAAAAACTCGGATGAAAAAGGACAACAAACCCAAAATCGTGTAAGTGTGTGTAAACTCACTCAAGTCAACCCAACATATACTCCTCAAAGTTCAAAGTATAAGGGACTTATTTATATACAAAATAACACAAAACAAAGAGATGGTAGTAGCTTCACACATCCTCTAAGGTAGCCCTTTCTAAAGCGGCCACTAAGATGGCTTTCACACTTTCGTGGTGGTAGCTCTTTCTACCAGGATGGTAGCTTTCACTCATCCCATGAGATAGCTCTTTTTCTCATTAGGGCATAACTAGTATCCGACTTATGAGAGTAGTTTCATACTTCATAGGTGGTAGCTCTTTCCATCCCAAATGCACAACCAAAACAAGTATTTTTTTTCAACAAAATTAATACAAGAAGACAAAACGAACTAGTCCCTTAAACATCAAACTTGAGTTTGCAAAAGGGTTTAATGAGCGAGTAGTGCAACAATTGTCAATCGGGCTAAAATTCCTAGAAATTCAAGTAAAAACAAGAGCATGAGAACATTCAATGTTAAAAATTCCCCTAAACTTAAGAATATAATCATTGCAACTAAGGTGAACCGCTATTGGCTACGTGAGCATGTATTTCAGTCAAAACATGTGTAATGAACATGTGTAATGTGAACTCCCTCCACACTTAAGATGTACATTGTCTCAATGTACACAAGCAAGCACAATAGGATATAAATCATTCAAGAGCATATGTGGAAGTGGGTAATTGAAACAATTCTCCCCTGAACTCCGAATGGAGCTATATTCTTTAAGAGTTGAGTCACAGTGGGTTGTGGAGCACACACGCCATAAGACTATGTCCATGACTAGTTCTCAAATTCCATACTCACAAGACCATCTGCATGTATACACAAGGGGGTTCTGTGAAGCTCAATAAAATCAAAAACAACTTGAGAATATAAAGATAAGGCAATGAAATACAACTCGGGACAAAAATAAAAGATAAAAACAGAAGGAAGATCCTTTCTGAGTGATACAAATCCAAAATAAAATATGGAAATGAAATACGAAAAATAAGAAACTAAAATAAAAGTAAAGATGCATTAAGTGTCGGTGTCTGGCTGGGGCTCCTTTGCTGCTATTGCTGGTGCAAGTGATGACGCGGATGCTGGTAGATCAATCGGTGCCTGAACTGGTGATAGTAGTTCTATGGATTCCTGAGGGGTCCTCGGTCTTTGACAAAGTCCCTTGCGTATGTCTCGCAAGTGTATGAGTTTGTCGAAGTAAGGTATCGCATCCACAGGGAATAAGGAGTAAAAATACTTAAGTTGTTTCTTAACTAAGCGAAATATAAACAGTGATTTGTGTGGTAAGATGTAATGCAAAGAAAAGTAAAAGAGACAAGAGAGAGGGCACAAGTAAAGGAGAGGTAAGGTAATCAATACAAATGGGGTACTCGGATATTGATCCACCTAGGACAATCATTTCAAGTGCAAAAACCATCTATTATACTTCCTAACTAATGCATTAATGAGTCGTGGAGATCCTTTAATACATGGTCCCAAATCTAAGTTCAACCATGCCTAACCCTATACATGTCCCGAAGGAGAAATTGAACAATCTCTCAACCTCACACTCGTATAGAATTGCAACGAGTTCTAGGGATTCCAAGTGATAAATCCGCTTCCTATATATAGACCTAACCCTTTCGTCCAGGCGGAAGGTCCCTAGCTACAATTAAGTCATAGATGCTAAAATCACTTCAACGCTTCACTCTATTGCACTTGCAACTAAGCCCCAGCGGAAGGTCATCCCTTAGCCCATTCACTCTACTATGACCGTAAAGAACTCGAGGAATTGGAGGTGGAATAAATCACACTGGAGGGAAAAGGGGACGCTACGCTATCTCTCGACTCACCTTCTCAACCCCCTCCAATCTAGCTTTGTCTAACTCTTGTGGTGTGTCACTCACTCACAAGGGTTACCAACAAGAACTCTCAACCCAGTGTCACTCTAAGGGAGTATTCATACAATCAACGCATTCAAGATTGGAACTTAATAAAAACATCAATTAATGAAAGCATAATAACAAATTTCAATGAAATGAATACATCCTAGGGTTCACAATCCAAGTACCCACTAGGGGGGTTTAGCTCTCTGTGGAGCTAAATACAATCAATGAAATCGAATGTAAAAGCAATGAATCCATAGAAAACACCGTGGATAGTCGTGACGATGGTCTTGTGGAGAGTCCTCTACTTGTCCAAAAGTCCCTTTGTCCGGCCTAGGATACACCTCGTCGGATCGGTGCCGGCGAAAGCTCTCCCACTAACTTTCTTCCAAATAGAGTGTGATGTCAGAGCCGTAGAACCTCTCCCAATCCCTAGCCAATACCTCTCAAAACCCTAGCTGCAGCCCTCTCTCAAGTTGGGGAAAAGATGGAGAAAAGGAATGCTGAAATCGGGGCTCAAATTGGCTTTTAAACGGCTGGAATCGGAAATCCACACGCCTTTGTGAATATTTCACAAGGCCCGTGTGGAATTAACACACGGGCGTGTGGCTTCTCTGGATAACTCCTTCTTCGGCCGACTGTGAACAGTACCTTTCTACAGTATTGCTACAGTGCCTGCTATAGTACCGGTCCGAAACACTCCCGAATCCATGCTTTCATCTAGGTAATGTAAATGAGCACACGTTTAAGTCATAGATGCTTTGCTTCTTTAATAAACGACCGCATTGGTGGAGATCATGTTACACATGCACAAGCCAGAATACTTAAAATGTGACTGCTTTTGTGCCCCTCCAAATCATTGTGCTAGCTTAATACAAGGAGGTTGGCACACATTTTAGCATCTTGAACCTAACTTATGTCTTCGCATTTGAACCTTCTCAGGATTTTCTCCAAATGGTGCACTCACAATCTACATTGGCTTCTTTCTCTAAGATTTGGCTTCATAACCCTATATGCATAAAAGTGACATAAATACACACATATTAGTGTTAAAACCTGATAAAAGTAATGCTTATCATAAGGAAAGAAGACTTCGCATTCTTATCACACAAAGCACTTATCAAACTCCCCCACATTTAAGCTTTTGCTTGTCCTCAAGCAAAAATTAAAACATTAAAGCATAGACGAAGGAAATATTGGAAGTGCTTGGCCTTAGGTTCACCAAATCATACAAAGAGAGCATTCTACAAGTAAGGGAAATTTCAACACTAAATACGAAAAATCAATGCTCTAGCTAAAAACATGAATCAAAAAGTACAACAAACCCGAAATCGTGTAAGTGTGTGAACTCACTCAAGTCAACCCAACATATACTCCTCAAAGTTCTAAGTATAAGGGACTTATTTATATACAAAATAACACAAAACAAAGAGATGGTAGTAGCTTCACAGATCCTCTAAGGTAGCCCTTTCCAAAGCGGCTGCTAAGGTGGCCTTCACACTTTCGAAGTGGTAGCTCTTTCTACCGGGGTGGTAGGTTTCACACATCCCATGAGATAGCTCTTTCTCTCATTAGGGCATAACTAGTATTCGACTTATGAGAGTAGCTTCATACTTCATAGGTGGTAGCTCTTTTCATCCAATAAGCACAGCTAAACAACAAAACTATTTTGTTCTTTCTTTTCATTTTCCATTTTTTTTCTTTTCTTTTCGCAAATAACAAAAGAAACAGCAATAACTAGTCCCTTTAACATCGAACATGAGTTTCCAAAAGAGTTTAAAGAGTGAGTAGTGCAACAAGTGTCAATCGGCCAAAAATTCCTACAAATTCAAGCAAAAACTAGAGCACGAATACATTCAATGTTAAAAATTCTCCTAAACTGAAGAATACAATCGTTGCAACTAAGGTGAACCGCCATTGGCTATGTGAGCATGTATATCAGTCAAAATTGATATAAAAGAGATGTGTGCACTATGAAACTCCTCCCCCACACTTAAGTTGTACATTGTCCCAAATGTACACATACAAGCTCACTCATGATGTATATAAATTAAGACAAATGCAGGAGAAACAATCAAAACAATACTCCCCTGACTCCTAGTGTTGCATTTGATGGAGCTAATTCATTGGGAGTGGTGTTCCAACGGGTTGTGAAGCATACACGACCAAATGCCAAAGCACCTTGGCCGTGTCTATGACAAATTCTCAATTCCCATGATGACAAGACAATCTACACGCATACTCGATGGGGTTCAGTAAAGCTCAATAAAACAAAAATAGCTCGAGTAAATAAAAGATAGAGAAATGAATACAACCCAAAGACAGCAAAATGAAAATAAACTCAGAAGGGAAGTCCTTTCTGAGTATACAACTTCGGAATAAAATGCAAAAAGTAATAAAACGAAAGAAAATAAATCAAGTGTCGGTGCCGTGCTCTGGCTCCTCTGCTGCTGCCGGTGCTAGATCGAAGGGTGCTGGTGGAGGTGGTGATGGTGATGCCGGAGGGGCAGAAGATCTGCTGATCAATAACTGATATAACACGTCGAAAAGGGCCACCATCTCAGTATACTGTACGGTCTGTATAGCCCAGAGCTCTACGATGTCGGTCAGAAGCTCACCAACAGCACACTCGAGCCTTCCAATATGATTATGATCTCGAGGAGGAGTAAAAATGGGTACTGATCGCCAGTATGTCTCCTGTACTGCAAGAGATGCTCTGGTCCCCATCCGATGCCAACTGAGGCTCGGGAATCTGTCGGGGACCCTCCGCTGTATCCCTTCAGCTCCCAGCGGCCTCTGGGGTGGATGCAGCTATAATATATATATATATTCTAGGCACACATCTGTGTACCAGCCCCATCAGCCGGATCGTCTCAAATACCAGAGAAGCAGGTACGATCGTCTTCTCAGCACCATCAAGCCCAACCCAAGATGAGTCTGGTGACGTAAGGACCAGTAAATAATAATCCTACTCTCGCAAACTGGCCCTGGTGCCTCAAAACATCTGCCACTGTGTGCCCCAAATGAATCGGCACATTGCGAACCAAGGAGTATAGATAAAGTATGTCCTGCCTGGTCAACACAGCAGTGTTGTCACCTTGACCTGACACAGATCTGCAGAGGACCGAGTTCAAATACATGTAGCTCGACTGGGATAGGCTGGTGGCCTTAGACACACCCGATTCATATTGTCTATGCCCACACAAAACCCTATACGCCTGATGCGGAGTCACTGTACCTAGGAAATCCTTCAGTAGACTTCTATACTTCTCTGAACCTGTGTACGTGCCATCATACAGGCCCATATGGACCGAGAACTTGGTGACACTCATGCAGAATGGATGTTCGAATGCTAGGAACTGTATAACATCCATGATGTTAACTCTCCCATGTGGATGATCAAACGCGAAAGACGCCAACACCTCTAGTGTCACTACACGGAAAACTGGTTCACGGATCGTCAATAATCTCCTCCAGCTCCCACTGCTAGCATCTCATCAATCTCATCATCTAGTTTGTCACCCTACTGAATATCTCTAAGCACCTACATTCTACAAAGCGAACTTGACCAAAAATCGAAAGGTCGATAATCTCTCAAATTGAGCCCTCGATGCACTGGGATTCGAGAATTCCTTGTGTATTGGCTCAGGTGGGGTATCTCGGAGATGCTTAACTGCATTTGTCCTCGCCGAGGTGCCATATCTCGTAATAAATGAAGAAGAAATGATCAAATAATTTCAGAAACAACATACTACAGAATTCCACACGGGCCTGTGAAAATTGCCCACGCCTGTATGGATCTGCGGGGTGTGAAAACCGCACAGTTCTATGTCAATTCGCCAAAAATATAACCTCTAACCAAGTTTAGATAGTTTCTAAAACATGCACAAAACCATTATAAAGTGAAAATTAGTTCAACTCAAGACTTTTAATCCACTGAAAACAAGAAATGGCAAATAGAAGAGAGATTAAGAGGTTTAACGATGAAATGGGTATGAACACTTAGAATTCTGCGTGAAATTTTTTTGAAAAGCCCTCTAAAATAGCGGTGAGAGGCCAAGAAAGTGATTAGGATTGGTTTTTGGATGGTTAGAAGTGAAGAAGTAGAGAATTCACAAAGATTTTAAAGAAAAACTCATATCTCTTGGAATTCTGTGTGGAAATTACCCACGCCCGTGTGCCTTCACAGGAGAGCTTTATAGGGGTAGATGCACGCTCCTGTGTGCTCTTGGGAAAACCCTCACTTCCTCTGAATGCATCGGCACGGGCGTGTAGAAAATACCCACGCCCGTGCGCCCGACCCACAGGGGCGGCCGCACGCCCTTGTGGCTTCTCTGTCCAACCGAGAAGAATCGCTAAGTGTTTCGTATGCCCGTGCGGAAATTCCACATGGGCGAGACAATCACAGCCCAACTCAGACGGGGCACCGCGACACCCCGTGTCTTCTTGGGATGGAGAAAGCTCATCTCGCAGAGATTCTGACAAAGCGCAAGTAAAAATACCCACGCCCCATGCATTTTTTTAACTGTGTTCTCCCACTGTGGGTGAGTCCACGCACCTGTGTGCTCTTAGGATAATTTACCAAGTCTCTGCAGGAAGATGCACGTCCGTGCAAAAATTCCCATGGGCGTGGACCATCACAAGGTCACTCACAGGGGCGAGTCCAAGCCCCTGTGTCTTCTCTCGGATGAGCTCGAACAAAGACGCACGCCCGCAGTGGATATTCCACACCGGGCGCAGTGTTTTCTATACACTTAGAAAAACTTTGCGTGCTCCGCAAAAAATTTCTAAAAACAACTATACACTCAGAGCCTGCTTTACAATGCAACTTTAACCAAAGAAAACACGAAAAAAAACTCAAACGACCTAAACTTCGCCAAATCCACATGAAAACACACAATGATATTAAAAACCCACAAGAAACAACAGCAAAAGAATTTGAAAATCAAGACACCAACACTCAACACTTTATTCGCACAAAAACTAAACTACTAACTAAAAAAACAGTAAACACTTGGGTTGCCTCCCAAGAAGCGCTTGTTTTACATCACTAAGCTTGACGTACCTCATCCTTTCCTTACGGGGGCTCATAGATGAATGTTGCCCTCTTACCCATGCCTTGAAAGCATGATGAGCAAAGTCTCTAGAAGATAGAGGGGGAGTTATCAGGCTCGGGACCACCTAACAATGGTTCATCCAACTTGTTCGGTTCACGTGCATCTTCAACAGCCTTGGAGCATTTCCGGTGGCATCTCCTCACCCTCTTCATCTTCAAGAGCACCTTCTTTAGGATCCCCGGAGTAGACGGTACTTCTTCAGTTGAACCAAGCATCATTACTTCTTCATTTTTCTCCCCTTGGTCGAACAAACCCTCGTATGGGTCTGGATTGAACATTTCCTGTATATATTCATCAACAATCTCATCAGTAGTGTCTAGAAAATACAAAGTATCATCGAAAATCAAGAGAATGCCGCATGGCTTCATCAATGCGGTATATGAGCTTGTCATCTCCAACTCTCAAAGTTAGCTCTCCGTCATCTATGCCAATCAATGCCTTGGAAGTCTACAAGAACGGCCTCCTAAGTATCAAGAGTACATCCACATCCTCATCGAAGTCTAGCACCACAAAATCTACAAGAAATATGTACTTATCCACCTTGACAAGCACATCTTCGATGATACCCCTCGAATGCCTCACTATTCGGTCTGCCACTTGCAAAGTCATTCAAGTAGGTCTAGGCTCGCCCAAGTCTAGCTTCTGAAAGAAGGTGTATGGCATGGCGTTGATACTGGCCCCTGAGTCCGCCAATGCCATTTCTTTACCTAAATTGCCAATGTTGCACGGAGTGATGAAGCTTCTCGGGTCTTTCCTCTTGTTCGGCATGTTCTTTTGCAAAACCGCCTAGCAAGAAGCATCTAAGATCATTGAAGCACTCTCCTCTAACTTCCTCTTGTTTGTCAACAAGTCTTTCAAGAATTTTGCATACTTAGGCATTTGAGACAATACATTAACAAAAGGAATGTTGATGTGGAGTTGCTTGAACAAACTCAGGAACTTCTTATACTGTTCATCCGCTTGGTCATTCTTCAACCTAGAGGGATAAGGTATTCTTTGCTTGAAAGGTGGGGGTGCCACCTCTTTCTCTTTGCTTGTTCCCTCTTCAACCTTTATGACCTCAAAAAGTGCAGTTCATTGGGCTTCTCACCGGAAACCTACCTTTAACCTCACGACCACTTCTCAAAGTGATCGCCTCACATGCCTCTAGGATTGGTCTCAGTATTGCTTGGCAAGCTTCCTTGTGATCTCTCTGATAGAGACTTCACAATTTGCCCCACTTGATTCTCAAGGTTGTGCAAAGAAGCGGTGTGGTTGCTAAGTGTAGCCCTCAACTCGATTGAAAACCTTGTAACCGATGATTGTACAAATCTAGTCAAGGCCTCATGGCCTTTTGTGGAACTATTTGGGGCTTTTTTTGTTATTGGACACCCGGTGGCCTCATGGCCTTTTGTGGAACTTGGTTACTCCACTAGAAATTGGGATGATTCTTCCAACCCAGATTGTAGGTGTTGCTACATGGATTCCCTTGATTCCTCATCATATTACCCACAAAATCAACATTCTCAATCTAAGATGCATCACCAATAGAGATCGGGCAATCGGAGGGAGCATGTCCTCCACCACACCTGGTGCAAGTAGTCACGGCCGCCACTCTATTTGAAGTTAAACATCTAACTTCTTACTCAATGATTCCACTTGAGCCTCCAATGAAGTTACTGCATCTATCTCATAAAGCCCGGCCACCTTTTTCATCTCCCTAGCATTCCATTGGTAGCTATATAACCCCATTTCTTCAATTAGTTAACAGTGCCCTCATCTGGGGGTGTTGCTTCCTAGGGTATTTCCTGCCACAGCATCCAAGAGTTGCCTTGTGCTCGATTCAACCCTGCTGTAAAAGGTCCGGACAATCATCCACTGGGAATCCGCATTGTGGGCACTTTCTCAGAGCTCCTTGAACCTTTCCCACGCCCTCAAATAGAGACACCACTCGACCGCATAAAGAACGAGATCTCATTCCTAAGCTTTGTAGATTTTCTGGGATTGAAATAACGGGCAAGTAAAGCTTCTACCATCTCCTCCCATGTGGTAATTGATGCTCTAGGTAATGAGTGTAGCCACTACTTCGCTCTCCCCTTTAAGGAAAATAGGGAAGGCTCTCAACTTGATGGCATCATCCGTCACCCCCGCTTATCTTGAGCATTTCACACACCCTCGAGAAAGCTCTCTCAGATGACTCGCTTGGATCCCTCATTGGCTAAAACCATTGAACTGCGTGGGATTGCCGCAACCCTCTCAAGTTGGGGAAAAGATGGAGAAAAAGAATACCAAATCGGACTCGAAATCGGCTTTTTAAAGGGTCGAATCTGAATCCACACACCCTTAGGAATATTTCACACGGCCCGTGTGGAATTAACGCACGGGCGTGTGGAATTTCCACACACCATTGTGGCTTCCTCCGATAACTCCTTCTTCAAACCCGTACCGTGAACAATATCTTTCTACATTATTATACTACAGTATTGCTACAGTGGCTGCCTTTTGTGCCCCTCCAAATCATTATGCTAGCTTAATACAAGGAGGTTGGCATACATTCTAGCATCTTGAAACCTGACTTATGTCTTCGCGTTTGAACCTTCTCAAGATTTCCTCCAAATGGTGCACTCATGATCTACATTGGCTTCTTTCTTTAAGATTTGGCTTCATAACACTATATGCATGAAAGTGACATAAATATACACATATTAGTGTTAAAACCGGATAAAAGTAATGCTCATCATAAGGAAAGAACACTTCGCATTCTTATCACACAAGCACTTATCAGTCTCATAATGAAAAGTGAGGCCACATCTCTCTCAAGAAGATGTCGAGAATATCTAGACATGTCATCACTTTAGTGTGGTTCAAGACCGCGTAGCTCTCGAACCTCCGCCAATCTTCCCCGTAGCATCCCCTACAAGGCTCTTGAGCCTCTCAAATCGATTATGGGCTTGAGTCAGAGAGAATGTACGAACTAGTGGGGGATTCTACGCTATAGGGGTGCCTCTTCCTGTGCCTGCTCAGTCTATGGCTCAAGTACTGGCTGGGATCCCTCTGTTGTGTCTCCCTTGGCCTCGACTGACTCTGGTGAGGGCATATTTAGCACATACAACCCATCTCTATATTTCCTGATCATGCAAATCATGTGCATGGTCTCTAAGCCAAGGGTGCTGGAATAAACATCTTCTCGGTCCCTTCGATCGCGTCCAGTAGACCAATCCCGATGATGAGCCTGGTGATGTACGGGCCGGAGAAGAGAACACCGATCCTGGCATACTATCCTTGGTATCTTAAATACTTGGCTATAATGTGTCCTAGATGTGACGGCTCGCTCTGTACCATGGAGTATAAGTATAGAAGGTCCTGTATGCTCAAAACTCCAGTAATGTCACCATGGTCGTTCACGGATCTAATCAGGACGGCGTGAATGTATCTGTAGCTCGGCAGAGACAAACAAGTAGCTTTTGACACCCCGGGCTCATGCCGCCCCTATCCACACAACGCTTTATACGCGCTACGGTGTCAAGCTACCTGGGTAGCCTGTGGGCAAATGATTGTACTCCTCAATATCTGTGAATGCCTCATCATACAACCCGAGTTTGACTGAAAACTATGTAACACTCATACTATAATGATGTCTAAATACTCTGAAATGAATGGCGTCGACGCTATCGAAGCTGGAATAGGAAGAGTCAAACTCAAATGAGGCGAGCACCTCTAATGTAAACATCCTGATAGCCAGCTCTCTAAGAAATAGTAAACGCCGCCAACTACCCACCTAGAGGAGTTCGTTAACCTCATCGGCCATGTCATCATCTAACTGCACCTCCCTGAGTGAGCTCAAATTCAAAAATCGCATCTGACCGAATTTGAGCTTCGACAAATACTCGAATCGAGCCTGGTACTCGGGAATTGAGAACTCTATATGCTCCAGCTCAGGTGAGGCCTCTTAAGGACGCTTGCCTATTGCTTTCTTAGTCCTTGGTGCTATACCTGCAAGTATTGATAAGAAAATTGATCAAATAAACTCAAAAAATAATACTGCAGAAATACACACCGACGTGTGGAAATTCCTACACGCCCGTGTGGATCCACGTGGCGTGAAAACCACACAACTGTATGCTAAAAAAATCCAAAAAAATAAATCCCTAAAAATCATTTCTAAACTCATTCTAAACATGAACGAACCATTTATCATAGAAATGAAACACATACACCAGCTTTAATTGAGAGAAATCAAGCTTTGGCAAACAAAAGAGAGAACAAGGGTTTACCAATGAAATAGAGAATGAAAACTTGAAATCAGCCTCGAAAAACTTGAGTAAAACCTCTAAAAATGACGGTGCAAGTGCGGGGAGAGTGTAAGGATGAGTTCTCAAAGTGTTTGGAAGTGAGAAGATGAGGAAACGCGAAGAGATTTTAAAGAAAATCCACGCCTCTTGGTATTCTGTACATCCACATGGGTGTGTGGAAATTACCCACGCCCGTGTGACTCCACAGGGAAGCTTCACAAGGGCAAACACATGCCCCCTGCGTGCCTCGTGATAGCACACTTTGTCTCTCGACATCCACACGGGCGAGGGAAATTCCCCCACACCCGTGTGCCCGATCCACAAGGGCATCCACACGCCCCTATGCCTTCTTTGTCCACCCGAAAAATTTTCTATGTGTTCCACACGCCTCCGGAAATTTCATACGGTGTGTGGATCTTTCACAGTGGTTACTCGTGAGGGGCACTCACATGACCCTGTGTCTTCTCGAAATGGTGAGGTCTTCTTTGTAGGAAATCACATGGGCGTGTGGAAATTACCTACGCCCGTGTGTAATGCACAGGGTTAGACACATGGGCAAACACACGCCCTTTGTCTTCTCCGGATAGAGTTCTGAACCTCTATAGAGAAACACACATCCATGTCAAAATTCCAAACTAGCATGTGACCGTCACAAGGTTGTTAATAGGGGTAGACACACGCCCCTGTGTCCTCTTGGGATGAGCTCTGAACGAAAACACACGCCCGTGTGGAAATTTCACATGGCCGTGTGTCTTCTCTGGATGACTTAGAAAACTCTGTAGGCTCTACAAAAAATTCCTGAATATGTATACATACTCAGAGCCTACCTATGCAATGCTAAACTAACCAGAGAATCATGAAAAACACGCTCAAACGACCAAGAACTTCGCCAAACAAAATTATGCACACGAAAACATCAATGATCCACAAGAAAGCCACAACAATTTGCATGTAAAAATCAAGACACCAACATTCAAAGCCTTATTCATGCAGGTACTAAACTAAAAACTAGAAAAACAGTAAAGACTTGGGTTGCCTCCCAAGAAGCGTTTGTTTAACGTCACTAAGCTTGACGTACCTTTTCTTACCTCAAAGGGGCTCATAGATGAAGGTTTCCCTCTTACCCATAACCAGAAAGCATGATGAGCATAGTTTTTTGAAGGTAGAGGGAGAGTTATCAAGTTTGTTACCGCACAAGGGTTTGTCACCCTTACTCCATTCTTCCATATCCCCATTAGCCTTGGGGGGTTTCTTATGATGTCTCCTTGCATGCCTCATCTTCCGGATCATCTTCTTCATGATTCCTGGGGTAGGTTTCATCTCGTCCTTTAGACCAAGCATCATTACGTCTTCATTCTCCATAGCTTGGTCTAGCAGCTCTTCATATGGGTCCGGATTCATCATTTCCTGCACATATTCATCTATTAGTTCATTAGTAGTATCAAGAAAGTAAAGAGTATCATCAAAGTCAAGAGAATGTCGCATGGCTTCAGTGAGACAGTATGTGAGCTTATCATCCCCAACTCTCAAAGTCAACTGACAAGTCCACTTGCGTATATCCCGTAAGTGCATGGGTTTGTCAAAGTAATAATCCCGGATGAGCGGGTATCAAATCCACAGGGAATAGGGAATAAAAATAGTTAATTTGATTCTTAGCTATGTGAAAGATCAATGATGATAAGTGTGACAATGATTCAATTCTCAACAATAAAAACAACAAGTAAGAGAGCAAAAGTAAAGAAGGGGGTAAAACAATCGATAAAGATGGGGTACCTGGATAATGCTCCGCCTAGGATAATTGTTTCAAGTGCAAGAACCCTCTATTATGCTTCCTAATCAATGCAATAGTGAGTCGTGGAAATCCTTCATTACATAGACCGAAATCTAAGGTCAACTATGCCTAACTCTATACATGTCCCGGAGGAGAAATCGAACAATCTCAACACCCCGCACTCGAGATAGAGTTGCAATGAGCTCTAGGGATTCCAAGTGATAAATCTCTTCCCTAATTATAGACTTAACCCTTTGGTCCAGTGGAAGGTCCCTAACCACGATTAAGCCCTAGATACTAAGATCACCTCAACGCTTCACCTGCTGCACGCCAGAACTAAGCCCCAGCGGAAGGTCATCCCTTAGACCATTCACTCTATTATGGCCGCAAAGAACTTGAGGAGCAGAGGTAGAATCTATCATGTCAGAGGGGAAAGGGGACGCTCATGTACCTCTTAACTCACCCTATAAACCCTCTCCAACCTAGTTTTTGTCTAACGCCGTGGTATGTCACCACCACAAGGTTACCAACGAGAACTCTCAACCCTAGTGTCACTCTAGGGGAAAATGTTCATACAATCAAGCATCTCAAGGTTGAACTCACAATCAACATCAATTTATTGAAAAGCATAATAAAGAGATTCAAAGAAACGAATACATCCTAGGGTTCACAAATACCCAAGTACCCACTAGGGGTTTAGCTCTCCATGGAGCTAAGTACAATCAAAGAAATAGAATGTAAAAAGCAATGAATCCATAAAGAAACCCCTCGATAGTCGTGGTCGATGGTCTTGTGGAAAGTCCTCTACTGTCAGTCCCATGATTCCCCTCGTTCGGTATAGAATACACCTCAACGGAAGCTTCCCTACCAACCTTCTTCCTAAGGAATGACGATGTCGGAGACGTGGAACCTCTCCAAAACCTTGGCCAATATCCTCAAAACCCCTAGCCAAGCCCTCTATCAAGTTGGGGAAAAGATGGAGAAAAGAATACTAAGATCGGGGCTGATTCGCTTTAAATAGGGTCGAATCGAGACTACACTGGGCGCCGATGCTTTCACGCACTCGGCGTAAAATTTCCACACGGGCGTGATAATTTCCACACGCCTGCGTGGATTCTCTCGAACTCCTATTTTCTACCGGTCGTGAATAAAGGTCGCCATAAAGATTTTTGCTAGCGTGAGTTGCTACAGTGGTCTCGCACAAGCACCGTCCCTCAATAGCTTCCCTCGACCATACTTTTCATCGAAGTAACGCAAACGGGCACACGTTCATGTCGTGGATCGCTTGCTTCTTCAATGACAGGCAAGTTGGTGGAGCTCTTGTTCTATATGCATAAATCGGAATACTCGAGGTGATCGCTTTTATGCCCTCCAAAATGGATGTGCCAAACTCGAATACGAGGAGGTTGGCACCCACTCTAGCTTCTCACATCTGACCTATGTCTTCGCTCTGAACCTTAGCAAGTTTCCTCCAAAAATCGATGCATTATGATCCACATTGGCTTCTTTTCCTTCATACTCGACCCTCACAACCCTACCTCGCATAAAAGTAACATAAAAAACACATATTAGTGTAAAAACCCGAGAAAAGTAATGCTCAATATAAGGAATGAACGCTCAGACATTACCGCACAAGCACTTATCATTAACTGCCCGCCGTCCATGTCGATAAGAGCTTTGGAGGTGCGCAAGAATGACCTCCCAAGTATCAGCGGGACATCGACATCGTCATCAACATCTGACAACGGCTCTTATGCAGACCCGTAAGTGCACGGGTTTGTTGAAGTAATAAATCTTGATGAGTGCGATCGTATCCACAGTAGAGTAGGAAGTAAAAATACTAAGATTGCTATTTAACTATGTGAAGACTGAATAACAATTGTGTTGATAAAGTGCAATGAAAGCAATAATAAAAGAAATAAGAAAGAGAGGTTCAACTAAAATGAGAGGTAAGGCAATCGATAAGAGTGGGGTACTGGATATTATTCCACCTAGGACAATTGCTTCAAGTGCAAAAACCAACTATTAAGTCTTCTAATTGATGCCTAATGAGTTTTGGAAATCTTTAAACACAAAGTCCCAAACCTAAGGTCAACTGTGACTAACTCTACACTATGTCTCGGAGGAGAAATCGATCAATCTCAACACCTCACACTATATAGAGTTGCAAGACGCTCTAGGAATTCCAAGTGATAAACCCTATTCCAATGTATAGATCTAACCATTTGGTCCAGGCGTAAGACCCATAGTCACAATTAAGCCCTAGATACTAAAATCACTTCAACGATTCACTCTTTTACCTTTGCAACTTAGCCCCAGCGGAAGGTCATCCCTTAGCCCATTCACTCTATTATGATCGTGATAGAACTCTTTGTAACGTGGAGGTAAGATAAATCACATCGGAGGGGAAAGGGATGCTCCGCTACCTCCTCGACTCACCCTTTCTCAACATTCTCCAATCTTGTAATGTCTAACCCTCATGGTATGCCACTCATGCACAAAGGTTATCAATGTAGACTTTCAACTCTAGTGTCACTCTAAGGGAGAAATCATTCAACAAGCATTCAAGATTAGAACTCAATTAAAGACATCAATTAAGGAAAACAAAATAGAAGGTTAATGAAACAAATACATCATAGGGTTTACAAATCCAAGTACCCTCTAGGGGTTTAGCTCTCTATAGAGCTAGTTACAATCAATAATGAATTTGAATGTAAAAATAAGTAATTCATCGAAAAACCCCCTCGGTGTTCGTGTCGATGGTCTTGTGGAGCGGTCTTGGCTTCTCCAAAGGTTCCCTTGTCTGGCTTAGGGCACACCTCGCCGGATCTATGCCGACGAAAGCTCCTCCAATAACCTTCTTCCAAGCGAATCACAGTGTCGAAGGCATAGAACCCCTCCAAAAGCTTTGACAATACCTCTCTAAACCCTAGCTGCAAGCCTCTCCAAAGTTAGAGAAAAGATGGAAAGAAGGATGCTGAAATCGGGCTGAATCATGGCTTTAAAAGGGTTGGAATCGGCATCCACACTGGCGTGGGGAATTTCCACATGCCCGTGTGGATTTTAAAAAAATCTCATTTTTAGCCTACCGTGATCAGTACTACTACAGTAAATTGCTATAGTATTTTGCTACAGTACCGCCATAAACACTACCGAATCCACTTTTTTCATCGAGGTAACATAAACGGCCACACCTTTACGCCGTAGATCGTGTCGCTTCTTCAATAAACGACCTCATTGGTGAAGATTTTTCTATCAATGCACAAATCGCGATACTCGAATGTAACTGCCTCTGTGCCCCTCCGCATCATTGTCCTTGCTTGAATACCTGGAAGTTGATACATATTCTCGTATCTTGAGTCCCGACTTGTCTCTTGGCGCTTTGTTACTTCCCAAGATTTCATCAAATAGTGCATTCTACGATCTACATTGGCTTCTTTTTATCAATATTTAGCTTCAAGAACCCTACATGCGTAAAAAGAACACAAATACACATGCATTAGCGCTTAAAACCTCGATAAAAAGTAATGCTCATCATAAGGAAAGAACACTTCACATTCTTAGTACACAAGCACTTATCAACATCCAACACTACAAAGTCTACAGGAAATATGTACTTATCAACCTTGACAAGCACGTCTTCAATGATACCCCTCGGATGCCCAACCGCCTCGTCTCGCCAATCGAAGTGTCACACTGAGTGGGTCTAGGCCTCCCAAGCCTAACTCTTAAATAACGAGTATGGCATGATGTTGATACTAGCTCCTGAATCTGCTAATGCCATCTCTTCACCCATATTACCAATGTTGCATGGAATAACAAAGCTTCCAGGGTCTTTCTTCTTGTTTGGTATATTCTTTTGCAACACCACCGAATAAGAGGTATCTAAGATCACCGATGCACTCTTCTCTAACTTCCTCATGTTGGTCAAAAGATCCTTCAAAAACTTTACATACCGAGGCATTTGAGACAACGCCTGCATAAAAGGAATGTTGATGTGCAATTGCTTGAATAGACCCAAGAACTTCTTGTATTGCTCATCATTTTGGTCATTCTTCAATCTTGAAGGATAAGAGATTCTTGGTTTCTATGATGGGGGTGCCACCCGCTTCTTTTTTGCTCTCTCCTCAACCTCCACGACCTCGGGTACTTCAACATTGGCCTTCTCACTTGGAAGCCTACCTTCAACCTCACGACCACTTCTCAAAGTGATCACCTTCACATGTTACCTTGGATTAGTCTCATGTAACTAGGCAAGCTTCCTTTGAGGTCTCTCCGATAACAACTTTGCAATTTTCCCACTTAATTTTATAAATTGTGCAATGAAGCAAAGGTGGTTGTGAAGTGTAGCTTCAATTGACTAAAAACCTTGTATCCCGACTAATTGAACAAATCTAGTCAAAGCTTTCTAGATCACTCATCCGTGTCTCCAAGCCCTCGAAACCTCGATTCTCCATGTTTGGGGCTTATTGTTGTTGGAAACCCCGTGGTGCCATGGCCTTTTGTTACCCTTTGATTACTCCATAAAAAAATTAAGATGGCTTTTTCCACCCTTGGTTGTAGGTGTTAGCTATAAGGATTACCTTGTCCTCTTATCAAATTGCCCACAAAGTCTACTTGTTCAGTTAGGGTTAAAGTAGCAATCGAAATAGAACAATCGGATAGCATATCCAAACCCCCACAACCATCACGGCTTGTGATAGTGGCTACCATCGGTGAAGTCAATGTATCCAATTTCTTGCTCAATACCTCTACTTGGGCTGCCAAGTATATAACCGCATCAATTTCATGTCATCCGGCCGCTTTTCTTCCTTTTCTCTTGCATTCCATTGGTAGCTATTCAAACCCATTTCTTCAATCAATTATCGGGCTTCTTTTGGGAGTCTTGTTCTCATTGTACCTCCCGTAGGCATGTAGAAGTTGTTTGTTGCTTGAGCTAACCAGCTATAAAATGTATTAATGATCATCCACTCGGGGAACCCATGTTGTGGACACTTCCGCAAAAAGGTCCTTGAATCATTCCTAAGTCTCAAACAAAGTTTCAAGCTCCATTTGAACAAATGAAGATATCTCATTGCGAAGCTTTGCCGATTTTCCCGGAGGGAAGTACCTTGCAAGGAAAGCTTCCACCATTTCGCTCCATGTTGTGATGGAAGCTCTTGGCAATGAATGGAGCCACTGCTTTGGCCCTTCCTTTCAAAGAGAATGGGAAAGCCCTCAAGTCGAATTACATCATCGTAAAACCGTCATTGATCTTCAACATATCACACACTTCAAGGAAGTTCTCAACATGATTGTTCGGGTCTTCATTGGCTAACCTATTAAACTCGTATGCATCGCTGAACCATCTCGAATAAAGGCCGCCTTCAACTCAAAAATTCTAGGTCTGCTACCGCTGGGTCTCTACAATGCTCGATTATGTCCCATGAATTGTTGGTCTAAAAAAATCTGAAAGTGTTCTTCATTGGATTCTTGTTCAGCCATGTTTTTAGATTCTTCATCCACTATTTCAGCTGAATGATTCTTTCCTTATACAGGTTCTTTACCCCTTCTACAAAGTGTTTGTTCAAGTTCGTGATCTCCTTTAACCAATGTCGGAGGGTTCCCTCAGGTCATAACCCTCGAGTCAGAACTCAAAAGAAAGGGAAAATAAATCGAATGATGATAGAATAAGAAAGTGTGAAATAGAGTAAATGATGAATATCTAAAATAGCAAAGAGCAAAGTGTTTCTAAAACACCTATTCCCCGGCAACGATGCTGAAAACTTGACACATCCCTTGCATGTGACCCACAAGTGCGCTGGTTTATCGAAGTAATAATACCTCGGTGAGAGGGTAGTCGAATTCACAGGGAATAGTGATCATAAACACAAAGATTGCTATTTAAAAAAAGTGAAGATGAATCGATAGTAGTGTGAAGAAAATTGATATGCAAAGAAATAAAGAAAGTAAGAACTAGAGGTGTAATAAAATGAGAGGAAAGGCAATCAATAGAAAGTGGGGCACCCGGACATTGCTTCCCCTAGGACTATTGCTTCATGTGAAAGACCAACTATTAAGTTCTCGATCGATGCTTAATGAGCCATGGAAATCCTAAAAGTAAATGGTCCCAAACCCTATAGTCTACCATGACAAACCTCTACAATTATGCCCCTGGCGGAGAAATCATTCGGGCCTCAACACCTCACACTCGGTACAGCTTGTAAGAAGCTCTCAAGGATTCCAAGTGATAAGTCCTATTCCCTAATATAGGTCTCACCCTTTGGTCCCAGTGAAACACCTGTAGTCATAATTAAGCCCCAAAGACTAAGGATTAGTTCAACGCTCACTGCTACTCGGCAACTAAGCCCCAGCGGACTTCCTCTCTTAGCACTTCACTCTATTGTGACTGCAAAGAACCCTTGGAACATGGAGGTAGGATAAATCACACCAAAGGGGAAAAGGGACGCTCCGCTCATCTCTTGACTCACCCTATAGACCTTCTCTAATCTTACTTTGTCTAATCCTCATGGTGTACCCCTCACTCACAAGGATTACCAATGTAGACTCTAACCCTAGTGTCACTCTAAGTGAGAAATCATTTAACAAGCATTCAAGATTAGAACTCAATTAAAAGACATCAATCAAAGAATCATAATAAAAAGGTCAATGAAAACAATAGCATCCTAAGGTTTATAAGTCCAAGTACCCTTTTTAGGTGTTTAGCCTCCATGGAGCAAGATACAATCAATAGTAAAAATCGAAGTAAAAAAATATGGAATCCATGAGTAAAACCCCCAGATTCATGTCGATGGTCTCGTGGAGTAGCCTCGTCCCTCTTCAAAGGTTCCCTTGTCAATCCTAGGCCACGACTCATCGGATCGGTGCCGACTGAAAGCTCCCCCAATAACTCTCTTCCAAAGGAACGCACTGTCAGAGGCCATAGAATCACTCGAAAACCTTGCAAAAACCACTCTAAACCCTAGCGGCAGGCCTCTACAAAGTTGGGGAAAAGATGGAGAAAAGATGGAAAAGAGAATTCTGAAATCAGGCTCAATCGCGGTTTTATATAGGGTTGGAATCAGGAATCCACACGGGCATGTGGAATTTCCACACCGCTGAATCGTGGAACTTGGTTTTTCAAATGCCTATAAACGAAAGAATCGCTACACTAAATTTCTACATTAATTTGTTACAGAATCGCACATGTTGCTCCACCAAAAACACCCTCGAATCCACACTTTTCATCGAGGTAACATAAACGGGCACACGCCTATGCCGTGAGATCGCGCCGCTTCTTCAATAAGGGATAACATTGACAAAGATCTTGCTATCATTGCACAAGTCGAATAAGCAAATATGACTCGCCTTTTGTGCCCTCCAAACCATGTAATTGCTTGAGCGCATGGAGGTTGGCACACATTCACGTATCTTCAAGCACAACTTGTGTCTTCACTTTTGTTCACTCCAAGATTCCATCAACAAAGTGCAATCGTAATCTACTTTATCTTTCTTCCTCTATATTTGGCTCCTAATAAGTGCTTGTGTGATATGAATGCAGGCGCTCATTCCTTATGTTGAGCATTACTTTTCTTAGGTTTTTTTACATTAATATGTGTGTTTTTATGTTACTTTTATGCAGGTAGGATTGCGAGGCCGAGTATGAAGGAAATAGTCCAATGTGGATTATAATGCACCTATTTTGGAGGAGATCTTGCAAGGTTCAAACGCCAAGATATAGGTCGTGTGAGATGCTAGAGTGTGTGCTAACCTCCTTGTATTCGAATGAGCACATTCATTTGAGGGGCACAAAGGCGCCACACTCAACATTCTCGATTTATGCATATAAGAACAAGAGATCCACCAACGCGCACATCATTGAAGAGGCAAGTGATTCACGACGAACGGTAGCCCGCTTATGCTATCGCAATGAAAGTATGGAATTCGGGAGTATTTCCTGGCATAGTATCAGTAGCAAAAACATTGTAGCAAGTAATCGTGAGCAACCAGGCCGAGAAATCGAGAAATGTAGAATCCACACGGGCGTGTGGAGATTATCCATCCACACGCCTGGTGGAAATTCCACTGTAGTGCAGACACCATACACGCATGTGCAGAGTCTCGTTCCAGACTTTCTATTTAAAGCGGATTTCAGCCCCGATTTTTGGTATTCTTTTCTCCATCTTTTCCCCAACTTGTGAGAGGACTTCGGCTAGGGTTTTGAGGGGTATTGGCCAAGGTTTTGGAGAAGTTCTTCGGCTCTGACATCGTGATTCCATTAGGAAGAAGGTTGGTAGGGGAGCCTCGATCGAGGCGTATCTTATACCCGGACGAAGGAATCTTTGGACGATTTAGTAGAGGATTCTCCACAAGACCATCGACACGACCATCGAGGGGGTTTCTTTATGGATTCATTGCTTTTTACATTCGATTTCTTTGATTGTACTAAGCTCCATGGAGAGCTAAACCCCTAGTGGGTGCTTGGATGATTGTGAACCCTAGGATATATTCGTTTTCATTGAACTTTTTATTATGCTTTCAATAAATCGATGTTTATTGTGAGTTCCAACCTTGAATGCTTAATTGTATGAACATCTCCCTAGAGTGACACTAGGGTTAAGAGTTCTTGTTGGTAACCTCGTGAGTGAGTGACACACCATGAGCTGCTAGACAAAAGCTAGGTAGGAGAGGGTTGAGAGGATGAGTCGAGAGGCATGTGAGCGCCCCCTTTCTCCTCCAGCAAGTGATAGATTCTACCTGCTCCTCAAGTTCTTTGTAGCCATAATAGAGTGAGTGGTCTAAGGGATGAATCTCCGTCGGGCCCTAGTTGCGTGCAATGGAGTGAAGCGCTGAGAGGATCTTAGTATCTAGGGCTTATTTGTGGCTAGGGACCTTTCGCTTGGACCAAAGGGTTAGGTCTATAGGAAGAGATTTATCACTTGGAATCCCTAGAGCTCATTGAAAACTCTATGAAAAGTCGAGGTGTTGAGATTGTTCGATTTCTCCTCCGTGATATGTATAGAGTTAGGCATAGTTGACCTTAGATTTGGGACTATGTATGTAAGGATTTCACGACTCACCATGGCATTGATTAGGGAAGTATAATAGAGAGTTCTTTGCACTTGAAACGATTATCCTAGGCAAAGCATCATCCGAGTACCCCATCTTTATCGATTGCCTTACCTTACCCTCTTCTTTATTCTTGCTCTCTAAGTTGTTGCTTTTATTGTTGAGAATTGAATCAATTTCACACTAATCACTATTGATCTTCCACATAGCTAAGAATCAAATTAAGTATTTTCACTCCCTATTCCCTGTGGATTTGACCCGCTCACCCGGGATTATTACTTCGACAAGCCCGTGCACTTGCAGGATATAAGCAAGGCGAACTTGTCAAGTTTTTGGCACCATTGCCGGGGAATAGGCGTTTAGAGATACTTTGCACTTTGTTTTCTTAGCTATTTACCCTTCATTCTATTTCACATCTCTTCTCTATCACCGTTCTGATTTGTTTTTTTTTAAAAAAAAAAAAAATTTTACACTTTCTTATTCTTCCATCATTCTCATTTGTTTTCTTTTGTCATGTCTTACTTTTTCTTGCAAGGATTTTAAATGATGATTGACCCAGTCGGTGCTCTATATTTGCAGGTTGAAGCTCTGACTGAAAAAGTTGATAGAATTTTTGCTTCACAACAACAGAGCATTCCTTGTTGTAACACATATCATCCAATTGAAAAGGGCTACCCAAACTTCTTGTGGAATAGTGATGGACAATATTGGGAAGCCCCTCAAGAGGGAAATAAAAAGGGTGAAATACTCGGAGAGGATGCACTTGGGCTTGCTAAAGAGTATTAGCTAACTTCATTGAAGCATCCGATGTCTCATGTCCAAAATATGGAGAGCACACTAAGATGTTATGAAGCTTCCTATAAAAACCTTGAGCATCAATTAGAGGGATACTTGACACATTCTCCAAGGAACAACAAGCATTTGAGCAAGCAATTCAAGTTCTTTTGTAGAGATGATGTGGTAGTGAAATCCACAATGAAAAAGTTGGGCAAAATTGAGTACATTGATGTAGAAAATGAAAAAGGGAGAAGTTTGAATACCATTTTTGAGATTTTGGACAAAGTGTGAATGAAGATTAGTGCTTGTGGAGCGAGAAAATTTTCAAGGATTTGTTAGTGTCATGTTCCTTCTAAGCCGAAAAATACACAAGAAGAAGTAAATCCTAAGGTAATGGAACAAGCACCACTCTTTGGGATTGATCAATTCAGAATTGCAAGAAAGAGATTTTGGGGTTGGAGAAGATGTGGGTTAGAGATTGAAACCATCCAATGACCCACCTATGCTAAGCTTG
>NC_052490.1:6522379-6531915 GCF_009730915.1 Dioscorea cayenensis subsp. rotundata
AGGCATAAATGCAAAAATTAAATTAATTATTACAAGACGACCCCTGAGAACACCTATCTCGAGGCAATCTCAAATCTTAGAATAGCCCAAACACATATCCTGAGGCAATCCTAAATTTTATGTGACATGAGAATGGATCTCGAGCGATTTGAGAAAGTGCAAATACCGAGGCACCCAAACACACATCCCAAAGGCAAATTGGGTTAATGAATTAAAAAGATAAAAAGATAAAAATAAAAAAACAATAATAAAAATAATGAATAAATAACAAATAAATAAAAGTAAAAAAATAAAATAAAATAATAAATAAATAATAAATGAAGATTGAAATTTTGAAATTTCAAATTAAAATGAATTGAAAATCCGATATTATCCTAGATCTTATAGGGGGTTAGGATTAGGATAAGAAGGAGAAGGTTCGGGGGTTAAGATAAGGAGGAGAGGTCTTTTTAAAAAGAAAAAAAGATCTAAAGAGGTTAGTGGGATTAAGGAAGATATAAAAAGATTCAGGGGAGGAAGAGAAAGAAGGAAGGAAAAAGAGAGAAGAAAAAGTAAGAAAAAGGCCTTTTTCTCCTTTTTACATAATCAATATATATATATATATATATATAATCGTCTGTTGCTCGCCGTGTTCATCGTTGATGCCGCGGCGTGATTGAGCAGCTGAGATAATGCCGTCGATCACGCCCGGATGTCAATCGCCGCCACCGACTAATCGCCGTTGCTACATCGTTTTGGTTGCCGCGTTCACCGTTGATGCTTGCCGGCGTAATTGAACGGCCGAGATAATGCCGTCAATCACGGCGGAGGTCGATCGTCGCCGTGGTACCTCTATCACCTGTTGCTCGCCGCTGCTTTTTTTCTCTTCGTCTTCGCTGCCGTTTGAGAAGAATGAGACGGGTTCGTCTTTATTCTCTCGGACCTTGATGTTGAGATCACCAAGAGTTTTTGTGCTGGCTTATGTGACTCAGTATGAAGACACGATCGGTGCCCCGGGATGTTCGATGAATGCCTCAGGGTGACGAGATGGGGACTTTCTCGGTTGGGACTGGAAGGTTTGCAATCGGGTGCTTGAAAGAGGCTCTATACTCAATGTGAATTAAAAAGGACATGATTCCACACACATGCAAGCAATGAAGAGAAGCCAAGCACCTCTTATATAGCACACATAATATAAAACATCGTTACGCCTTGATTTCGACAAACATGTGCAACCATTGATGTGGAGAACATCAATAGTTTTAAGTGATTGAATTCTTCTTATTATTCGATTGCTTGAATATTATTTCAAAACTCATCCCCTTTATCTCTTTCGACTTGACATGAGAATCTCAAGTATAAAAAAATCCAAGATATTTGTCTATGCTTAACCATTTGAGGTTTTTGTATACCTTGAGAAGATATTATTTCTTGATGATGATGTGGTTGTTCGGAAGGATCCGACATTAGTTTGACACATCTTAATAAATAAAATAAAAATAAATAAATTAGAATTTTGGGTTTACGGGTTTTGGATGACGCACTCATACACCATAAACAAAATCAAATAAAAAAAGTAATAATAAAAAAAATCGGTGTCACTATTTAAAAGAGTTTCTAGCCAGTTCATAAATCTCAATTTACAAGCTGATGATGATGGTGATGATTCTTAAAAAGACAAAATGTGCGGTATGCATGTGTATGGGATGAGAAGTAAAAAACTATAATAATAAATGAATAAGAAACATGCATATGTGCATAAAAATAAGAAGTATGCAAAATATATATATATATATATAGATAAATATATATATAATATGATGCATAATTCACGTGCATTATTTGTGCATAATAATGAAAAGGGCCCACTATAAAAAAAGACATATATGCAAGGCCCACAATTGAAATAAAAATTGAAATAAAAAAATTTTTCACCGAATGATGAGATTCACGTGCATGGAAATGGAAAAAAATGATGGAAAGTATAAAAATAATAAAAAAATAATAAAAAAACCGGGACCCACCTTTGTGCATGGGACGAGAATGATGATGATAAACATTGAGTTATCTCAAGACAAAAAATAATAAATAAATAAAAACAAACAAATAATAACTTACCATGCACGTTGAATGATGAGGAACATGCATATCTACATTGGGAATGTAGCTAACATTACCTAATAAATAAAAATAAATAAAATAAATAAGAATATATATATATATATATATGATAGAGTTTCGCAAGAGGTTTAATTGATTATAAAAATGATTAGTAACAATGAATGTTGGCTATGCTGATTGAGTAAAGGAAAAGATGGTGACTACAATGATATGAACCATGAAGAAGACTATAGAATGTATGGCAATAAAAAAAAAGGGGTTCGGTAAATATATCAAATATTGATGGTATATACCAGAGCGGCAATAAAATTACTTGGTCAGAAGCTATAGCAAGAATGTTCAACTCACGGCGGCGGACTTCTTTTTCTTAGAAAAACATATATGAAAGATAAAAAACGATATATATAAGGCCGTAATGAGAAAGACTTTTTAAAATGATGGAGGGACATGCAATGTGGTGACAAAACATAGGCAGTGGCGAATCTCAAGGCAATAACAAGATCTAAAAAATGGCAACAAGGCATATGCAGTGGCATGCAACGCAGTGACAAGGCACAGGCAGCAGCAATAAAAAATGATATATATAATATATATATATATATAAGTGATGTAATAAATATGTTTATATAATAAAATAACAAATTTCATAATTCGCAAATTTTCTTGCTTTTATTTGTACTTTTTGCCCCTTAATCGGAGGTTCCTAAGATTTTAAATCTGGGGTAATTAATAATAGGGGCTTGCCCCCTATTAGGAATGAAAGAACCCACACAAAACAAATATGATATTTGTGCTTCGATATATTGTCTTGTGTCTTTTCATGATGCCAGACGCATATTTTCGATCCCACAGTGTGTGTGAGTGCAAAGTGTCAATCAATAGGGAAGAAAGTGAATACTAGTAGTAACTCTATATTTGAAAAACAAAAGCCTGAATAATGGAATAATGTGTGTGAGCAAAAGTAATCAAAAGAAAGAAAACACTAGAAATAGCTCTACAGAAAACAAGGAAGAAAGTGATACCCAAGCATAACATTCCTCTAGGGTTATGAGGTGCAGGACAATGATTGTCTAAACATACAATCCTATTTGAACTGAAAGGTTCCAAAAATATACAAATCCCAGATTTCTCAGGCGAAGTGTAACTGAATATGTGCAGAGATGTTATAAACATCCACACAATAGGATTAACACACTATGGAAACCTTTTGTGAACTAATGATAATCGCTTGAGTAGATAATCTCCCCCAAAAGAGTGATTACCCCAAATCCGAATATAGAGCAAAAATGCAATTTCTCCAAATATCTACTTGACATGATTGCAAAGAGCATGAAAATTTGTCACTAACTCAATTGGAAAGATTGTGGGAGACGAAGTCTCTAAAGTACGCTAACCAAAGGTGTACTTGCTACCATCTCGAATTATGGCAAGTCTATATTAGGTTGAAATGTCTTTTCGTCACGTAGCAATACCAAATATGAGAGCTAGGCCTTTCGTATCATTAGTAATCATTCATTCAATGACACAATTATACCCAAATAGATATGATTGCAATTAAAAAGAATAACTAAAACATCAAGATCCAACAACCAAAGTCAAGAAAAAAAAACTTTAGAGTTCAACTATGCTCAAACATCTAAAAATTAGCCCTCCGCTAATTGAGCGCATGCATTTAAGATACAAATGAAGGAGAGAAACACAAGAGCCATGAAAGCCCTCTTTTCAATCCTTAGAATAAAGAATACCGGGAGGTGTTGCATGGAAAGCTTCCACACACACTGACACGTGTCCGAATATGCGTGTGAACCGCAAGTGCACGGGTGTCGAAGTAATAAAATACCCGGTGAGTCTGGTAGTCGAATCAACAGGGAACAGGGCTAGCTACTAGTACTAACTTCTTCTCTGCTTTCTAGCATAATGATAAATGGAATGGTGTGGTGATCTAATGTGCGAAGAAATGAATACCGAAGACAAATATGCAATGGTGAAATGGATGGAGATCTCAATAAGTAAAAGTGGGGTATTCGGGCAATGCTCTTCCTAGGATTCAGGTATTACGTACCACATAAGCAAAATGTTTCTATGATGAGTAAGTTAAGTCATGAAAATCCAAATATAATCGAATCCAACCTCCCAATCGCCGATACTAGTCCCCTACAAGGTCCCGGTGGCGAAATCGCTCAATCTCAACACCTCACACCACATATGACCGCAAAGCACTCTAGGGATTCCAAGAGGTGTATCCGATTCCTAAAGATTGATCCAACCCTAATTCTCGGCGAAGGATCCTAACCCCCTACAAAGTCCCGGCGGAGAAATCTCTCAATCTCACGCCTCACACCAAATATGGTTGCATAGAGCTTAGGGAACAGAGATAGAATACACCAATCGGATGGGAAAGGGGATGCTCTCTATCTCATGACTCACCCTCTCAACCCTCTTCAATCTCGAGATTCTAACACTAATGGAGACCTCTCTCTCACCAAGGTAACAAATCATGCAAACCAAATAACCAAATGATCAATAAGGAAAGCAAGCATTAGACAATCAAGCTTAAAACTTAATCAAACTCGGATTAAATAGAAACACTAAGCAAATCCACAAAAGATGAGAATCCTAGGGTTCACATGCCCAAATACCCTCTAGGGTTTTAGCTCTGCATGGAGCAACATACAAAACATACCATCAATAAATGAAAGTGCATTAAAACCATAGAAATAAACCCCTTTATATATGAACTGATGGCCTTGATGGAGAGCTTCGACGTCATGAACGACCCACTCTGAAGCTAGGTTCACCGGTGGCTTCCTTGATGCTATGATGAAGGAGGAATCGATCAATGGTGGTGACAAAGCGCCTCCAAAGCCGTAAAGACCTCCTCTCTAAACCCTAGCCGTCTCACCGCTCAAGCGCTGCACAAACAATGAGAAAGAATAGTGCAAAACGGCTATTTATAGGCCTTAGACCGCGTATGTCACGTGCTCCCACGCACCCATGTGGATTTTCCATGAGCCCACGTGGGCTACAGGAATTTCCACGCGGGCGCATAAACATTAATTTTGCTACAATGCTTCTTATTAATCGTTTGGTGAAGTCTAACTCATGGGCTTGTTGTATGGGTTGTGAAGCTCACATGACCATGTGACAATATCACATGATCGTGTCTATGACTAAAACACCATCAACATCACTCTCAAGGCCATCTGCACGTAGACAAGGGGTTCAGTGAAGCTCAACAAAATAGAAAAGATGTACGAGTTCTTAATAGTAAACACATGAAGCACAAACTCGCACAAACAAAACAAAACACAAAGTTAACTAAAGTCTAAAAGATAAAATAAAGAAAAACTAAAAAATGAAAACAAAAGTAAAGGAAACTAAAGAATCATGAGTGGGACGCCTCAAGCATCGATGTTGTCTTCTGGTGTTGCCGGTGTGCCAAAAGAATGTTCTCATCCAAGGTTAACCGTATACGATCAATGATTTTCGGTCCTTAGTGCCATACCTGCAAGAAAACTGCCAAAGAAATGAAAATTTACATGAAATGGCAAGCTGTAGGAATCCACATGGGCGCGTGGAAAATCCACGTGCCCGTGTGGCCAATTTTTAGCTTGAAAGCAGCCCACGCGGTCGCGTGGATTTTCCAAGCGCCCGCATGGGCTTCTTGGGCATGATTTTCAGCCCACGCGGTCGCGTGGGCATCCCACGCGACCGTGTGGGAGCCAGGCTATGGCCAAAAATGCCATACTGACCCTCAACGGCTCTTCAAAACTCTTATAAAAGCATTCTCAAGCATATTAAGGTGATTTCCATGAAGAACAATGAATAAGAACCAAGATATCCACATAAATTTCAAAAAATGGAGGCATGGAGAAGGTTAGAAAAATGAGAGCTCATCGCTGTGAATTGAGGAATAAAGTATGATTAAATGGCTGGCAAAACCCTTCTAAACCTTTTAATGACTAAGGAAAAATCTTTGGGAGTGTGGGTGTGTGAGAAAGATGAAGGGATGTGTGAATGAAAATGGTGAATAGTGGTCCTCTTAATCAATTTACCCCACATGGAGGTGTGAAAACTTCACATGGGGGCGTGAGTACTGTACACAGGCCCGTGGAAATTCCACACGCCGGTGTGGGTTGCAGAATTTTTGCAGAAACACATCCACAGAGATATTTACATGAAATTAAGTCCAACTTCCCAACTAAAAATATGAATATCATACTAAAATATGCCACGCACATACATTTAATCTAAAACACCAAAAATCTTCATGAAGAACTCAACACCAATAAAAATTTAACAAAGCACACACTCATGATTTTGTTGCTGCAAAATTAAAAATCTAAGCTAGAAAACAATTAAAAACTTGGGTTGCCTCCCAAGAAGCGCTTGTTTTAAGTCACTAAGCTTGATGTACCTCTTCCTTACCTTATGGAGGCTTGAAAAGAGTGTGTTCCTCCTGACTAGATATTGCATAGCTACTTCCTTTAAACCAAGGATCTAGTTGTCGGGGTGGAATATTAATTGGAGAGTCCAACCATCTTACTTTTGGACTCCAAGTAAACAATTTGGGTTGGGAATTGTCCAAGCTTAGCACAGGTGGGTCATTGGATGGCTTCAATCTCCTACCCACATCTTCTTCCATTCCCAAAACCTCTCTCTTGCATTGTAAGAGTTGATCAATCCCAAAGAAAGATGCTTGTTCCATAACCTTAAGGTTTGCTTCTTCTAATGTATTTTCAACTTGAGAGGAGCATGACACTAGCAAATCCCCTTGAAAATTTTTTCGATCACAAGCACAATCTTCAGTCACACAATCCAAAATCTCAAAATGATATTCAACTTCTTGCTTTTCATTTTCTGCCCCAATGTACTCAATTTTCCCAATTTCTTCCATGTTGTTCATGGCCTCATCATGTCCCGGAGATACTTGCCTTGCTTGTTCAAATTCTTCTTTTTCTTTAGCAAGCATGTCCAAGATCTCTCCTAATTGATGCTCAATGTTTTTGATGGAGATCTCATGACAACTTAATGTGGCCTCAATATTTTGGAAACGGGCATCAGTTGCTTCAATAAATCTCGGTAACACTCTTTCCAACCGAAGTATATCTTCTTCAAGATTCTCATTCAGCTGAAATTCTTGTTGTGGTGCTTCCCATTGTTGTCCATCAATATCCCACAAGAGGTTTGGGTAGCTCCTTTGATTTGGATGATAGTTGATGCGATATGGATTGTGTTGTTGATGAACATTGACAAATTGATCAATTTTTCTAGTGAGAGCATCAACCTGAAAATATAAATCTACAACTGGATTAATCATCATTCAAGTTCCATGCAAGAAAAAGTAAATAAGACAAAATAAAACAAAATAGAATGGTGGAAGAGGATAGAGTGAAAATGATGAAAACAAAATAAAAATCGATGAGAATGATGGAAGAAAAAGAAAGTGTGGAATAGACAAAAAAAAAGAAAAAAATAAGTGGCTAGAGCAACAAAGTCCTAGTGTTCCTAGTATCCTATTCCCCGGCAACGGTGCCAAAAACTTGACACGTGTCTGAATATACGTGTGAACCGCAGGTGCACGAGTGTCGAAGTAATAAAATACCCGGTGAGTCGGGTAATCGAATCCACAGGGAATAGGGCTAATAGTACTAACTTCTTCTCTGCTCTCTAGCCTAATGATAAATGGAAAGGTGTGGTGATCTAATGTGTGACAAAATGAATACAGGAGATGAATATGCAAGGGTGAAATGGATGGAGATCTCTATCAGTAAAAGTGGGGTATTCGGGCAATGCTTCCCATAGGATTCAGGTATTAGGTACCGGATAAGCAAAGTGTTTCTATGATGAGTAAGTTAAGTCGTGGAAATCCAAATATAATCAGATCCGGCCTCTAGATCGCTGTTAGTAGTCCCCTATGAGGTCCCAGTGGAAAATTCACTCAATCTCAACACCTCACACCACATATGACCGCAAAGCACTCTAGGGATTCCAAGAGGTGTATCCGATTCCTAAAGATTGATCCAACTCTAATTCCCGGCGAACGATCCTAACCCCTACAAGGTCCCGGCAGAGAAATCTCTCAATCTCACACCTCACACCAAATATGGTTGTATAGAGCTTAGGGAACATAGATAGAATACACCAATCGGTTGGGAAAGGGGATGCTCCCTATCTCTTGACTCACCCTCTCAACTCTCTTCAATATCGAGATTCTAACACTAATGGAGACCTCTCTCTCACCAAGGTAACAAATCATGCAAACCAAATAACCAAAAGATCAATAAGGCAAGCAAGCATTAGATAATCACGATTAAAATTTAATCAAACTCGGATTAAATAGAAACACTAAGCAAATCCACAAAAAGATGAGAATCCTAGGGTTCACAAGCCCAAATACCCTCTAGGGTTTTAGCTCTCCAAGGAGAAACATACAAAACACACCATCAGTGAATGAAAGGACATTAAAACCATAGAAATAAACCCCTTATATATGAGCGATGGCCTTGATGGAGAGCTTCAACGTCTTGAAGGACCCACTCTGAAGCTAGGTTCACGGTGGCTTCCTTGATGCTATGGCGGAGGAGGAATCGATCAAAGTTGGTGATGAAGCGCCTCAAAGCCGCAAAAGATCTCCTCTCCAAACCCTAGCTGTCTCACCCCTCAAGAGGCGCACAAAAAATGAGAAATAATAGGGCAAAAGCAGCTATTTATAGGGCCTTAGACCCGCGTCATCCTTGATGCTATGTAGGATTAGTGTTTATTTTAAAAACATAGGACAATTTCTGAAAAGACAGCAAAGGATTAGGGTTTTTATTCCAAACTAACGTATACGAGACATTCCAAAATAAAAACAACGGATTAGGGTTCTATTAAAAAATCGTAGACATTCGTGAAAGAAAACATAGGATTAGAGTATTGATAGAAAATATGAGACATTCTGAAAATAAAACAAAATATTATCGTTTTGATTGAAAACCAATAAATAGGAGACATTCCGAAAATAAAATATAGAATAAATATTTTGATAGAAAAATAGGAGCATTGCAAAAAGGATTACAATTTTGATTACAAAATATGAGACATTTCTATAAGAAAACATAAGATCAGTGTTTTGCTTAAAAAATAAAAAATTTGGGACCTTTCCAAAAGAAAATATAAGATTAGAGTTTTGATTCAAAAATAGCATACATTTCCAAAAGAGAACATAGGATTAGGATTTTGATTCAAAAATAGTAGACATTTTCAAAAGAGAACATAGGATTAGGGTTTTGATTCAAAAATAGTAGACATTCTTATAAAAAAAAGAAAAGAAAGGATTAGGTTTTTATTGAAAATTATTAGTCATTCCATAAAGAACACATACGATTAAGATTTTTATTAGAAAGATAGGAGACATTACTATGAAAAAACACAGAATTTGTAGTCATTAAGAA
>NC_052490.1:6532915-6549904 GCF_009730915.1 Dioscorea cayenensis subsp. rotundata
ATTTCAAGCCATAAATAAAAGAAGTTACCATCTAATTAATCTAAAGGTGGAACAACTTATCTTGAGGAATCACCTACTCGGGCTAATCATCGAGAAAAGCTTTGGCAAAGATTAATAGTAAAGATATTGTGGGATCGAAAATAAGCATCTGAGCATCATGTCTATGAAGAAGACACCAGATGATACATCGATGCACAAATATCATTTTTTGTGTCTTGGGCTCTTCCACTTCTAATAGAGATAAGCCTCTACTATTAATTACCCCATATTAGAATCTTAGGAACCAACGATTAAGTGCAAAAGTACAAGTAAAAGCAAGAAGATTTGCAAATTATAAATCCTATTATTTTATTATATTTGTTACATCATTTATATATGTATATATGTTAATATCATTGCCGCTACCTATGCCTTGCCATTGCGTTGCCTGCTTTGTTGCCATTTTGAGATATATGTCTCGTTATCGCCTCGAAATTTGCCACTGCCTGTGCTTTATCACCACGTTGCATGTCTCATCATAATTTTGTAATGTCTTTCTCATTACGGCCTTAAGAGATATATGTATATATATCTATATATCTCGTTTCCATCTTTCGAGAATTCTCGAGTAATTTTTTCATTGCTCTGGTAACATATGTACACATCCCATAGCCCTCGTCATGGTTTGTATCATTGTAGTCATCATCTTTTCCTTGTTTAACATCCCATAGCTCTCTTCATGGTTCATATCATTGTAGTCATCATCTTTTCCTTGTTTAACATCCCATAGCTCTCTTCATGGTTCATATCATTGTAGTCACCATCTTTTCTTTGTTTAATCGGCATCACCAGCATTCTTTTCATTAACCATTTCGGATTGATCACTGGGATCCTTACCCAGGTTTGGAACATTGTTAATGATATATATATTTTTACCCAAGGATACTGAACCCATTCTTTTGAATTTTTTTTATTGTTATAGCACGTATGCTTCTCATTTATATATATATATATATATATTGGCATGCTTCTAATAATAATTTTTATTATTATTTTTTATTTATTTATTTATTTATTTGCGTGCTTCTCACTTTTTTTATATATTTTTTATATAAAAGTTTTTGCCATGCACGTGTGCATGTATGGTGGGCCTTTAGGCTTCTCATTTTTTTTTTATTATTATCATTTTCATTATTTATTTATTTTTTTGCATACTTCTCATTATTTTATTTATTTTTATTTATTATTATTATTATCATCATTATTTATTTATTTGTTATTTTTTTATGCATATATGCATGCTTCTCATCATTCATATACTTTTTAATGGTGCATGCCTTTTATTTTATTATTTTTTTATAAGCAGGTCATGAGACTATTAGCCTAATTTTCATAATTTTCACACCATATTAATATGGCCAACCATATTAATGTCATACAATCTTGATTGTATTCAACAGCAACCATACATATATATGTATATATATATATATATATATTAAAACCAAACATAAGTATGCATGTTTTCTATGCATGCATGAACCACGTAAATTTTTTTTTGTTGATAGACAGCAACATGACACTCTAAAGCTGGAAAAAAAATAACAATGGACTTGGAATTCTAAACCATTGGGCTTCTTCACTTGCACTTGCGAATTGCACATAATTTGCCTTCCGGCCATTTGACAACCATACAACCGTTTGTCTTGCATAATTAAACTGCTTTCAATATGACAACCAAGAGTTTGGGTCCCCATTAATGTCATTGCCATGGAATGTTCTTGCCTCTTCATTTGCAAGAGGTAAGTCATAATGCCCCTTAGGATGCACATCATAAGGGAATCTTTGACTTGAAGAATTCAAAGCATCCACATCGTACTCAAGATTACACAAATTCTTCTATGATTATAAGACTTCTTCGGTAGTACGAGGCTGATACGGAGGTGAAAAAATACTCACATTGTGATTACTACTGAACCCCTCCATTCCCCACAAAGGGCATTGAAATGCCCCAAGATTCATTTCAGGCGAGCTTCTCCAACAATGCAGCCATATTTCGTAGGCCAATGCTTACATTTCGAATGCCCTCGAGCAATCATTGTTCATCCAGCATCTGGTCTTTGCTTGATCTTGGAGAGCTATCAAAGGATATGGGCGATGACCAGCATGCATTGCCATCACCCTTAATATAACCACTATTGTGGGGTTGAAGCCAACCATGACAAGTCATCAGAAACACTTGTCCTGCCAAACAAGGCATCCATATGCAGTCCATGGTGTGAAGGATCTCATCCAATAGACTCTCCGTCTTCTTTTCCTCAAGTCTCATAGTCTTCATCTCAGAATTCAGATTATACCAGCGTTGAAGGCTTTTAATTTGTGAGACAAGCAATACTCACAACTTCACAAAAATATTGATAACCAGACTGAGATTGAGATTACAGCAGCCTCCATATGCATAAAAAACTACTAGGGTTCCAATCATCTGCTTGAAGAGAAGAGATGAGATGAAGAAAAATGTAGATATCGCTGCTGAGGCTTTGAGTATCCCTGTCATGACTCATGAGTGACTCATTCATTTTGAGGGAAGTATAACATAGACGAAGTAGTCTGGCATCTCGGCGCCATCCTCCTTAAGCTTCACATCAAATTTCTACATCGTCTCTGACTTCTGGCCAAACTTAGTGATCAACTTTGCGAGCTCCATGTAAACCTTGGAAACAAATGAACGTTACTTGAGGTTCTTCAGACCATCTATGGAATGGATCTTTGCCATTGGTGGCTTGAATTCAGCTCGCTTGTAGTTATAGATCACCAACAGTGAACCAGAAGTGATGGTTTCAACAAGAGAAAGAGAAGCACAGTGACGATAGCAATTTGACGACGGCGAGCATCAAATGACAGAAAAGACAGCAAACAGCAACAGTAATAACAACGGCATGGTTGGCGGCATTATCTGAGCCACTCAACCACGCCGACAGTTTCAATGACGAACACTGCAAGTAGCGATTGCGACGATGGCATCAAGCGGCATGGCAATGGCGGCAGCAACTTTTCTTTCCTTTGTGTATATATATATATATGAATATAGATTTGAAGAGAAACAAAAACGAGGACCTTCTTCTTCTTCGAGTTCTTCTCTTTTTTTATTTCTTTTTTTTTTCTCCTCCCCGTTCTCTTTTCCCCACCCCCTTTTAACAGATTTCTTTAATCTTATCTTCACAATCCAAACGGCTTCCCTAAAATCCTAACCCTCTTCGCAGACCAAGTCAAGAGATTAAAAGATAACATCAAATTAAAAATTTAAATTTTCAAAAATAAAATCTAAAATGTTAATTAAATTTTCAAATTTTAATTAAAGTAATAAATCCGGTTTGCCTTGGGATATGCCTTTCTCAAGTTGCCTCAGGATTTGAATTTCTCAGGTTGCCTCGAGATATGTTCTCAAGTAACATGAAATTTAGGATTGCCTCGAGATATGTGTTCTCAAGGGCAATTTTGTAATTTGCATTTTGCCTCGAGATATGTTCTCAAGGGTATTTTTGTAATTTGCATTTATGCCTTGAGATATGTTCTCAAGGGTATTTTTTGTAATTTACATTTATGCTCAAGGGTATTTTGTAACTTGCATTTTTTATTTGTCTAGGGATTTGTATTCTAGTCCGAGACAACAAATATTTTATTTAGATTAGGGTTTGGGTTTTATTATGACATATGTTATATTATTTATATATAAACAAATGTCCCCTTCCTACTTTTCTCACGAAATTCTCTTTGGTGAGTTTTAGTGAGAGAAGTAGGAATCTCCAATCCTTTCTTTTGTCATGGCCAATACTACTTAACTTTTTTCTTTTAAATGAGGGCCTTGTATTGGTAAATATTTTTAGCCAAATTTGGAATGATTTTACAAGCCATTCATCAACTTGATAGCGCCATGGGCGAACAGGGAACTAGACAGACATGGCCTTTTGATTCAAAACTTTTATGATGATCAAATGAGCTTAAAATCTAATCCCTACCATTCATATTAGATATAAGAACCTTACCAAAAGCTATAAAAATTTTCACTAAAATTGAATATGATTTGATATGGTGATGCTTGACTTGATGATGAGATAGCTGGGCAAGAATTTAGGCAAATTCTACCTCTAAATTGCCCAATTTTTTATGATAATCATATGAAGTTAGAATTTAATTATCACAATTTAAATTGAAGATCAGAAAACCTTGATTATATATAAAAAATTTCAGACGGATTGAAGCTCTTTTGACCATCTGATCTTGAGCTAGAACTTGAATATGGTGTGATGATAATCATCAATGAATTTCATGTATGGTTTATGATTTTATTTGGATAATTGATGAAATTTAGGCTCAATTGTAACCATTCACATTGAACATTGTCAGGTCTGGAGGTTTCACAAAAAATTTCAGAGCGATCCGAATTTTTGGCATGATCCGATTAACACATCAAACAACATTGAGTGTAGAGAAGCGGTATCCTACATCATGATCCACAGTCCTACTCTCTTCTATAAATTATGTAGACTTCAAATCAAATTTCAACCATTCAGATTGAAGATTAAACATGTATTTATGATTTGAAAGGAAATTTGGAGCAATAAAAGATAATATAGTCACCAGATGAAGACCTTGATTGGAACAACACTATCAAAGAAACTTCCACTTTCAACAATTTAACATACATAAGTTTTTTTTTTTGGTTTTTTTTTGTTTTGTTTTCTTTTTAAAACACAAGGACCGATATATTTGCCTCAAAAACCACGCTTAATTGTGCATGACCGGTCTACATGGAGTCGGATGTTCCGTCATAGACAAACATATGTCTCTTTATTTCATTGAACGAATTTTAGTATGAAAGAGTGTTTAATACAAAAAATGCATGAAAATGAATGTTTTGCCTCGAGAAGTAAATTTAATTGTGCATGACTAGTCAACCCTTGTGAGAGACCAGACGTTTCATCATTAGAAAACATCTTTACAGTAAACATAATATTTATTTAGGAAACGGCTGTTGATGGGTGGCATCGTTCGTTCTCCGTTGGCATCAATAAGTTGATATGCGCCTCTTTCGTAGATGATCTCCACAACATAAGGGCCTTGCCAATTCTCAGGGAGGGTATCTTTATTTTAAGAGGTAATACCGCTTCAATTTCAAACACCAAAGAATATGGCGTGCATTGTGTCGGAGTCCTATAAGTAGTGCAATATGCCCATAGCATCTCAGGGAGTCTTTCATGCCAATCCCTCTTGCTCTTGGACACTGGTTTCTTCAACAGCTTTGAGAGGGTTGTGTTGATTGCTTATGCCAATCTATTTCCCATAGCGTTATAGATGGAGGTATATCTCCAATCTATTTAGTGATGATGTGCGAATCTTTTGATCTTGAAGCTTTTGAAAGTGGTGCCATTATTTGAAATAATTCTTCTTGGAGTCCCAAATCTATATAAAATATTTTCCCTGAAGAATCTGAGGATATTCTTATTCTTGACCTCTCTCAATGGGATTGCTACTGCCCATCTAGAGAAATAATCTGTTACAGCTAATATGAACCGATGTCCCAAAGATGATGGCGGTTCAATAGGACCAATTACATCCGTTTCCCATATCTCAAAGGGCCATGAAGAGGCTATGGGGTGCAAAGGATTTGGATGTTGATGAATAAAGTCTCCATGTAATTGACATAGATGGCACTTTCTAGCATAATTGGTGCAATCACCGACCATGGTTAGCCAGTAATATCCCAAGCGCTTGATCTTGAGTCACATTTTGGGTCCGATTGGTGGGCACCACATATCCCGGAATGTACATCATGCATAACTTCTTGGGCTTCTTCATATGAGAGACACCGCAGGAGTAATTGATCATATGACCGGCGGTATAATATATCATTTATGAGGGTGAATCTTAGGGCTCTTCGCTTTATCTTAAGTCATTTTGATTTATCCTCTGGGAGTTTATCATATTTTAGATATTCTATGAACAGTTGCCTCCAATCTTCCTTTGGTATTTCGAGAGTGAAGACTTCCGCATTGCCTCCACCACTTTCCTCTTCGACTTCATCAGGGATTGTACTGATGGGTCATCTATTTCTTATGGTTATATGGATTTCTTCATAATTAGGATTCACCAACTCCTTTGCTACTTTCTCCAAAGAATCAGCTTCTCCAGTTTCTGATCTTGAAACCCTCCTCAACTATACCTAGGGGATTTTCTTCATCATATTTTTGACCTTCTTATAATATTTAAGAAGTTCAGGTTTATATATCTTATAATTTCCTTCGACTTGCTTAATTATGAGTTGTGAGTCTCCAAATATATGTATGTCTTAGATCCCTATTTTAATTACCGGTTCCAAACCAGCTATAAGAGCTTTATATTCTGCCTCATAGTTTGTACATGGCTCCGTGAGGAAAAGAGCATATCTAAGGATTCCCCCTTCCGGTGTGACGAACACAAATCCTATCCCAGCTTTAATTTGTGGAATTTGGGACATAAGTGCCAGTTTTATTGATGACGCTCCATCAAAGTATAATCGCCACCTTGCTTCTTCAACTATTAATGTCTCTTCATCAGGGAGATCAAGATTAAGTGGTGAATCATTAGGGAGAGGATGTGCTGCTAGAAAGTCTGCCAGCGCCTGCCCTTTAATAGCCTTCTGTGGAGTATATGTTATATCAAATTCCACCAAAATCAGTGCCCATTTTGCAAGTCTTCCCGTAAGCAATGGTCTCATCATAAGGTAATTGAGTGGGTTAATTTTTTGATATGAGTATTACTTTTTGTGTTAACAGGTAGTGTCTCAACTTCTTGACTGCAAACACCAAAGCTAGTTAATGCTTCTCAATTGGCGTGTATTTACTCTCAACTCCCACCAACATCCTGCCAAGTAAATATAACGCATTTTTTTTTGCCTTTTTCATTATTTTGAGCCAATATAGCCCCTAAAAACCCTTCCAATGTGGCAGTATATAAGATCAGAGGCTTTCCATGAATCGGGGCTGCCAGCACTGGTGGATTCAGCAAGTACTGTTTAATGTCTTTGAAAGCTCTCTGACATTCATCATCCCATTTGAAAGGCCCATTTTTCTTGAACAATTTAGATAAGGGCTTGCATAGTCCAGAGAGGTTGGAGATGAACCTTCTGATATATGCTCAACAACCTTGGAAGAAGCACAACTGCTTCAGTGTCTGAGGGCGTGGCATTTCCAGGATTTCCTTTATCTTGGAGAGATCTATCTCTATTCCCCAATGCCTTACGATGAAGCATAAGAATTTCCTGGAGAGGACTCCAAAAGCACACTTCATGGGATTCATTTTCAACTTGTATTTTTTGAGGCGTGTGAAAATTGTTCTCAGATCATCAAGATGTTTGTCTTTGGAATTTGTTTTAACCACAAGATCATCCACATAGCATTCGACAACTTTATGAATTAAATCATCAAATATTCTGGTCATAGCCCTCTGATATGTTGCTCCTGCATTCTTCATTCCAAACAGCATTACTCTATAACAATAGATGGCCATGGGTGTTCGGAAAATAGTATTCTTCTGATCATCTGGATGCATTTTGATTTGATTGTATCTAGAATATCCGTCCATAAAGGAGAACATCTTGTACCCTGAGGTATTGTCGATCATCGTCTCCATAAGTGGGAGGGGAAAATCATCCTTGGGGCATGCCTTGTTCAAGTCTCTACAGTATACACATATCCGTATTTGCCCACTCTTCTATTTCACAGGGACTATGCTAGCTATCCAATCAGGGTACTTCTTTTCTCTGATAAAATTTGCTTCAATCAGCTTCTTTGTCTCTTCTATCACCCTTTCTTTTAGATTAAACTTCATCTTCCTTGGTGCCTGTTTAACTGGAGTGGCATTAGGATCAATGGCCAGTATGTGAATAGCTACCTCATCATCTAACCCTGGCATTTCATTATAGTTCCAAACAAAATAGTCAATATGCACCTACAAAAGAGCCTTGAATGATGCTTTTTTCTTCTTCTGATAGTTATACACTTAGGAAAGTCGTCCTTGGATCCTCATCGCTTCCCAAGTCGATTTCAACCAATTCATCAATTGTTGCTTGCCCCCATCATCTAGCTCGAGTGGTGCATTCTTCATCTTGATTTCCTCTTGGTCCTTCTGAAATGTTACCATGTAACCTGAGTACCTGGAAGACTCAAAGTAGCCTATTCCTTTCTTGTCCATATGTGCAGGAAGCCACAATTGATTATAGCTCTGATGTGACCTCCTGGACCACTTGATTTTGTGCCCGAACCTCTCAACTATCGCCCTAAGCTTGTCGGGGGTAATGGCTTTGGAAGTTTATAGGTTAAGCTGTATCATCTTCTTTTTCTTCAATATTTATGATATCATCATTTAAGATCTTTTTCCTTTTGTCATTGTAAAATGGAATACCTCTCTCCTTTTCATATCGAGCTGGTACATAAAATGTCTTGAGATGCTCAACTGTATTTATATTGAGATCATCCATGGATTTATGTAGTCCATCAGGAATTCTCATAATGTACAATGCATTTTCTTGAGCAGATCTTTCAACTTCACCGTTACTTTGGTGTATATCCGCATCACTCTCATCTTCTGAAGACTCAGTGTCCCTATCGAAGTGAGGTGGTGTTGGTTCTTTTTTTTGAATCACAAGAGTAGTTTTAGCTGTCTTGATCAGAGACTCTTCTCCTAGGCCTGGCAGTTTGCCCTCTTTGGTTGATTTTTCCTCTTTGGATGTATTAAGTTAATATCTAGCATCCTTATAGTGTATTTCATCGATGCTAAAGGGTTGGAGCTCTCCATCAATTCTAAATTCATTCATGTCCACCAGGTACTTTGCACATTGATGAAGTGTTGACGGGACCAGCTGGTTCTCATGGATCCATGTCCTTCCTAAGAGGGCGTTATAGGAAGCATCAACATCTATTACTTGAAATTTTACGTTAGATGATATTTTTCAAAATTTAAGGGTGAGAGTGATCGACCCCAATGCCTTTTGGCTGTTCTGATTGAAAACTTGGATGATGATCTTTTTCCGGAGATAAGTGGCATACTTCAAGCGCCAATGCTCGAAGAGTGTTGAGGATCATTAAATTCAAAGAAGACCCTGGATCAATCAAAACCTGGTTAATCTTTACTCAATCACAAAATCTTGTCACATATAGCGGTTTGTTGTGTGCCGTAGTCCCAAGCAATAAATCTTCATATGTGAAGGATACTGAAGATGTATGGAATGCATACATGGTTTTTTTCATGTTAACCTTGGCAAAGTATGCTTGATACTCCTCAAGATTTTGTAAAGCATATATTAAAGACTCTCTAACTTCAGCCGACATCATCAATGGATCATACATACTGAGGAGTGCTGGGACCTTCTTCAAATGTGCTAAAATGTTATAATTTAGCTTCTTTGAGGGTTTTTAAGGGGAAACATTATCTTCTTCAATTATTTTCCCTTTATCTCGGTTATTTGAACTGGGAACCTGTCTTGGTTGGAGTGTCTTCCAAGTTCTAAGCTACGTCTGATGTACACATTGTGGTGCCTCATCTTCTTCCTCATGGAAGTTCAGCTCATCTTCTGAATTATCATGAGCAGCTATGGCATAACATTCACCTCTTTCTTCAAATTAGTCTTTAGGTAGTGTCAAATTCACCACGAAAACTTGTCTTTGCAACCATTTTTGGAAAGCTTGACATTCTTCTATGGTATATCCTACAAGCCAGTGATATTGGTAGTAGTTTGGATGACTATCAATATGCATCACGTGCCGCCTTTTGGATCTAGGCAAATCCAATCCTTTATCTATGACTTCATCAAAGAGCTCTTTTCTCTTATCTTTTTTTATTGATCTTTCCTTAGCATCTATTGCTTTGGTATGAACTAGAGAATCCACAACCTCTGAGACAAAATTTTATCCTTGATTGAAAATTGAGAAATAGTAGACATTCCAAAAAAAAACATAGGTTTTGGGTTTTGATTGGAAAACATGATATATTTGAATAGAAAACATAGGATTCGGGTTTTGATTAAAGTCCGAAAAATAGGGGATATTTAAAAGAAAACATAGGATTAAGGTTTGATTAAAATATAATAGACATTTTCAAAAGAAAACAAACGATTAGGATTTTGATTCAAAACTGATAAATAGTAGACATTAAGAAATGAAAAAATAGGATTCGGGGTTTTAATGAAAGATATGAGGCTTAAGAAAAAGGAAACATAGGATTAGTGTTTTGATTCAAAAATAGTAGACATTCCAAAAGGAAAACATAGGATTAAGGTTTTGATTGAAAAATATGAGATATTTCAAAAAGAAAACATAGGATTAGGGTTTTGTTTGAAAGATATGAGACATTCTGAAAAGAAAACAGAAGATTAGGGTATTGATTAAGAAATAAGAGCCATTCTGAAAACAGAACATAGGCTTAAAGTTTTTATTGAAATATATGAGACATGTCTATAATATGCTTTATTTTTAGAATGTCTCCTATATTTGAATAAAAAAATGAATACTATGTTTTTTTAATGCATACTATTTTCTAGTTTATTAATCAAAATGCTAATAATTTGTTTTCTTTTCAGAATATCTCATTTATTTTAACCAAAATGCTAATCCTGTCTTTTGTTTTGGGAATGTCGGCTAATTTTTAATAAAAGCCATAATTCAATGTTTTCATTTAGGAATGTCTCATATTTTTCAATCAAAACCCTAATCTTATATTTTTTTTTGGAATACCACCTATTTTTCAATCAAAACCCCAATCCTTTGCTTTCTTTTCAAAATGTATCCTATCTTTCGATATCGGCTCTATGAAAATAAACATTCAATAAACTAGTTTTATATACCCCACCTAATTCCCATTTATAATAAACAAACATTAAAACACGGCCACTGAAAACATGGGACCAAAAAAATAACCCATCAACTTTTGTCCGCCACAATCCAACAACAAATTCTCTTCACACAGATATAGCCCCCAACCCTAATCCCTAATCGTAGCACCACAGTGACTCCTTCCGCGTGGTGTACCATCCATACCCTATTTTTGCGTGGTGTATTCATTTGGCCTTTGCTCGTGCTTTACCTCGCTGTCGATCGACAACTCCAGCGCCATCTTCGTCCTCTAGTACATCCTCGAGAAGCTCCACCTACTCAACTCCATCCACATTGCCAAGCTCAACTTCAGAAACCTCTCTATCATCACCATCTCCAATGTCAGCCTCCGCTCCATCCTCCTCATCAGCCCTCTGGATCCCAACCCCAACGATCGTAATCCTCCCAAACACTTGGATTTCTGGGATCTTGAAGAGTGCTGAGCTCAAGAACAAGGTGAAAAATGTAGAGATATCTTGTTGTTCTTTAATTTCCCTCATTTATTTATGGTGGTGTTGCTCATTGACCTTCAATTTAGGGATATAGGGTACATTTGTTTCTTTTTTTCTCCATTTTTGATTTTTGTGATTTCTATTTAGGACACATAGCCAGTTTGGAACCAGGCACAAGATTTTGAGTCTGAAGCTATTCTTGATCGGGATTTTATTAAGGTATATATATCTTCAATTTATTATCTAATGTTGAATGTGTTTGTTTCCTACGAAAATAAATCATTTTTTAAAGATTTTGGAAGTGGTTTAAGCAATTTTGTGTTTTGCTTGTAGGCGTCTTGCAGTAGTTTGACCTGTTGAAGAGAGAGAGTTACAGAGAAGCTAATGGAGGTGAACAATGGCTACTTCGTCTACCTTTGCTTCCGCAAGCGTAACTGCTATTCGTTACCCACCGTGAGTCATATAATTCCTTGTTTTTCCTAATTATTAGATTGTAGTTTGTCCGTTCTTTTTTTTTAACTTTTTGTTTTGAATGAACAAAGTGAGTCGAAGAAATATTTATTTACCACACCATCTAGGGAGATCAAGGGCGAGTTGGAGGCACAGGAGAAGTGGGGTTAGCACCAAGAAAGATCATCTTGCATAGGAAGGGGAGAATCATGTCTTCTTTCTCTAGATTTTCAATTGTTTCTTCCTTCTTGTACTCATCTATGAGGGGCTAATCATCCACGGTGCCCTGGGGTGTTAAACTATAATGTTTTGTATGCTTTGACTAATTGTTTTAAATGTCTATGGAGTTCTTTGGATTCTAGTGTTAAATCTTGTGTTGCATAACTTGATGTGTTTGTTTTGCACAGATGCTTTGGTAAAACTTGTTGTATGGATGACCATAGTTGTGATTGCTTATTGTGATTGCAAAACTCAATGTGTTTGGGATGCACAGTTACTCTAGCAGACCTTTGTGTATTTGAGAACCATATATGCAATCTTGCTTTAGAGCACACACTAGAACCTTAGGATGAACTTAGTAGGCATTAGAAATAATTCAGCATTATATAACTTGTAGGGATCACCTCGGGGCATTGTTCTCTTATTGTCGAATACTCAACCCTAGTCTACCCATTACTTCCCTTCATTCTCTTTAGTTTCTTTTTTGTTCTTGTTTAAAACCAACCCAATCTTTGTTTAACTAGAGATCAGAGGAAAACTGAGTACTTTGAGTTCCAGTCCCTATGGTTTGACAACCCTACCCCTCGCGGGGTACCACTTTATTACTTATTTGCAACCCGTACAATTGCGGAGAGTGCATCAATCATCATGCAAGGAATTCTGCATATCATCTACCTTTGAAAGTAACTTCTAGTGTTTAGTCCACCATAGAACCATTTATGATGGCATCTTCTATGGGTAATCTAGGAAATCAAACATCAACAAACAATGATCCACTACTTGAAGTGCCACCTAATTTGTCGATTGAACCAACAGTGAATGAGACTTTTGAGTTAGGTTCTGGTGAATTATCGATTATAGTTGAAAATGTTGCAAGACAACGTCGAACAAGGGGTCCTAGTTTTGGAAGAGTCACTCCAGAAGATGCAAATAAAAATATACTTTGAAAATTCTTGGTGATAGGTAATTTGAGGAAAATTTTGTATTTAGTGTGATATATTCACAAGTGATTTTTTCTTTGGGTTTATTGACTATTTCTTTATTTTTATACAATTATTGTTTGTTAGCTAATTATAACTTGCTACAGTGTTTCCGCGGAGAAACGGGTGTCATCAACTATTGTTAAAATATTTAAAAGCTATTTAACCGGGGTGAGGCCAACGTGGAGAAAAATTCAAGATGATGTAAAAGAAGCTATGTGGAAGAAATTTGGGGTAACTATCAATTGGGTTTATCTTATCTTAACTTGCTTTAATTCCTTAAACCTTAAATCTTTTTTTTATGGATGTGAGTTCTAATTTTAATGCACAATATTAGGAATAATTTAATTGGCCTTTACAAGAGGAACCTAATGTACGAAGAGTATGGGAAACACATGTAAGGAGTGATTGAAGGATACATTTAATGGTGAATGAACAAAAGCTATGAAAGAAGCTGGTGTCACTAATATTGTTGATATTAAGAATTGTAAAGGAATGAAAAGGCATTGGATGCCAACTTAAATTTGGGAAGCTTTGATAGATACAGTTTGGAGTACAGAGAATTGGCAAAACAAATCTAAGAAAGCATTGGCCAATTGTTTAACTGAAAAGGAAGGAAGTATCATGAAACACACTAGCTATTCTCATTCATTTCTTGCTACTCACAAGCTAATGGTATATAAATTTTTCACTTTACACATGTCATGGATTTAATTTTGTCAATTTGTTATAGACACATTTGAAATAATAAAATTATATGTATAGTCTAATTAAAAACATTTCTTTTGTAGGAAGAAGAGCTTCAACAACCAATACAATATCGAAAATTATTTGAGAGAACTAATAAACAGTCAAAAGGAAGTGGTGATTTTGTCGCCAATAAATCCAAAGTTGTTAGTGTATGTCAGTCATTAGTAATTTATTCCTTAAATTGTTAATTGTTACTTCAAATTTTGGTAAACTTAAATCAATTAATTTTTTTTTTAATGTTTTTCACTTGTTATAGTATAAATATCAATTTATATTATCTGAAAAATATGGTGATAATACTTCTGATCATCCTGAGTTTGATCAAGAAGTATGGATGTTATCAATTGAAGGAGAGATAGCTACGTACACGTGTGTGTTTGGGTTTGGCACCATGGTCAATTCTAAAGCAAGATGTTGATGTCGCTTCTAGTGCGCTATATGTCACAACTAAATCAGTTTGTGGTCCTTCTATTACTACTACACATTTGGATGTTTCTCTTAATGATGATAGAATTGTGAGAGCAGAAGATTGAATTATTGGCTGATGATGTGAGTCAAGTGAAGAATGCTCTGAGGTGACATAAGCGACTTAAAAAAATCAATTTCAGATTATGATGAGTTTTCATGATTGAGAAATTTGGATCAAATATTCCTCCACCAACAAGTAAATGATTTTAGGTATAAATTTAATCTTACTCTTAATTTTTAGTGCTATACTTATAAATTTCTACTTGCAATTTGATTTGATGGATTTTAAAATTTCATGATTTTCATAGAGGAAGATATTGGGGCAAGAAGAGAGCAAGCAAAAAAACTAAAGGTAATTGCATGTATCATTGTATATTAATTTTACTTTTTTGTTTGTTTACAATTGTATTTCTATAGCAATTTAATTTGATGGATTGTAAATTTTATTATTTTTAATAAAGGAAGACAATGGCCAAGAAGAGGGAACAAAGAAAATCAAGGTAATTCAACGTATGTTCACGATGGCTTCTTATTTCACTTTGTTTGTTGGTGAAAATTATATTGATGGATTAGAGAATTGTTGACGATGGAATTTTGATTGTGATGAAATGTTGGATCATTTGTTTTGATTATTTGTATTTTTGGTATGAATTGAATGTTTGATCATTTGTATGGATTAATTGTATTTTTTGGTATGATTGAAATGATGGATTGTGGATATTTGTTGAAATAATTTTTTTGTGGATCATTTGTATTATTTGTATTTGTATGGGTAATTTTTTTATTTGTGCAATAAATTGTGCAGATTGTAAAAACAAAATTCAGTAGCTAATAGCTATGAAATCAATATCAAAGAATAGAGACGGATATTCTACGGTAAATGATAAATGATAATGGAAATTCCATTGGAAATGGAAAAATAGCATCTGAAAATTCTGTTGGTAATACATATATTAAAATTGTATAAGAAAAATAATAACTGAAATTCCATTGCTACCAAAAAATAGAAATTGAATAAAGAAAATCCGTTGCTAATAAAAAAACAACTGTAATTCAGTTGCTACAAGAAAAATAACAAAGGGAAAAAATCTCATAGCAATAAGAAAACAACAACAAAAATTGCTGTACAAGGAAAAATAGCAACCGAAAAAGAAACTCCGTTGCAAATAAGAAAAATAACAACTCGAGATTCCCTTTGCTAAAATAAGAAAATATTGTTAATAAAATAAAAACTTTCCATTGCTATAACAATAATAGTAACTTGTATAGTGCGTCCCTAGGCAACACTAGTGACGTAGAAATATAGCAACCGCAATTTTTGTAGAACCATAAAAAGAATGAATATTTTATTCTTATATTAACGACGAGAGTTCTTGTGTTTTGGCACAGTGTATGTCCAACGATCGAATTTTGGATTAACGTAAATGGGGAATAGCTATCAGAATGATTCCGCTGTTAATTCCGTTGCTAAATATTTATAGCATCAAAAATGTAGTTTTAGGGACACCGCTACCTATTCCTCGTATCTCTTGTAATGTGGAAAATAGGAGACATTGCTTGAGAAAACATAGTATTGGGCTTTTTATTAAAACCCAAAAAATACGAGACATTTACAAAGGAAAACATAGGATTAGAGTTTTGATTAAAAAATAGCAGACATTCCTAAAAGAAAATATGGGATTAGTGTTTTGTTTCAAATATAGTAGGCATTCCAAAAAGGAAATATAGGATAAAGGTTTTGATTCAAAAATAGTAGATATTCTGAAAACAAAAGAAACGATTAGTGTTTTGATAAAAAAGTAGGCATTTCGAAAAGAAAGTATTGATTCAAAACTGAAAAATAGGAGATATTAAGAATTAAAAACATAGGATTCGCGTTTTGATTGAAAGACTGTAGACATTATGAAAACAAAACAAAGTATTAGGGTTTTGAAATATAGAATTAGTGTTTTGATTAAAAAAAATGAGACATTCGAAAAGAAAAAAAAACAAAGGATTAGTGTTTTGATTCAAAAATACGATTAGGGTTTTGATTGAAAACATAGGATTAGGGTTTTGATTAAAATATTGTAGGCATTTTGAAAAGAAAACATAGAATTAGGGTTTTGATTGAAAAATATGATACAATTCAAAAAGAAAACATAGAATTAGGGTTTTGATTAAAATATTGTAGGCATTTTGAAAAGAAAACATAGAATTAGGGTTTTGATTGAAAAATATGATACAATTCAAAAAGAAAAATAGAATTAGGGTTTTGATTGAAAAATAGAAGACATTACATTAACAAAACATAGGATTAGTGTTTTGATTCAAAAAAACAATACATTCTGAGAAGAAAACAAAAGATTAGGGTTTTAAGTCAAAACTGAAAATAAGGACACATTGAGAAATGAAAACATAGGAATAGGGTTTTAATTAAAAAAGAAAAGAAACGATTAAGTTTTTGATTGAAAAATAGGAGATATTAATAAAAGAAAACATAGGTTATGGTTTTGATTCATAACTGATAAATATGAAATCTTTAGAAAAGAAAACATAGGATTGGGGTTTTGTTTGTAAAATAGAAGACATTCCAAAAGGAGAATATAGGAATAGGGTTTTGACTCAAAAAATAGCAAGAATTAAAAACAAAAACAAAAATTAGTGTTTTGACCTCAAATCGAAAAATATGACACATTGAAACCCACAAACATAGGACACACACACACATGGTTTTGATTATGAAATAAAGTAAGTATTCCTATAAAAAACATAGGATTATATTGGGTGAAAAATATTAGATAT
>NC_052490.1:6550904-6588423 GCF_009730915.1 Dioscorea cayenensis subsp. rotundata
CACATGTTACGTATTGCTTTAGGGTTTTGATTCAAAACATGAAAGGTATTGATTAGAAAATACATAGGATTAGGGATTTGATTCAAAATAGCAGACATTTATGAAAAGAAAGGATTAGGTCGTTTAAAAATAGCAGACATTCTTAGTATAGTGACAAACTTATAGGATTAAGAATTTGAAAAGACATAGAATGATGGTTTTCGGTTAAAAAGACAGTTTGATATTAGCACAGCTTATGGGATTAGGGTTTGATCCAAAATAACGACATGCCTAAAGGAACACAATTATTCAGGGTTTTGATTCAGAAATAGGAGCCATTTCGGAAGGAAAACATAGGTTTAGGTTTTAATTAAAAAATATGAGACATTACAAAAAGAAAAAATATGGGATTATTGTCTTGATTGAAAAATAGAAGACATTCAGAAAAGAAAACTTAGAATTACTGTTTCAATTCAAAAATAGTAGACATTCTAAAAGATAATATAGGATTAGGGTTTTGATTGAAAAATATGAGATATTTTGAAAAGAAAATAAATGATTATGGTTTTGGCCTAAAAATTTATGACATTGCTATAAGAAAATATAGGATTAGGATTTCGATTACAAAATAGTAGACATTCCAAATGGACATGAAAGGATAAAAGTTTGGATTCAAAAATAGGAGACATTTTGAAATGAAAACAAAGGATTAATATTTTCATTTAAAAATGAAAAATAGGATACATTCCTAAAAGAAAATATAGTATGAGGGTTTTGATTGAAAGATAGGAGACATTCCAAGAAGAAAACCTAGGATTTGGGTTTTGATTGAAAAATAGGGGACATTACCTAAGAGAAAACAAAGAATTAATTTTTTGATTCAAAATTAGGAGACATTCATAAATAAAACATAGGATTAGGGTTTTGATTGAAAAATAGGAGATATTACTAAGGTTATGATTGAAAAACAGGAGACATTACTATAAGAAAACATAGAATTAGGGTTTTTAATATAAAATAGGAGATATTACTATAACAAAACATAGGATTTGTGTTTGATTAAAAAATAATAGACATTCCAAAAAGAAAAGAAAGGATTAGGTTTTTGATTGAAAAAATAGGAGACATTCCAAAAATAAAACATAGGTTAAGGTTTTGATTCAAAACTGATAAATAGGTGATATTAAGAAAAGAAAACATAGGATTCGATTTTTCATTGAAAGATAGGAGACATTATAAAAGGAAAACATAATATTATGATTTTGATTCAAATATGGTAGGAATTCCAAAAAGAAAACATAAGATTACTGTTCTGACTATAAAATAGGAGGCATTACTATTAAAAAACATGCTGTTAGGGTCTTGAATGAGAAATAGGTGACATTACTTTAAGAAAAAATAGGGTTAGGGTTTTTGAATAAAAAATTGTGGCCATTACGAGAAGAAAACATAAGGTTAGGGTTTTGATTGAAAAATATGGGACATATTGAAATGAAAATATAGTATTAGGTATTGATTAAAAAATAAGAGACATTACTATAACAAAGCATAGGATTAGGGCTTTGATTAAAACCCTAAAAATAGGGGGCATTTACCGAAAGAAAGCATAGGATTATGGTTTTGATTGAGAAATAATAGACATTCTCAAGGAGAAAACATCGGATTATGGTTTTGATTCAAGAATAGGCACGATTCTGAAAAGAGAACATAGGATTAGGGTTTTGATTCAAAAGTTTAAACTATGAAACATTACAAAAAAAAACATATGATTATTGTTTTGATTCAAAAAATAGATTACATAGGATTAGTGTTTTGATTGAAAAATATGAGACATTGCGAAAATAAAACATAGGATTAAGGTTTTAATTCAAATATAGGAGGTATTTTGAAAACAAAATATAGGATTAGGTATTGAATTGGATAACATGGAGATATTTCTATGTTTTGTTGGGGTTTTGTTTGTGGTTTGTTGGTTTTGTTTTGTTGTTGTTTTTAAGAAAATATAATATTATTTTTTTTTTGATTGAAAATATGTAAGACATTTTAAAATGAACATGTGAATAGGGTTCTTGGAATACATAATAGATATTCTGAAAAGAAAACAAAGGAGTATAGTTTTGATGGGAAATTATGAGACATTATGTAAATTAAACACATGATTATTCTTTTTATTCATAAAATACATCCACATGAAAAGAAAACAATGAGACTGGTGGTTTTGATAAAAATAGGAGCCAATCCAAAAAAACTTAGGATTATGGGTTTATTAAAAAAAAAATATTAGACATTACCAAATGAAAACATACGACTATTGTTTCTCACTAAAATAGTAGTAGAGCATTCTCAAAAAGAAAACTAGAAGGGATTGACATTTTCATTCTAAATAAAGAGGCATTTGGAAAAATAACAAAACATAAAACTAAGGATATTTGATTATAAGTGAGGCATTCCATAAAGAAAACATAGGATTAGGGATTTGATTGAAAAATGGAAGCACATTACTATAGGAAACATAGGATTAGGGGTTTCGTTAAAAACCAAAATAGGGCATGACATTTCCAAAAGTAAATATATGATTATTGTTTTGATTCCTCGGATAGTCATGCGAGCATTCACAAAAACATAAGATGGGGTTTTAGTTTCAAAGCAGGTGAAACATTCCGAAAAGAAACACGTAGGAGACATTATCGAAAACGAAAACATATGATTACCGGGCTTTGAATTAGTATCCAAAATATATGTTTTCTATTCAAAAGTGATAAATAGGAGACAATAAGAAAAGAAAAGATATGATTTGGGTTGTGCTCGCAAAATAGGAGACATTATGAAAAGAAAATATAGGATTACGGTTTTGATTCAAATATAATAGGCATTCCGAAAAGAAAACATAGGATTATGGTTATGATTGAAAAATTAGGAGACATTACCATATGAAAAATTAGGATTAGGCTGACTCATAGTAGAGACATTACGGACATATAGGATTAGGGCTTGATTGAAACATGATTGATATTCATAGACATAGGATTAGGGCTTTACTTTGATATGAGTATTCTATAAACATAGGATTATAGGGTTTGAAATAAAATAATAGTTGGAGCATCTCTACGAAAACATGATTTAGGGTTTTGACTTGACAATAGAGACATTACTTGTTAATAAAAAAAAAGATTAATGTTTCTTATAGTAATGTTCATATTTTTAATTAAAACCCTAATCCTATGGTTTCTTATAGTAATGTCTACTATTTTTCAATCAAACCCCTAATCCTATGTTTTCTTTTCTGAATGGCAATTATATTTGAAACAAAACACTAATCATATGTTTTCTTTTTGGAATGTCTCCTATCTTTCATTCAAAACATGAATCGTATGTTTTCTTTTCTTAATGTCTCTTATTTATTACTTTGGTTCAAAACCTAATCCTATGTTGTTTTTCGAAATGTCTAAAATTTTTTAATAAAATCCCTTATCCAATCTTTTATTTTGTGGATCTCTGCCTATGTTTTCTTTTTGGAATGTCTTATATTTTTTAATCAAAACACTAATCCTATGTTTTCTTTTCAGATTAGGGACATTTCAAAACCCTAATCCTAAGTTCTCTTTTCCAAATGCCGCATAACATTTCAGAATGTCTCTTTATTTTGAATAAAAACACTAATAGTTTCTTTTCTTTTGAAAATGTCTTCAATTTTTTATCAACACTTTAATTTTTTTGTTTTCATTTAGGAATGTCTACTATTTTTAAATCAAAACCACTAATACTAAGTTTTCTTATAGTAATGTGTCCTATTTTCCAATCAAAACCCTAAACTTATATTTTCTTTTGGAATGCATACTATATTTGAATCAAAATCCGAATCCTTTGTTTTCTTTTATTAATGTCTCCTACTTATCAATTTTCAAATAAAACCTTAATCCTATTTTTCGAAAATAGAGTTTTCTTTTCAGAATGTCTCATATTTTTTAATCAAAACCGTAATACTTTTTTTGGAATGCTTCCTATTTTTTAATCAAATACCGAATCCTATGTGTCTTATAGTAATGTCTCCTATGTTTTCTTTTCATAATGTCTCCTATTTTTCAATCAAAACACTTATTCTATGTTTTCTTTTAGGAATGTCTCCTATTTATCAATTTTCAATCAAAACCACAATTCTATGTTTTCTTATAGTAATGTCTCATATTTTTCAATCAAAACCCTAATCTTATTTTTTTCCTAGACAATGTCTACTATTTTTTAATCAAAACAATAATCATGTGTTCTATTTTTATAATGTCTGATATTTTTCAATCAAAACACTAATCTTATGTTTTCTATTTGCAATGACTCCTATTTTTGTATCAAAACCATAACATTATATTTTCTTTAGGGAATGTCTGCCATTTTGGAAGTATCACCTATTTCTTTGTTTTTAATTAAGACATAACTACTATATTTTTTATTGTAATGTCTCCCATTTTTCAATCAAAAATAATAATATTTTTTTCTTTTCCAAATGAGTCATATTTTTTAATCAAAACCCTAATCCTATATTTTACTTTTGATTTTAAATTAAAAAATATGAGACATTTTGAAAAGAAAACATAGGAGATATTACTATAGAAAACATAGAAACAGGGTTTTGATTAAAAAATATGAGACATTTTGATAAGAAAACATAGGATTAGGGTTTTGATTTAAAAATATGAAATATTACTATAAGAAAATATGGAAATAGGATTTTGATTCAAAAATAGCAAGCAATCTGAAAGGAAAAGCAAAGATTAAGTTTTCGATTAAAAAATATGAGACATTTTGCAAAGAAAACATAGGTTATTGTTTTGATAGAAAATTGATAAATAGAGACATTTCCAAAAAAAGCATACGATTATTATTTAGATTAAAAAATAGTATACATTTCCAAAAGAAAACATAGGATTACTATTTTGATTGACAAATAGCAAGAATTCCGAAAAGAAAATATAAGATTAAGGTTTTCATTCAAAATTGATACATAGGAGGTATTCCAAAAAGAAAAACATATACTTAGGGGTTTGATTGAAAAATATGAGACATTTTGAAAAGAAAACATATACCATTTTTTTAATCAAAACCGTAATCTTATATGTCCTTTTTTTAATTAAAACAGAAAATACATTACTATATGAAAACTAGGATTAGGCTTTTGATTAAAATATTGGAGACATTACTATAAGAAAAACATAGGATTAGGGTTTAGATTAAAAAATAGCAGGCTTTTGGAAAAGAAAACATAGGATTACTATTTTCATTCATACTTTTTAATAAAAAAGCAAATCCAATGTTTTCTTTTGTTTTGTGAATCTCTTCTAATTTTTAATCAATATCCTAATCTTACGTTTTCTTATAGTAATGTCTCTTATTTTTCACTCTGAAATAGTCATATTGGTTTTCTTCATGTCTCTCATGTATTAGTAAAGTTTTGTTTTCTTTTCATAATGTCTCCTATTTTTGAATCAAAACCCTAATCCTAATTATAGCCATTATTATTTTTGAATTAAAACCCTAATCATATCTTTTTTTTAAATGTCAAATATTTTAAGATTTTTAATTAAAACAGAAAAATAGGGGACATTTTTTATTCAAATGGTATTTTTTAACGAAATATAGTAGGCGTTCCGAAAGAAAACATAGGATTAGGGATTTGATTGAAAAATAGGAGACATAACTATAAGAAAACATAGGATTTGTGTTTTCATTAAAACCTGAGATATATATATATGTAGGAGGCTTTAAGGAAAGAAAACATAGGATTTGGGCTTTGGTAGAAAAATAGGAAACATTCTGAATAGAAAACATAAGAATATGGTTTTGATTCAAATATAGTAGGCATTCTGAAAAGAAAATAAATGATTAAGGTTTTGAATAAAAAAATAATAGGCATTTCAAAAAGAAAACATAGGATTAGGATTTTGATTGAAAATTTGGAGACATTTTGATTCAAAAATAGAAGACATTCCAAAAAGAAAACATAGGTTAGGCTTTTGATTAAAAAATAGAAGACATTCCAAAATAGAAAGATAGAATTAATGTTTTGAATGAAAAATATTAGACATTATTAAAAGAAAACATAAGATTCGGGTTTTGATTCGAAAATAGCAGACATTACCAAAAAAAACATAGGATTAGGATTTTGAAAGATTGGATTAGGGTTTTGAAAAATATTAGACATTATTAAAAGAGAACATCTGATTCGGGTTTTGATTCAAAAAAGGAGGCATTCCAGAAAGAAATCATAAGATTAGGGTTTTGATTAAAAAATAGGAGGCATTCCAAAAACATATGATTAGGGATTTGATTAAAAAATATGAGTCATTCTGAAAAGAAAAACATAGGATTAGTCTTTTGATTGAAAAATATGAGACATTACGAAAAGAAAAACATAGGATTATTGTTTTGATTCAAAAATAGGAGACATTCCCAAAAGAAAACATAAGATTAGGGTTTTATTTCAAAAATAGTAGACATTCCCAAAAAGAAAAACATAAGATTAGGGTTTTGATTTGAAAATAAAAGGCATTCCAAAAAGATAACATAGTATTAGGTTTTGATTGAAAAATAGAAGACATTACAATATAAAAAAACATAGGATTAGGGCTTTGATTAAAAAAAATAGGGGACATTTCCAAAAGAAAATATAGAATTATGGTTTTGATTAAAAATAGCAATCAATCCCAAATGAAAAACATAGGATTAGGGTTTTGATTAAAAATAGAAGACATACAATAAGAAAACATAGGATTTGTGTATAAAATCAAAAAGGAAACCCTACTAAAAATATGTTTTCAGAGTGCCTCATTTTTTTGAATAAAATATAGCAGACATTCCTAAAAGAAAACATAAGATTTGAGTTTTGATTAAAAACTAGGAGGCATTCCAAAAAACATAGGATTAGAGGTTTGATTGAAAAATATGAGACATTCCAAAAATAAAATATATGATTAGTATTTTGAATAAAAAATAGTACACATTCCGGAAGAAGACATAGGATTAGGGTTTTGATTGAAAAAAATAGGAGACATTACTATAAGAAAACAAATAATTATGTTTTGGATTAAAAACCAAAAAAATTGGACATTTCCAAAAGAAAACATAGATTAAGAGTTTAATTCATATATAGCAGATCTTCTGTAAAGAAAAACATAGAATTAGGGTTTTTGTTGAAAAACAGTAGACATTCAGAAAAGAAAGAAAGGGTTATGTTTTTGATTGAAAAATAGGAGATATTCCAAAAAGAAACAGAGGATGATGTGGTTCCGGTTTTGATTCAAACTGATAAATAACAGACATGAAGAAAAAAATATATGATATTAGCGATTTGATTGAAAGAAAACAAAGGATTATTGTTTTGATTCAAAAATTGGTGGCATTCCGAAAAAAAAATAGTGGAGTAAGGTTTTGGAGTATTTACTATTTTTGACTCAAGAACACTAATCAGAATGTGCCCTATTTTTCAATCAAAATCCTGATCCTGTGTTCTTTAATGTCTCCCATTTCTCAATTAAAACCCTAACCTATGTTTCTTTTTGGAATGTCTGCTATTTTTGAAACAAAACACTAATCCTATGTTTACTTTTCTAAATGTCTCCTATCTTTCAATCAAAATCATAATCCTTTTTATTCTTCAGAATGTCTGCTATTTTTAAAACAAAAACCTAATCCTATGTTTTCTTATACTAATATCTCATATTTTTCAATTAAAACCTTGGTCGTATGTTTTCTTTTGGGAATATCTGCTATTTTTGAATCAAAACAATAATCCTATGTGTTCTTTTCGTAATATCTCATATTTTTCAATGAAAACCCTAATACTATATTTTCTTTTCGAAATGGTTACTATTTTTCAATCGAAACCCTAATCTTATGTTGTTTTTTTGAATGTGTGCTATTTTGGAATCAAATCCCCAATTCAATATTTTTTTCCTTGGAAACGTCTCTTATTTTGTTTTAATCAAAACCTTGATCTTATGTTTTCTTATAGTAGTATCGTCATCACAACATAATCTATGTTTTCTTTTCAAAATACCCACATTTACACTAAATACAACAATGATTTTTCTTTTCTAAATGTCTCATATTTTCAATCTGAAAACAACTAATCCTATTTTTCTTTTTCTAATGTCTACTATTTCTGATCGAAACCCACTTTTATATTTTCTTTTTCATGACCTATTTTTGAATCAAAAACCTAATCCTATTTTTGATTTCTGTGATGTGAGTCTTTTAATCGAAAACCCTAATCGATGTCTTTTCGAATGTCTCATATTTTTCAATCAAAGGAAACATAAGATTCGGGATTTGATTGAAAAATAGGAGACACTACTATATGAAAACCTACAATTAGGGTTTTGATTAAAAAATAGTTGACATTCTGAAAAGAAAACATAGGAAGAGGGTTTTGATTGAAATATAGTAGGCATCTGGAAAAGAAAACATAGGATTAAGGTTTTGATTGAAAAATATGAGACATCACTATAAGGAAAACATAGGATTGGGGTTTTGAATGAAAAATGGGAGACATTATTATAAGAAAGCATAGGATTAAGGTTTTGATTCAAAAATAGTAGATATTCTAAAAAAAACATACGATTAGGGTTTTCATTGAAAAATAGTTTACATTCCAAAAAAGAAAACAAAGGATTAGAATTTTGATTAAAAAAAGCAGACATTCCGATAGGAAAAGAAAGGATTAGATTTTTTTATTCCAAATTGAAAATTGTAGAAATTCTGAAAACAAAATATAGTATTATTGTTTTGATTCAAAAATATGAATAATTTCAAAAAGAAAACATAGGACTTGGGTTTTTGATTGAAAAATAGGAGACAATACTATAAGAAAACATAGGATTAGACTGTTGATTAAAAACCGAAAAATAGGGGACATTTGAAAAAAACATAGGATTAGGATTTGTTTCAAAAAATTGTATACATTAACAAAAAGAAAACATAGGATTAGAGTTTTGATTCAAAACTGATAAATACGAGACATTAATAAAAGAAAACATAGGAATTGACTTTTTCATTGAAAGATAAGAGGCATTATAAAAAGAAAATAGAGGATTAGTGTTTTGATTAAAAAATATGAGACATTAGCAAAAGAAAACATAGGATAAGGATTAGGATTTTCATTAAAAAGAGGAATTACACATAGGGATTAAGGTTTTCATTTTGAAAATAGGAGATATTACGAAAGGAAAACATAGGAATAGGGTTTTGATTCGAGTATAGTAGGCATTCCCAAAAGAAATGATAGGATAGGGTTTTGATTAAAAAATAGCAGACATTCTCTAAAGGAAAAACACAATATTAGAGTTTTGATTCAAAAAATAAGTTTGATTCAAAAAATAGAAGGAATTCGGAAAATAAAACATAGGATTATGATTTTAATTCAAAAATATGAGGCATTACAAAAAACGTAGAATTAGGTTTTTAATTCAAATATAGTAGGCATTCCGTAAAATATATATATATATATAGGATTAGAGTTTTGAATGAAAAGTAGGAGAAATTACTATAAGAAAATATAGTATTAGGCTTTTGAATGAAAAATAGGAGACATTACTTTAAGAGAACGCCGGATTAGTATTTTATTTAAAAATAGCATACATTACGAAAAATAAAACATAGTATTAAAGTTTCGATTAAAAAATATGAGAAATTTGGAAAAGAAAACATAGAATTATTGTTTTGATTCAAAAATGGTAGACATTCCCAAAAGAAACTATAAGATTAGGGTTTTGATTAAAAAAAAGTCATTCAAAAATAAAATATATGGCTAGGGTTTTGATTAAAAATATGAGACAATACAAAAAGAAAGCATACGATTATTGTTTTGATTCAAAAGTAGAAGACATTTCAAAAAGAAATTATAGTATTGTGTTTTTAATTCAAAAATAGTAGACATTCCCAAAAGAAAACATAAGATTAGAGTTTGATTCAAAACTAATAAATAGAGACACTAACGAAAGAAAAGATAAGATTCAGTTTTTGTTTGCAAATATTAGACATTACAAAAAGAAAACATAGGATTAGGTTTTTGATTCAAAATTAAAAAATATGAGATATTTCAAAAAGAAATCATAGGATTAGGAGTTTGATTGTCAAATAGTAGGCATCCCCTAAAAAAACATAGGATTAGGGTTTATATTCAAAAGTAGGAGCCATTAAGGAAAGAAAACATAGAATTTGGATTTCTATTGAAAGATAGGATACATTTAGGCATTCCAAAAAAATCATAGGATTAGGGTTTTGGTTGAAAAATATGAGACATTACCATAAGAAAAATAGGGTTAGGGCTTTGATTGGAAAATAGATGGCTTCCACAATTAGGAATAGGTTTTGATTAAAAGAAATGAGACATTCCCAAAAGAAAACATAGTATTAGGGTTTTGATTCAAAAGTAGGAAGCATTACTAAAAGAAAATATAAGATTAGTGTTTTGATTAAAAAAATAGTAGACATTAAGAAGAGAAAACATATGGTTCAGGTATTGATTGAATGATAGGAGACATTATGAAAAAAAACATAGGAGACATTATTAAAAATTTGCAGACAATACTAAATCCTATTTTGCAGTCAAAATATAAGGTTAGTGTTTCGATTAAAAAAATGTGACGTTCCAAAAAAAACATAAGATTTGAGTTTTGATTGGAAAATTTGAGACATTCTGAAAAGAAAACATACGATAAGGGTTTTGATTCATATCTGATAAATAGGAGACTTTCGAAAAAGAAAATATAAAATTAAAGCTTTGATTAAAAAATAGGAGACATTATGAATAGAAAACATTGAATTAGGATTTTGATTCCAAAATAAGAGACATTCCTAAAAAAACATAGAATTAGGGCTTTGAATTAAAAATTGAAAAATAGGACACATTCCAAAAGTAAGACATAGGATCAGGGTTTCGATTCAAAACTAAAAAATAGGAGATATTACAGAAAAAAACAATAAAATATGGTTTTGATTAAAAAAACATACATTCTGAAAAGAAAAATAGGATTTGAGTTTTGATTAAAAACCTAATATAAGTAAACATTCCGAAAAGAATACATAGGATTAGCGTTTTCATTCAAAACAAAAAAATAGGAGACATTCCGAAAAGAAAACATAGGACTAGGTTTTTGATTAAAACCTAGAAGACATTACTATTTTTGAATCAAAACCCAAACCCTATATTTTCTTATAGTAAAATCTCCTATTTTTTATTCAAAACCCTAATCCTATCTTTTCTTAAAGTAATGTCTCCTAATTTTCAATCAAAACTCAAATCCTATGTTTTCTCTTTGGAATGCCAACTATATTTGAATCAAAACTCTAACTTGTGTTTTTCTTTCGAAATGTGTCATATTTTTCAATCAAAACCTTAATTCTATGTTTTCTTCCAGGAATGGCTACTATATTTTAATCAAAACCCTAATCCTTAGTTTTATTTTCAGAATGTGTCCTACTTTTCAGTTTATAATCAAAATCCTAATCCTTTGTTTTTTTATAGAATGTTTACAATATTTTAATCAAAACTTAAATCCTTTGTTTTCATTTCAAAATATTTACTATTTTTTAATCAAAAAACTAATACTACATTTTCTTATAGTAATGTCTCCTATTTTTCATTGAAAACCCAAATCATATGTTTTGTTTTCGGAATTCCTACTATATTTGAATTAAACCACTAATCCTATGTTTTTTTATAATGACTGCTTTTTTTAATCAAAACACTTATCATATATTTTGTTTTTTTAGAATGACTATTTTTCATTTTTTAGTCAAAACCCTAATCCTATGTTTACTTATATTAACGTCTCATATTTTTCAATCTAAACCCTAAATCTATGTTTTTCTTCCAAATGTCTCATATTTTTTAATAAAAACCCTAGACGTATGTTTTTCGTTTTAGAATGTCTACTATTTTTTAATCAAAACCAAACTCCTATGTTTTCTTATAGTAATGTCTCTTAATTTTCTATCAAAACCCTAATCCTGTGTTTTTGTCTTTTAGGAATGGGTACTATATTGAATCAAAACCCTAATCCTATGTTTCCTTTTAATAATGTCTCCTATCTTTCAATTAAAACCTGAAACTTATGTTTTCTTTCCTTAATGTATCTTATTTATCAGTTTTGAATCAAAACTCTAATCTATGTTTTCTTTTCCGAATGTCGCCTATTTCACAAATAAAAACCTTATCCGTTCTTTTCTTTTTGGAATGTCTACTAATTTTTAATCAAAACCCTAATCCTATGTTTTCTTTTCATAACACCTCCTATTTTAATAAAATCCCAAATCCTATGTTTTTCTTTTCGGAATTCTTCCTATTTTTAAATGAAAACCCCATTCTTATGTTTCCTTTTGGGAATGTTTGCTATTTTGTAGGGGTTGTTTGGTTACCCGCAAGTCGGTGTGATGTAATATAATTTACATGTAAAATGCTAACATGAACTGTTTGGTTTACTGTGAAAGCATATATGTAGTTATTTAACTTACATAATTTGGGTGTTTTGCTGCATTTGGACTTACGACCAAATTGGCCGTAAGTGGAAATGCAACATTTGCTATAAAATGCTTTTTTATTAAAATTTATCCCTCTCCATGTTCAAATGCAGCATATTACTTGGAGAAGCTCCAACTCATCTTTGGTGTGAAGGCCGCGTCGGTATCATCACCGGCGGACGGCTACGTTTCCGCCACCGCACCGCAGCCACGCTTTCTTCAGGGACTCAAGGCCCCAACAAAGCTCGCAACAAACTATCCCGTGCCGCACCTTATAATTGGTCCTCCCGCCTTCTCGCCATCTCTCTTCTAGACTCCCCCGCCATTTCTGAGATTCCGGTTATGGACCCGACTGCGGCGAAGAAGAAGCAGGATCCATCAGAAGGGCAGACATACACCCCTCGGACTGATGTAAGTGCTTGCACTAGCAAATGGAGAAGATGACGCAGTAAACGACAGGACCGATGGCGCCGAAGACGCTCTGCACCGCATGCACCATCCGGTATAAGTCTGGTCGGCTGGTGCTGGAGAACCAACCGGCTTCGAGTCCTACTTTCGTGCTTTCCAAGCAAGAAATAAATAAAATAGATTTTAAATAGATAAAATAGATTAACTTAAATTGATTTTAAATAGATTAACTTAAATATATTTTAAATAGATAAAATCCATTAACTTAAATAGATTTTAAATAAATAAAATCTATTAACTTAAATCTACTTAAATAAATAAAATCCATTAACTTAAATTTGTTTAAATAAATAAAATACATTAAATTTAAATAAATAAAATAGATTTTAAATGAAATATTCAAATATTTTTATCAAATATAAAAATTTGGGAAAAGGGGTTATCTCACCACTTACTTTACATAATGATTTTAACCCATAACTTACATCAAACTAAACACTTGAAAAGTAAATGCAGCATTTTTATTTATAGGCAATCAAACAACCATGATGTAAGTTAAAATACAGTAAATTGAGTTACATGTAATTTTACTTACATTGTAAATTGAAATACGGGCAACCAAACAACCCCTTAATGAAAACAATAATCGTATGTTTTGTTTTCGTAATGACTCATATTTTGTAATCAAAACTTTAATAATGAGTTTTTTTAAATGTCTTCTATTTTTTAATCAAAACCCTAATCTTATATTTTATTTTGGGAATGTCTATTATTTTTGACTCAAAACAATAATCCTATGTTTTACTTTCGTAATGTCTTATGAATTAAAACCTTAATAATTTGTATTTTTTAATGCCTTCGATTTTCTTTAAGGAATGTCTGCTATTTTTGAATCAAAACCCTAATCCTTTGTTTTCTATTATAAATGTCCTCTATTTTCTTTTTTTAATCGAAACCCAAATCCTATATTTTCTTATAGTAATGTTTCCTATTTTGATTACAAAAATAGTAATGTCTCCTATCCTAATCTTATTTTTTCTTTTGGGAATGTCTTCTATTTTTTAATCAAAACCCTAATCCTATATTTTCTTTTAGAAATGTCCCTTATTTTAAATAAAAAACATACTCTTTTTTTGGAATGCCTGCAATTTTTGAAACAAAACCCTAATCCTATGTTTTCTTTTCAAAATATGTCCTATTTTTCAATTTTGAATCGAAGCTCTAATCGTTTTATTTCTTATTGGAATGCCTACTACATGATTAAATATGTCTCATTTTTTTATTTAAACCCCTAATCCCATCTTTTGTTACTGTAATCTCTGCTAATTTTTAATCAAAATTCTAATCCTATGTTTTGTTTTTGTAATGCCTACCTAATTTTTAATCAAAACCCCAAGCTTATGTTTTCCTTGAGGTATGCCTCCGATTTTAGAATAAAATCTCTAAACCTATGTTTTTTTTTTCATAATGCCTCCTATAATAGGACTCATTATGAAAAGAAAACATAGGCAGAGATTCCCAAAACAAAGCTAGGATTAGGGTTTTGATTAAGAAAATGACACATTTCAAAAAAGAAAAACAAAGGATTAGGATTTTGATTTAAAACTTAAAAATATGAGACATTCTGATAAAAAAGCATAGGATCAGAGTTTTGATTGAAAAATATGAGAAATTCATAAAAGAAAACATACGATAAGGATTTTGATCTAAATCTAAAGAATAATATACATTCAGAAAAGATAACATAGGATTAAAGCTTTGATTTAAAAATTGGAGACATTACGAGTAGAAAACATTGGATTTGGGTCTTGGTTCACAAATAGGAGACATTCCGAAAACATAGAATTACAAATAAAGTAAGACATAGTATTGCGGTTTTCATTCAAAACTGGAAAACATGAGACATTATGAAAAGAAAACATAAAATTATAGTTTTGATTAAAAAAATAATATATATTTTGTAAAAGAAAAATTGGATTAGCGTTTTGACTCAAAAAGAAAAATAGGTGACATTCTAAAAAGAAAACATAAAACATAGGATTAGGATTTTGATTTAAAACATGTAGCCATTCCGAGAAGAAATAATAGGATTAGGTTTTTTATTAAAAACCAGAATTTAGGTGACAATCTGAAAAGCAAATAAAGGATTAAGGTTTTAGTTGGAAAATAGGAGACAAATCGAAAAAAGAAATAGGATTAGGGTTTAGATTAAAAAATAGGAGATATTCCCAAAAGGCATCAAAGGATTAGGGTTTTCATTCAAAACTAAAAAATAAGAGACTTCCCAAAAAGAAAACATAGTATTAGGGCCATGATTAAAAAAAAGAAGACATTCCGAAAATAAAACATAATATTTGGGTTTTGATTGAAAGCATATAAATTGGAGACATTGCGAAAAGAAAACATATGATTATTGTTTTGATTCTAAAACGGCGGACATTCCGAAAGGAAAAAATAAGATTAGTGTTTTAATTAAAAAATGTGACGCATTCTGAAAAGAAAACATATGATTAGGATTTTGATTAAAAAATATGAGCCATTCGGAAAAGAAAACATATGATTAAGAGTTTGATTGAAAAATATGAGACATTACGAAAAGAAAAACATAGGATTATTGTTGTGATTCGAAAATAGCAGGAATTTTCAAAAGGAAAAAAAGGATCAGGATTTTGAATCAGAATTGGTAAATAAGAGACATTAAGAAATGAAATCATAGGATTTGTGTTTTGATTGAAAGATAGAAGGCATTATGAAATGAAAACATAGGATTAGAATTTTTATTTAAAAAGTAGAGGCATTACAAAAAGAAAAACACAGGATTATGATTTTGATTCTTAAAAATGAGACCTTCCAAACATGAAAACAAAGGATTTGTCTTTTGATTGAAAATTGTTGGTGATTATTATAAAAAAAACAAAGTATTTGGGTTTTCATTAATAACCAAAAAAACAAGGGCCATTTTCAAAAGAAATGATTTGATTTGGATTTTGATTCAAAAATACTAGACATTCGTAGAAGAAAATATAGAATTAGCGGTTTGATTAAAAGTAGTAGCCATTCTGAAAGGAAAACATAGGATTAGGGTTCAATTAAAAAATAAGGGACATTCTAAAAATAAAACATAGGATTACAGTTTTAATTGAAAAATATTAGACATTGTCAAAATAAAACATAGGATTAAGGTTTTGATTGAAACAAGATAAATAGGAGATATTAAAAAGAAAACATAGAATTAGTATTTTGATTGAAGAAAAGAGACATTACGAAAAGAAAACATAGGATTAGGTTTTTAATTTAAAAATATTAGATATCTTGAAAAGAAAACATAGTATTAGGGGTTTGAAACAAATATAGTTGGCATCCTGAAAACAAAACATAGGATAAGGGCTTTGAGTGAAAGTATGTGACATTGAATATAGGATTAGTGTTTTGATTAAAAAATAGTAGACATTCTGAAAAGAAAATATAGGATTGCGGTTTTGATTGAAAAATATGAGACATTTTAAAAAGAAAACATAGGATTAAGGTTTTGATTGAAAAATAGGAGGCATTACTATAAATAAACATAGTATTATTGTTTTGATTAAAAACCGAAAAATAATAGACATTTCAAAAGAAAATAATGGATTAAGATTTTTATTAAAAAAATAAGAGACATTCCAAAAAGAAAACATAGAATTAGTGTTATGATTAAAAATAGCAGCCGTTCTGAAAAGAAAACATATGATTAGGGGTTTGACTCAAATATAGTAGGCATTCCAAAATGGATACATAGGATTATGGTTTCGATTGAAAAATAGGAGTCATTACTATAACAAAACATAAAATTAGGGTTTTGATACAAAAATAGCAGTCATTCCAAAAAGAAAACATATGATTACGGTTTTGATTGAAATATAGTCGGCATTCCAAAAAGAAAATACGGGATTAGGGTTTTGATTTTAAAATATTAGATATTACTATAGGAAAACATCGGATTAGGATTTTCATTTAAAAATTGTAGACAATCCATAAAGAAAACATTGGATATGGGTTTTGATTCAAAAATTGTAGACTATCTGTACAAAAAACATTGGATTAGGGTTTTGATTCAAATATATTAGTCTTCCGAAAAGAAAACACATGATTAGGTTTTTGATTCGAACATTGCAGGTATTGCTATAAGAAAGCATAGGTTTAGGGTTTTCATTAAAGAATACTAGACACTCTGAAAATAACACATAGGATTATGTTTTTTTTATCTAAAAATATGGGGTATTCCAAAAAGAAGACAAAAGATTAGGGTTTTGTTTGCAAAATAGGGAACTTTTTGAGAAGAAAACATAGGATTAGGGTCTTGATTAAAATATAATAGGCAAAACATAGGATTAGGGTTTTGAATCAAAAATAGGAGTCATTACTATAAGAAAATATAGGATTAAGGTTTTGATTCAAAAATAGTAGACATTCTAAACAGAAAACATAGGATTAGGGCTTTGATTAAAAAATATGGGGCATTTTGAAAAGAAAACGTACGATTATTGTTTTGATTATAAAATATCATAAATTCTCAAAAGAAATAATAGGATTATGGTTCTGATTCAAAAAAACAAAAAAAGAGGAGTCACTAAGAAAAAAAAACATAAGACTCACGTTTTGTTTTCCAAAATAATGCACATTCCTAAAAGAAAATATAGGATTAGGGCTTTGATTAAAAAATAATAGTTATTCCCAAAAGAAAAAAAAAATAAGATTAGGGTTTTCATTCAAAAATAGGACCCATTAAGAAAAGAAAACATATGATTCGGGTATTGATTGAAAGATAGGAGACATTTAGCCATTCCGAATAGAAAACATAGGATTACGGCTTTGATTAAAAAATTGGAGCTACTATTATAAAAAACATAAGATTAGTGGTTTGATTAAAAAATAAGAGCTATTAAGAAAAACTTAGGAAATTGCTTTCATTGAAAAATATGAGACATTCATAAAAGGAAATTTAGGATTAGGGTTGTGATTAAAAAATATGAGGCATTAAGAAAAGAAAACATAAGATTAAGGTTTGATTAAAAAATAGTAGAAATTAAGAAAAGAAAACATAGGATTTGGGGTTTGATTGAAAGATAGGAGACATTAGAAAGAGAAAACATAGGATTAGGGTTTTGATTAAAAATTAGCAGATAATACTAAATCCTATATTTCAATCAAAACACAAGATTAGGGTTTTGATTCAAAAAAATTAGACATTCTAAAAAACATAGGATTAGAGTTTTGATTGGAAAATATGAGACATTCTGAAAAGAGAATATAAGATAAGGGTTTCGATTCAAGTCTGAAAAGTAGGAGACATTCCGATACGAAATGTAGGATTAGAGATTTGATTAAAAAATATGAGACATTACGAATGGAAATTATATGATTAGGGTTTTATTTTAAAATAGGAGACATTAAAATAAAAAATCATAGAATTAGGGTTTTGATTGAAAAATCAAAAAATAGGAGGCATTCCGAAAATAAGACACAATATTGGGGTTTGGATTCAAAACTAAAAAATATGAGATATTACGAAAACAAAACATAAAATTAGGTTTTTTATTCAATGTAGCAGACATTCTATAAAGAAAAAATAGCATTACAGTTTTGATTAAAAACCAAAAAATTAAATTTCCACAAAGAAAATATAGGATTATGTTTTGAATCAAAACATAAAAATAGCAGACATTCCAAAAAAAAATATAATATTTGGGTTTTAATTCAAAAGTAAAATACATTCCAAGAAGAAAAAAATAGAATTAGGTTTTTGATTGAAAACAGAAATTGAGGTGATATTCCGAAAAGAAAACATAGGTTTAGTGTTTTATTTGGAAAAAGGGAGACATATCGAAAATAAAACATAGGATTTGCATTTAGATTAAAAAATCAAGAGACTGATGCGTTCATCGCAAGTGCATGGGTCGCACACAAGTAATATAGTGGTACACCGTCAGGGGTATGGTTGTCAAACCACAGGGACTGGCCTAAAACTACTCCCTCAACACTGATCTCTAGTGAAAGAATAGAATGGTGATAAGATTACATTAAACTAAAAGCGTGAAATAAAGAGATAAATGAAAAGAAAATGAGGAAGATGAAGATAAAGAGACAATTGGATTGAGTGCAAGTTTTGCAATACAACATTCAACACAAGAACCAAAAGAACTTCTTAAATCAAGAAGAGTACAAGTGTTTAAAGCATACAAAGTCACAAAGTTCCCATCCCGGGGCACCATGGCCAGCTAACCCCTCATGGGTGGGTATAACACGGAGTGGAGAACACTTGATCTAAGGAAAGAAGACATGATTCCCTTGTCTTTGAGATTTAACTCCAATGTCGAGCTCTGTGTTGTGCCTCAACTCGCTCCTTAATGCCTTAGGAAGTATGGAAAAGCATGATCTTCGCTCTCATGAATGTCCTCCCAGTGGAGAAGTAGATCCCTAAACAAAAGATAGAGAGGGAACACTAAAAACTGGAGTTAAAAAGAGAAGATTCAGGGCTCGACACGGTATGTGCACGAGCGCATCCAAACCGTGTCATGCCGAGGAAAAGTTGAGTGAAATTGAGTGTCTTTGCCTGGAAGATTCAGTGGAAGGGATACGGTCATGCTTGCACCGTGCAATGATGTGTTACGATCGTGTCAAGAGCACCCAGCGCGTGTTGCCTATTCTTCAATAAAATCGCCTTTGGGTTGGGTTTTTTAGAAGAAGGATATGATCGTGTACTGACCGTGTCAACCTTGGAAGCACCCTTCTACACATACTTCTTGCTGGATCAACAAAAGGCCAAGATCTTTAGTGGGTGTGACACGAACTTGTCCAGCTCGTGTCCAGCTTAAGTACTTGAACTCTTCTTGAATAATTTCTTGTTTTCTACCCAATTTCACTCCAAATTTTATTGAGCCCCTATTTCTGCACATATAGCAAAAATACCCATAATAGCACTGCTGGTGTATAAAAGTAAACTTGAGAACAAGTAAAATGATAGATTTAGGGCATGAAAATATGTATGCAAAGTGCACTCATCAAAGGCATTTCAAAAAGAAAGCAATGGATTAGGGGTTTTATTCAAAACTAAAATGTAGGACACATTCTAAAAGAAACCAAACACTTAGAATTTGATTCAAAAATAGGAGAGTTTGTAAAACAAAAACATAAGATTAGGGTTTTGATTGAAAAAGAGTAGACATTCCCAAAATAAAACATAGGATTAGGTTTTTATTCAAAAATAGCAGATATTCAAAAAAGAAAAAAAAATATTAGGTTTTCGATTCGAAATAGGAGCCATTGCAAATACATAACATAAGATTAGTGTTTTGATTGAAAAACAGGAGACGTTACTATAATAAAACACTAGATTAGGGTTTCTATTAAAAAAATTGTAGACATTGCAAACAGAAAACATAGGATTACGGTTTTGTTTTAAAAATATGAGATATTTCAAAAAGAAAATATAGGATTAAGGTTTTGATTGAAAGATACGAGACATTTCCCAAAGAAAACATTAGGTTAGGATTTTTTTTTCCAAATTATGAGGCATTACATAAAGAAAACATAGGCGGAGATTCCTAAAACTAAAGATAGCAATAGGGCTTCTATTAAAAAAATGAGACATCCTGAAAAGGAGAACAAATGATTAGGGTTTTGATTCAATGCTAAAAACATGGGATTAAGATTATGGTTTTGATTGAAAACTGGAAAATAAGGGCCATTTATAAAAGAAAACATAGCATAAGGCTTTTGAATCTAAAAATAGCAGACTTTTCCAAAACAAAACATTAGATTAGGGTTTTGATTAAAAAAATAGGAGGCATTTTAAAAAGAAAACATAGGATAAGGATTTTTATTCAAAAATTGCATACATTAAATAAAAAACATAAGATTATGGTTTTGATTGAAAAATATAAGACATTTCGAAAAGAAAACATATGCTTCGGTTTTGATTTAAAGATAGAGTTAGTAATGTTTTTCTTTTGGAAATGTCTCTTTTTTTTAAAAAAAAATATGAGACATTTTCAAAAGAAAACATAAGATTCGGATTAGGTTTTTGATTGAAATATAAAACGCATTACTAGATGAAAACATTGGATTAGGCTTTTCATTAAAAAATAGTTGACATTAAGAAAAGAATATAGGATTATTGTTTTGATTGAAATATACGAGACATTTCGAAAAGAAATTATTGGACTAATTTTTTGATTGAAATATACAAGACAATTCGAAAATAAAATATAGGATTAAGGTTTTGAATGAAAAATAGGGGACATTACTATAAGAAAACTTAGGATTAGGTTATTGAATGAAAAATACAAGCCATTACTATAACAAAACATAGTATTCGAGTTTTAATTCAAAAATAGTAGATACTTTGAAAAGGCAATTTTATTGGAGAATAGTCGACATGCGCTTGGTGCTCCTAACACGCTCGTGTCACATCATTGCACGGTTAAGACACAACCGTGTCCCTTCCACTGAATCTTCCAGGCGGAGGCATCCCACTTCACTCAGTTCTCTCCAGACATGACACGGTCTAGACACGCTCCTGCACAGACCTTGTCGAGCCCGAATCCTCTCTTTTTAACTCTAGTTTTTAGGGTTTCCTTTCCATCTTTGTTCGGCGATCTTTTTTCTCCACCTGAAAGACATTGATGAGAGGAAAGGTAAAGCTTATCCACACCTTCCAAGGCATCAAAAAATGAGTCGGAGGCACAAGGGAAATGGTGCTAGGACAAGGAGACCGACATTGGAGGTAAATCTCAAAAAGAAGTGAGTCATGCCTTCTTTCTTTAGATCTAGTGTTATCTCTATGTTGTACCCACCCATGAAGGGCTATCCGGCCATGGTGCCCCGGGGTGGGAACTTTGTCACTTTGTATGCTTTAAACACTAGTACTCTTCTTGATTTAAGGAGTTCTTTCGGTTCTTGTTTGAATCTTGTATTGCAAAACTTGATGTGCTTGACTTGTGTAGTTGCTTAGATAAAACTTGATGGTGGATAGTCATAGCTATTGTTGCCCTAGGCAATAGCATAACTTGGTGTGCTTGAATCCATAGTTATCTTTGCAAAACTTGATGCATTTTGAGAGCCTTAGTTGCAATATTGTTTTTGAGCACACACTAGAGTCTAAGAGTGTACATGGTAACCTTAAGTGCTTAGGAAATATCCCGGGGCATTGTTCTCTTATTGTTAACACTCAATCCAATTGACATTTTATCTTCATCTGCTCTCTTTTCCTTTACTTTTTTATTCTCTTTTTTATTTTAAGTAATACTATCACCAATTCATTCTTCACTAGAGATCATTGTTGAGCGAGTAATTTTAGTCCAGCCCCTGAAGTTCAATAACCCTACCCCTTTTGGTGTACTACTATATTACTTGTGTGTGACCTGTGCGCTTGCGAAGAACACATCAAGTTTTTGGCACCATTATCGGGTATTGGCAACTTTTAAGAAAGCTTATAATATGGTGTTCTAGTGTGTTTATATTGTGTTTATGTGTGAATATCTTTCTTTGCATAGTGTTCTTTATTTTATCTTATTTTCTTCTTATTGTTTGCATTTAGTTCTTTTGAGCTTACATTTATCTATTTTGTATGTGCAGGCACAATTGCATAACCCGTGGGAGCACATCTTCACCATTAGCATGTCTTGATTTCGAAATTGAGAGAAATTTTAGAATAAGGATCCATCAAATCAATTTGAGTGAGATAGGATCTGTTGAGATAAGTGTGACTGTGGGTTAGGAAGATGAAATGGTTGGAAATCAACCACAGTGTATCTCAAATTTTGCCTGACCAAATCTTGAGGGGTCGGCTCAAGTATTGTTCATCCTCCTGTCACCACAAAAAATTTTGAATTGAAGCTGAATTTCATTCAATTGGTGCAACAGATGTGTCAATTCGATGGATTTAAGGATGAAGATCCATATGGGTACCTTAGAAGTTTCTTCAAAATCTGTGACACTTATAAGGCGAGCAATGTTTCTGATGAAGCGGTTCATCTGAGACTCTTCCCATTCACATTACGAGGAAGGCCCAAGCAGTGGCTAAATTCCTTGCTACTTGTGTCTCTCAAAACATGGAAGCAGACTTCTGTGGCATTTGTTGCTTGATATTTTCCTCCTATTAAGATCACCAAACTCAGAAGTGACATCTCTTCTTTTCAACAACTGGAATCCAAATCAATGTACAATACATGGGAAAGGTATAAGGAGATGTTAAGAAAATATCCAGATCATGGAATCATTGAATGGATGCAAATCTAAATCTTTTTATAATGTATTGAATACTTCCACTGAACAAATGATTGATGCAGCCATCGGAAGTTCCTTGTGTAGCAAGAAACCAGGTGATGCACAAAAGATAATTGAAGAGATGGCAAACAATGGGTATCAATGGAGTTCAGAGAGAAACAAATCGGTGAAGTCTGCCAGAATTTATCAAGTGGATGTCATGACTACTCCTGTAGCACATGTCGTCCAAATTTTTCTAGGAGTCAGCCATGACACGGACAGTTGACACAATAGCAGCAGCAATACAAGCCTCCACCTCAAGTTTCACAACAATCACAGCCTTCATCCTCTTCAGAGGCTTCTAATGATCTCACCAGTTTAATGACCCGATTCATCAAGAGTACTGAGACTCGATTCGCCGATAATAATGAGATGATCAGAAACACCAATGCAACTGTGAGGAACTTGAGCATCAAAAAGCTCAAATTTCCAAATTACTAGAAGAAAGATTACTGGGGAACCTCCCGGGCAACACTATGGCTAACCCAAAGGAATCATTGATGGGTGTGACTTTAAGTAGTGGGATGCAGCTCCAAAACTCTATTAAGAAGGAGCTTGAACTAGAAGTTGCTAACCCCATTATGACCACTGACATGGACGTTACCACAAAGGATAAAACTTCGATTCTAGTGTATCAACAGAAACCTTCATTCCCTGCCAAGGCAAGGAAAGACCAACAGGTTGAATAGTACAAAAAGTTCCTAGACATGTTTAAAACTTTGCACATTAATGTCCCATTTGTCGATGCTCTTGTTCAAATGCCGAGGTATGCTAAATTTTTGAAGGAACTGCTCACCCACAAAAGGAAGTTAGGAAACGTGTTTTCTTTGACACCCAGTGAGGAGTGTTCTATTTTGCTATGTAACAAACTCTCCAAGAAGGAGAAAGATCCAGGAGGCTTCATTCTTCCATGCACCATTGGGGGTTTGGTTGATGAGAAAGCTCTTGCCGACCTTGGAGTGAGTATTAATCTAATGGCGTACAGAATTTTTCAAAATTTGGGACTCGGGGATCCAAAACCCACAAATATGACTTTACAATTAGAAGACCGATCCACCAAATGACCAAGGGACATAACTGAAGATGTTTTGGTTAAAGTAGACAAGTTTATATTTCTGGTGGATTTCGTCATCTTAGATATTGATGACAAGGTTGAAGTACCAATAATACTAGGACGACCATTCATAGCAACATCCAACGCCCTTATTGATGTCAAAGACGGCCGAATAACACTTCAAGGTGGTGATGAAGAAACTACGTTCAGACTTCGTGACTCCATGAGACACACAATAGACTTTGATAATACTTGTTATTGCGTTGATGTTGTTGATGAGGTTGTTTCTGACTTTATGTAGGAGACATTCATGAAAGATAAACTTGTAGATCTGTTGGAGGATACCCCCTTGGATGATGGTGGAATTGAGGGGCACTAAAGGAAACTCAAAGATTGGACTTGGTGGCCAGTGAGAATATAGAACCACAAGGGATGTGGATCTCTAGAGCACGGAAGTGGTGGAAAAAAGTATCATCTATGAAGAGAAAAGCCACTCATCTCACCACCAAGACCGCACATTTCTGATCATTCCAATACTCAGACATTCGGTGAGGTCCATTTGATTAACATGTTGCTACCATATGCTTGTACTTGTGTCTCAAGTGGCCAACACAAGTCTTGATTTCCAGAACCTCCATAAGCGCGAAACATGTACATCAAGCTAGTGACGTTAAACAAGCGCTTCTTGGGAGACAACCCAAGTTGTTTGTTTAGCTAGTTGTTTAATCATTTTTTTATGTTTTTCATTTTGTTCTTGGATCATTGTTTTCCCAGCCATATTTCATCCCCACTCTCTTGTGATTTCTCCTTCTTTGATATTCCTTTAATTCGAAATTCTTACCGATATTGTTTTATGACTGGCCGTGTACCTTGATGTTCATTCATGGAGGAAGAGCCTCTGTTCTGGAAAGTTTCAGGTGTGACACGGGCAAGGCATGCCCGTGCGTGTGCCACTGATTTTCACTGGCTATGTACTTTAAATTTTTCCCGGATGGACACGGGCTTGACATGATCATGTTAGGGAGAGACACGTTCTCCATTCTACTTGCACGATCATGTCAATGCCATTTTGAATTTTTATAATTCTTCTAAAATTTCCAGGGGGTTAGGACACTTAGTGACATGATTGTGTGACCCCTTGTTCTCTTTGCTGTAACATTGCAATCTAACACACACGTGTCATGGGTGTGCGCAGGCGCTGACCGTTCAGTTCCAACTTTTCATTTTAAAAACCCTAATGCCGGTGGCTTCGATCTTTCATCGCACCTCTCTCTCCCGAAATGGCCGACTCTTCTTTTCCCCATTAGGCCTATTTAGGATGGTGCCTTCGTTTTTAGCCTCCATTGAAGTTTTTCCACGTTGATTGCTTCTCTTTTCCTTATTGTCCTTTTCAAATTCGGTAAGTGCCATCGTTTTCTTTTGCATATTTCACGATGGCAATGTTTGGGTGTATGATTTGTGGGCCATGGTGGTCATGTATGAATTGTGTTACATTCTCAGTAGCATGGTTGTTTGAATCCTCTGTGGGCAAGCCTCGTAGTCCTTTTTTGGGACGATGATCATAGCTGACATGATCATCTCACCGCTGATCCTTCTTCCACCCAATTTGGGCTCTAACATTGCCACGGTCATTGTACCCTTAGCACGACCATGTCTGCCCCGAATTTTTGTATGTTGTATTGACTTGTTTCACTTTTTCTTTGCAGAAAATGCCTAGGAAGGACATCGCTGGCGGGCCTTCTAAGAGGCCTAGGACCGATGCCTCATCATCTGGAGTAGAGTATCAACCTACATTCCATACCCGGCCTCATATTGAGTGATATGCTCGTCTCTCTCGTCGACATTTTGGTGAATCAAGAGAAATACATTGGGACGTCTTACATGAAATAGGGCTTGAGGTTGAAGTGCATCAGTTACTGAATGCTGGGGCTTGGCGATAGCTGTTTCAAGTCACTAACAACACCTATGAGCAGTTGGCAATCAAGGTGTTGTCCACTTTAGAGTTATCGTGTGTTACTATCACGTTTTACCGCACCGATTACATATAGTTTCAGATCTTTGGAACGTTACATCGTATGAGCCTCACTGAGTTTTCCATCCACTTGGGCTCGTACGATGCTGAGTTTACGTGCACCCTTGCCTACAATGCCTTGCTTACTTCCAGGCCGGCAAGGGAACCCCTAGTGACGCCTGGCTATGGTTGAGCTCCTCTCTGACTTATGATCCCCATCGCACCAAGGCCACCACACTCCACTCACTAGTACTGTGTTATATTCATTTCATGCTCGGTCACACTTAGATAGGTCACGGTGACAACACTGGTGTTGTCAACTTGCAAGATTTTAACTTTCTAATTAGCATGGTTGAAAGGTTTCATCTAGACTTGGGGTATGAGGTCACCGTGTCCATTTCCCACCAGGGGATATCTCCACATGTAGATGCATTCTTTGTCGGTCCATACATCACTCGGCTAGTCTGCCACATGGGCACTCTTAGGCAACCGATAAGATGTGAGTCGTAAGGGGTATGGCGTCCATGACCATCGAGACACTACGTTCGATGAGATTGGTTCATAGGGTTGTGACTATCCGAGCGACAGAGTACCTTGTTACATTGACCAATGATCCACCTGCTAGCGATACTATTATTCCTGCTTCTACTTCTGCTCTCCAGCAAACTCAGGCCACATCTTCTCGTCCGCGATCATGGCCACTACCTGCTACTTCAGAGCCAATTTTTTGTTCATCCATCGAGTTTCAGTGGCTACAGTGGCACGTGGTGCGCATTGCCGAGCATTTGGCGGTGTGGGTATCACTGGAGTCTTTCTCCACTACACGTCCTAAACAACATGTCGGTATCGACACAGCAGATTTGGGGGATTCAGACACCTCTGCCACTCCTTTCGTTGATGGTTCCGGTCCTAAATGTACCGCATTTTGATCCAGTGATCCTTATGCTCCCTCGTTTAATTCTTATCTTTATTACCTATTTATTTTTCCTTTGTGTGTGTGCTATGTAGTCAGTCAGCAAGGGGTGTTCCCTACTGCCCTGACATTTTTGTTTGCTTACTTTTCTTGTTATTACATTTTTCATTTTACCACTGGTGTACATTTCTCATGTGTCCCAATTTATATCTCAGGACTTATGTGGTTGCTTGGAGTTAGCATCACGTGAGAGCGGCACCATCCCTCTCTGTGTTTGACTTTGGGAGGATAACACATGTTAGCGACACCACTCCTCTCTCCATTCAGGGCAGTCGCTTAACCCTTTCCCTTTACCATTCCTTTCATTTCATTGCGTTGTTTATTTACATTGTGGACAATGTAATTTTCAAGTGTGGGGGAGGATTGCATGCTTGCAGGTGATGAGTGCTTTGTTTATGATGATGTATGATTGGTTATTTGTTGATTTTTAAACTTAGGGGGACAAGTGTGTTAGTAACCATTGTAGTGAAATTATGACTTGCTTTTACTTCCTTAACATAAAACTCTTGCCACCGAACCCTACTTTTGGTTCAACATGTTTTGTGTTTAAATATATATATATATATATATATTTAGAAAGTCGGATTCATTTTTAGGAATGCCCTACCAATGATCTTGTAAAGTTTAGTTTTGTGAAAAAATGGTAGAAAGAGTTATCACCTTAGATGATTGAAAGCCACTATTGAGTAGTCAAATTTTGGGCATCATAAACATACATTTAGCGACCTACCATAGAAAAGGCTACCACTAGGGTGTATGAAGCTACTACCCATTGAATTTAGTTTCGTTTGCAATTTGTTATGACTGTGGGGAAGGTAAGTTAGGGTTTTTAAATACACACGCACTATGTTTTGGAAGTGTGAGAATATTCATTCTTGTGCATTCATGTTTTTACTAACACAAGTATTTCCCCTACGTTTAAAACCTTCATCACCTTCTTCTTGAGATCGGAAGCATTGAACTCATTTCCTTTGTTATTAAGAGTTTGGTGATTGCTTGAGGACAAGCAACAATTCATGTGTGGGGGTATTTGATGGGTGCACTTTGTACATATGTTTCCATGGCCCAAATCTAGGGGTAATTTTTTGATAGGTCACTCAACTTTAGTCTTGTTTCAATTTGGTCACCGAACTTCAATTTACATCAAAATGGCTACTAATCTTTAATTTTGTTTCACACGTGAGTGACTGGATTTAATTACTTGACGTGGCCATTAGGGATCACAATCAGCAAATGGCCACATCATTTAAATCATCCGACTCATCCCTATCAAGCAAAGAAACGCCACATCATCTTCTTCTTCCTCATTCTTCACCCACTTGTCTGACTTTTCCAACTTTGACTCAGACATTTTCAATGAAGTCCAACCCTGCCTCTTCTCTGTCTTAGCCATAGCTTTGTCGAAATCAGGATTCTCCTGCATAGAAGTATGGATCCGAAGCTGCAGGGAAATGTGTTGATGGTAGGGAAAATATTAAGTTAAAGTTGAGACATGAATACATAACCTCATTCCCAAAGCAAATAATATTATTCTAAGACATCCAAGATGATGGTCAAATAAATCATTAGAAGACATAAACTGTCAAAAAATAAGTTTTGTGGCAAACTCAGCATATATAATATATCTCAAAGCCATTGCACCATTTTATGTTAATACATGATTAGAGATGCATAAATGACGATGATTATTTGCTTTTAATATATATATTTTGTCTCACAATGAATGTAGACAAACACACTAGTTAGGATATCAAGTGTGTTCTGTTAAGATACAAATATTAGTCAAAACGTACTTTTGAATATTCAAAAGCTTTCACATTTCAATGATGGCAGAGCTTGATGGAATAAATATATATAATTTGGAAGATTTCTAGTATATTATAACAAAAGATGAGCCAAATAGATTCAGATAGTGAACGTCATTGACAAGTGTGACCCATTTTCAGCTTGCAAAGATTCAGCAACATGCACCAAATTAATTTAGTTCACTCTATATTTCCTAGAAATAATCTTCATGTCTACCTAGCTACCCTCATATATATGTATATATATAGAAACAATTTGGTCATTCTCATTGACCTTACAATGTCATTGAATGATAAGCAAGCAAAACTTTGAGTTAAAGAAGATACATGCATACATGCAAAGTAGATGTACAGAAGATGAATTATTATTACATGTAAAGACATCTAGATCCAGTGTTTGACTTTTCCTATCATCTCCATGAAGTATGACAGGTGCTTGGCAAACAACCTGAGCTTGTATGTAGCAGTGTGTTTTGCATCGATCTCTATAGATGACGACTCTAAGATGTCCATGAACAAGCTGACCTCCGGTTCGAGGCTCTCCAATGACACCATCTCAAGAATCTCGGAAGAAGAGATGATGGTCTCGCCCTAAAATCTGGAGTTCATCAGAAATGTCTGAGTTAAAGTTGAAAAGTAAGACAAATGAGTGAAGGATGAGAAAGAAGAAGATGATAATGATGTGGCCTTTTTTTTGCAGACATGATTACTTAAATGACGTGGCTATTTGCTGATTGTGATTTATGCTGGCCACGTTAGTAAATTGGATCCACTCACTCGCGCGTGAAACATAATTAAAGATTAGTAATCATTTTGATACAAATTAAAGTTCGGTGATCAAATTGTAACAAAGCTAAAGTTGGGTGACCTTTCAAAAAATTAACCCCCCAAATCTATCATTTTGCTTATTTTGAAGTTTACTTTTATGCATGAGCAGTGCTATTATGGGTATATTTCTTATATGTCCAAGAATAGGGGCTCAATATAATTTAGAGTGAAATCGGGAAGAAAATGAGAGAATATTCAAAAAGAGCTCAAGTACTCAAGCTGGACACCGGCTGGACATGCTCATATCATGCCCACTGAATATCTCAGCCTAGTGTCGATCCAGCAAGCAATCAATGTAAAAGGGCGCTTCCAAGCTTGACACGGTCAGGACATGATTGTGTCCATACAACTGAAAAACCAAGGCCAAAGGCAATTTTATTGGAGAATAGGCGACACACGCTGGGTGCTCCTGACATGCTCGTGTCACATCATTGCACGGTTAAGACATGATCGTGTCCCTTCCACTAAATCTTCCAAGCAGAGGCATCCTATTTCAATCAGTTCTCTCCCGACATGACATGGTCTTGACATGCTCGTGCGTAGACCATGTCAAGCCTGAATCCTCTCTTTTGCACTTCAAGTTTTAGGGTTTCTTTTCCATCTTTATCAGGGATCTTTTTTCTCCACCTGAAAGATATTGATGAAAGGAAAGATAAAGCTTATCTATACGTTCTAAGGCATGAAGGAACGAGTCGGAGGCACAAGGAAAGTGGTGCTAGTACACGGAGTTCAACATTGGAGGCAAATCTCAAAGAGAAGTGAGTCATGTCTTCTTTATTTAGATCTTGTGTTATCTCCATGTTGTACACACCCATGAGGGGTTAGCCGGCCACGGTGCCACGGGGTGGGAACTTTACCACTTGGTATGCTTTAAACACTTGTACTCTTCTTGATTTATGCAGTCCTTTTGGTTCTTGTGTTGAATCTTGTATTTCAAAACATGATGTGCTTGACTTGTGTAGCTGCTTGGATAAAATTGTTGGTGGATTATCACAGCTATTGTTGTCCTAGGCAATTGTATAACTTGGTGAGCTTGAATCCAAAGTTATCTTTGCAAAACTTAACGTATTTGGGATCCTTAGTTGCAATATTGCTTTTGAGCACACACTAGAGTCTAAGCATGTACCTGGTAAACCTTGAGAATGAGTGAGCATAACTATGTGGCTAGGAAACATCCAGGGGCATTGTTCTCTTATTGTTAACACTCAATACAATTGCCTTTTTATCTTCATATATTCTCTTTTTCCTTGCTTCTTTATTTTCTCTTTTATTTTAAGTAATCCTATCACCAATTCATTCTTCACTAGAGATCAATTTCTGTGAGTACTTTTAGTCCAGTCCCTGAGGTTTGACAACCCTATCCTTTCGACGTACCACTATATTACTTGTGTGCGACCCGCGCACTTGCAGAGAACACATAAAGGGACATTACTATAATAAATCATAGGATTAGATTATTACTTTAAAAAAAGATAGGACTAGGGTTTTGATTCAAAAATAGTACAAATTAGGAAAAGAAAAGATAGGATGATGGTTTTCATTGAAAAAATATTAGACATTTCAAAAAGAAAGTATAGGATTATTGTTTTGATTCAGAAATAGCATACATTTCTAAAAGAAAAAATAAAATTACGGTTTTCAATAAAAAGTAGGAGGCATTAACAAAACTTAGGATTAGCTTTTTGATTAAAAAATATGAGACATTACGAAAAGAAAACATATGATTATTGGTTTTATTTAAAATTAGTAGATATTCCCAAAAGAAAGCATAAGCTTAAGGATTTGATTCAAAAATAGGAGACATTCCGAAAATCAAAGATACGATATGGATTTCAATTAAAAAATAGGAGACATTTTTAAAAGAAAAGTTAGAATTAGGGTATTGAATAAAATATATGACACATTTTGATTAGGGTTTTGATTAAAAAATAACATACATTCCAAAGCAAAAGATTCGGGACCTAGGAAAAGAAAGGAAAGCATAGGATTATTGTTTTGATTCAAAAATAGGACACACTCTCAAAAGAAAACATAATATTAGGATTTTGATTAAAAATTAGGAGGCATTATAGAAAAATATTTAGGATTAGGGTTCTGATTAAAAAATATGAGACATTCCAAAAAAAATAAGATTAGGGCTTTGACTAAAAAATAGGAGACATTCCCAAAAGAAAAAACATAAGATTACAGTTTTGATTCAAAAAGTAGGAGGCATTATGAAAAGAAAATATATAAGTCGGGTTTTGATTAAAAAACAAAAATATGGGTCATTTCCCGAAGAAAACATAGGTTAGGATTTTGATTGAAAAATAGGAGACATTAGAAAAACAAAGGATTAGGATTTTGATTGAAAAATATGCGACATTCTGAAAATAAAACATAGGATTAGGGTTTTGAATAAAAAATAATAGACAATATGAAAATAAAATATTGGATTAGGATTTTGATTGAAAAAGGGGAGATATTACTATTAGAAACAAAGGATTTGTGTTTGGATTGAAAACAAAAAAATAGGGCACATTTCCAGAAGAAAACATAGGATTGGAGTTTTGATTCAAAAATAGGAGGCATTTAGAAAATAAAACATAGGATTTGGGTTTTGTTTGAAAAATAGCGGACATTCCGAAAAAAAAATAATGGATTAGGGTTTTTATTGAAAAAAGGAGTCATTCCAAAAATTAAAGAATGGTTTAAGGGATAACAGTTTTGATTCAAACTGTATAAATAACAGACATTAAAAAAACAAAACATAGTATTAGGGTTTCGATTGAAAGATAGGTGACATTGCGAAAATGAAAATATAGGATTAGTGTTTGATTAAAAAAATAGGTGGCATTCTAAAAATGAAAAATGCGATTATTGTTAGGGAATGTCTGCAATTTTTGAATCAAAACCCTAATCGGGATGTGTTCTCTTTTTCAATTAAAACTTTAATCCTATGTTTTCCATTCAAAATGCCTCCTATTTTTCAATCAAAACCATAACCTATGTAGTCTTTTGTGAATGTCTGCTATTTTTTGATAAAAACTCTAATCCTATGTTTTCTTTTGGAAATGTCTCCTATCTTTTCAATAAAAACTCGAATGCTATGTTTACTTTTCCAAATATGCCATATTTTTCAATCAAAACCCTAATCCTTTTTTTTTCTTTTCAGATTGTCTACTATTTTTAGACAAAACACTAATCTTATGTTTTGTCATTGTGATGTCTCATATTTTCCAATCAAAACACTAATCCTATGTATTATTTTGGGAATGTCTGCTATTTTTGAATCAAAACAATAATCCTATGTTTCTCTTCGTAATGTCTCTTATTTTTCAATCAATACCATAATCCTATGTTTTCTATTCTTAAGATTACCTTTGAAAATGTATGCTATTTTTGAATCAAAGTCTAATCCTATGTTTTGTTTTGGAAATGTCACCTATTTTTCAGTTTTTAATCAAAGCACGAATCATATGTTTTCTTATAATAATGTCTTCTATTTTTCAATCAAAACCCTAATCTTATGTTTTTTCTTTTACTAATATCTCATATTTTTTAATCAAAACAATAATCGTATGTTTTTAATTCTTAATGTCTCCTATTAATCAAATTTGAAACAAAAGCTGAATCCTATATTTGTTTTTTCATATATACTATTTTTGAATTAAAACAATAATCTTAGGTTTTCTTTTTGTAATGCCTCCTATTTTGGAATATAAAACTGTAATCCTATGTTTTCTTTTCGGATTGCATCGTGTTATTCAGTGTTGAATCAAACCCCTAATTCTTTGTTTTCATTTAATAATGTCTCATTTTTGTAAATAAAAACCCTAATCTTATCTTTTGTGTTCCGAATGTCTGCTAATTTTTAATCAAAACTGTAATCCGATGTTTTTTTAATGTCTCATATTTTTTAAACAAAGCCCTAATTCTATTTTTTTGGAAGGTCTATTATTTTTGAATCATAACCCTAATCTTTTGTTCTTTGTTTTTTGGAAATGTCACCTATTGTTTTGTTTTTAATCAAAAACTCACCTTATATTTTATTATAGTAATGTCTTATATTTTTCATTCAAAATCCTAATCCTATGTTTCCTTTTCAGAATGCCTCCTATTTTTGAATCAAAGCCCTAATTCTATTTTTTGAAGCTCTATTTTTTTTTTAAATGTCTCTTATGTTTCAATCAAAACTCTAATCCTATGTTTTTGTTTTGGAATTTCTACTATTTTTGAATCAAAACTCTAATACAATGTTTTGTTTTGGAAATGTCCCCTATCATTCAATCAAAAGCCTGATCATTTATTTATTTATTTATTTTGAATATATGCTATTTATGAAACAAAACCCTAATTCTATGTTTTATTATAGTAATGTCTAATGTTTTTCAATCAAAACCATAATCCATTTCAGAATGTCTCCTATTTTTTTATTCAAAACCCTAATTCTAACTTTTTGTTTGGAATGTCTCCTATTTTGATTGAAAACCCTAATCCTATTTGGATTGAATGATAGGAGACATTCCAAAAAGAAAACATAGGATTAAGGTTTTGATTGAAAAATAGGAGACATTACTACAAGAAAATATGGGATTAAAGTTTTGATTCATAAATAGTAAATTTTCAAAAAGACAATGTAGGATTAAGGTTTTGATTAAAAATAAGAGACATTAATATAAGTAAACATAGGCCTATTGTTTTGATTCAAAAATATTAGACATTCCGAAAAAAAACATAAGATTAGTGTTTGGATTAAAATATAGTTGGAATTCCAAATAGAAAATGTAGGATTAGGATTTCTTTAAAAAACAGAAGACATTATTAAAAGAAAACATAGGATTAGGGTTTTGAATGAAAATAGGAGACATTACTATAAGAAAACAAGTATTAGAGTTTTGATTGAAAAATAGAAGACATTCTAAAAAGAAACATACGATTAGTGTTTTGATTAGAAAATAGCGGACATTATGAAAAGGAAACAAATAATTAGGATTTTCATTTAAATATAGCGTACATTCCGAAAAGAAAAGAATATATTAGGTTTTGTTTGAAAACTTAAAAATAGTAGACATTCCAAAAAAAACACATAGGATCAGGGTTTTGATTGAAAAATATGAGACATTTTGAAATGAAAGCATAGGATAAGTGTTTCGATTGAAAAATAGGAGGCATTATTATAAGAAAATATGGGATTACATTTTTTATTAAAAAGCAAAAAATAGGGGTCATTTACTAAAGAAACCATTGGATTAGGGGTTTTCATTAAAAAATAATAGATATTTCAAATGAAAACATAGGATTAGGGTTTTGATTCAAAACTAATAAATAGGAGACATTAAGAAAAAAAAACATAGGATTCATGTTTTGATTGAAAGATAGGAGACATTCTGAAAATAAATAATAGGATTAGGATTTTTATTCATAAATAAGAGGTAGTAAGAAAGAAAACATAGGAATAATATTTTGATTCAAAAATAGTTGATACTCCGAAAAGAAAACATAGGATTAGAATTTTGATTAAAAAATATGAGACATTTCAAAATAGCAAACATAGGATTATGTTTTTGATTAAAAGATAGGAGGCATTTCGGAAAAAAAACATAGTATTTGGGGTTTTATTCGGAAAATATGAGAAATTTCTATAATTGGAGCCACTCCAATTATAGAAATGTCCTAATATCGGCATGCCTACTATAGTGGACTCAAAATAGTATTCCTATGTTTTCTTTTCAAAATATCTTCTATGTTTCAATCAATATCGGAATCCTATCCTTCAAAAGCGGAATCCTATATTTTCTTTTCGGAATGTGTCCTATTTTTCAATGTTGAATCAAAACTTTAATCCTTTGTTTTTTTTTTCAGAATATCTCATTTTTTTAAATCCAGATTCTAATCCTATCATTCATTTTTGTAATCTCTACTAATTTGTAATCCAATACCCTAATCCGATGTATTCTTTTGGAATGTCTCACATGTTTTCCAATCAAAACCTAACTCATATTTTCTTTTGAATCGACACTATTTTTCGATCAAAACCCTAATCCTATGTTTTTGATTTTCTGGAATGCACTATCACTCAGCGTCAAAACCCTCACAGTCCTATCTTTCGAAAACAACTGTGTCCTATGTTCTCCAAAGAAGAAAACATAGAGTGGAGCAGAGCACTACTTCAAGAAACTTGATCGATGTTTTCTTTTAGGAATGCTTTCTAATTTTCAATCAAAACTCTAATCCTATGGTTTCTTTTCGGAATGCCTCTTATTCAAAATAGAAGGCATTCAGAAAAGCTGTAGGATGGGAATGTGAGGGATTTATTGGAAATGTCACCTAATTTTGTTTTGAATGAAAACATTACTCTACTATGTATATTGTGTCTCCAATTTATATCGGTGAAAACTCCTAATCCTGTGTCTTTCTTTTAAAAGAGTATCTCCTTATTTTTCAATCGAAAGAAATCTAATCTATGTCTTCAGATAACTCTCCTATCTTTCCAATCAAAACTTCCAAAATTTTTATGTCTCTACTATATTAATTAGTTTTTAATCAAAACCTAATCCTATGTGTTTTGGAATGTTTGCTATTTTTAAATCAAAACAATAAATCTATGTTTTCGGGCGAAATAAAGTCATTATTTTCGGTTTTGAATCAAAACTAATTCTCTTTGATTTTCTTTTCACCATGTCTCTACTATCAATATCAAAAACACTAATATTACATGGTTTCCTCTTGGAAATGTCTCCTATTTTCAATAAAAACATAATAGGAAGAGTTTGAATCAGAGAGCCCTAATCCTATATTTTCTTTTTAGGGTGCCCGCGTATTTTTAGAACCAAATCCTTTCTTTTATTTTCACAATGTCTCCTATTTGGTATAACAGTATTTTATAAATAGGGACATTAAGACATAGGTTTGGGTTTTTCAATCAAAAATCATAATCCTATATCTTTCTTTTTAAGTATTTCCTACTACTATATTCGAATCAAAACCCTGATCCTACTACTATAATTATTAGTTTTTAGAATCAAAACCGTACTGCTGTAAGTTTTCTGTAAGAATAGCCACAATATATATTCAAAACCCTAATCTTATGTTTTACTTTTCGCAATGTATCTCCCTACTTTTGAATCAGACACGATAGTCCTATGTTTTCTGTAATGTCTCAAATTTTTCAATCAAGTCTAATCAATATAGGTATGGCTCCTGTAATCGAAACCCTAATTCTGTGTTTCTTTTCGAGAATGCCTACTATTTTGAATCAAAACCCTAATTGTATATTTTCTTTTGGTAATGTGCTGCTATTTTTGAGATCAAAACAATAATCATATGTTTTTATTTTGTAATGTCTCCTATCAATCAAAACACTAATCTTATGTTTATTTTGGAAGAAGACTTCTATTTTAATGAAACCTAATCTAACCATTTATTTTAGAATATGCTAATTTGAATCAAAACTAATCCTATGTTTTCTTTTGAGGAGATGTGCACGCTGGTACGAATCAAAACCTTAATCCTGTAATAGTTTTCAATGAGATATGTACGCTATTCTTGAGATCAAAACTAATAATGGCATGTTTTCTTTTACATGATATCTCTCTCCTCAAACAAAAGCATTCCCACTGTTTTCGAATGCCTACTACTATGTTGAGATCACCTTATCCCTATGTCTT
>NC_052490.1:6589423-6641026 GCF_009730915.1 Dioscorea cayenensis subsp. rotundata
TTTTTTTAATCAAAACCCTAATCCTATGTTTTTATTTGGAAATGTCCACTATTTTTTGGTTTTTTGTCAAAACCATAATCCTATGTTTTCTTATAGTAATGTCTCCTATTTTGGTTGCAAAAATAGTAATATCTCCTATCCTTATCCTATGTTTTCTTTTGGAAATGTGTGCTTTATAAGTGCTAAACTGATCACATTTCCTATATCATTTACACTGTATTTAGCATGAAGTTTTACATGCTTATCACTAGAATAGTATGATATTTCATTCTTTTGTTCACCACTCCCTTTATTTCTATTTTTAGGGAAAAAAGCAAATTCAAGGGTGTTTTGAGGTGAAATGAACAAAGTTGCAGAATTTAGGCTTCACTACGGCTCATAACGGGCATAATGGCAAGTTACTATCCTCTTTGCCTATAATTACCACTACTGTGATCAAGTCGTGGTTGCATGAACCCATCTATAGCAACACTGAAGCTACCATTACGGTCATTATCAAGGCACATAGCACCAAGAAGACCATGGCCGGACACGACATGGATCCCAAGCAACAACTTACTCACCACGGGTATCACAATGCCCGTGGTGTGGCCGTGACAGAACTCGACTCTTTAAAAACCCTAGATTTCTCTAAAATCAGAGAGGCGCTTTTGCAGAATAAAATAGGGCAGCCAGATTTTTGGAGATCTAAGCGTTGGGAGATAGGTTTTCTTCCATATTCTGGAGGATTCCGGTGGATTTTTCAGGAGTACGTCAATGAGCATCATCGTGGAAGATTGCGCATGACAGGCATCTTCAAAGGTTTAAATCAGAGGGACACGAGTGACACACGTCATCCGGACAAGTTTAGGATCCTCTAATCCCTAACCATCTGAGAACTATTGGAGGGAGTTAGTTTAGAAATACATTAAATGCTTGTTTATTATTTATTTGGTCCTGTGGCTCTCTTTGTGCTTTTATGCTTTGCTTTTTACGATTAATAAGAATCTAATTCGAGGGGAATTTTATGTCTAGGTAATATTGATTAATTAATACATATCATTCTAGTTTGCACAATCATTGAATGTTCTTGATTGATTATTAGTGTGGATGAGGAGTGCCCCCATGCTGATGACGCCCATACCACGATAGATCTATGCATGTTCTAAGAGGTTAGGCATAGGTAGGTTTCCGTATTAGGGATTGAATTCCCCTTAGGCTTAGGGTTTGATTGGTCTTTTCTCGTGGGATTCCCGAACTTAAGGCAAACATAGAAGACTGAGGTGAAAGAGATATCATCTTAAGTTTCTAGTGATTTAGACCTAGTCACCATGGGTTTTTTGGACTAGTAGGCCTTTGAATTCCCCCGTTTGATTCCAGAACACAATTGATGCTTAACACCTATCATAGTTAATAATCAAGGTAACCACCATGCATACTCCCAAATCCTTCCAACTGTGCTTAATGATGTCTCCAATTGTATTGTTCAATAGTATTGTACAAGTAAACTTAAGAAAGAGTGTAAACGATTAGTCTATTAATTAAGTGAAAAAGAAGTTATAGGTACCTCTCACTATTTCTGGGGAAATACGACCCTCGTGCTCACCCACAAGGGATTACTTGATGACCTGTACACTTGCGGTATTACGGACCAATTGAAAGGATTCTTTGCATGCTTGCATATTGATATATTTGCATAGTTTACACACCATCTGGAGTCCGTCAAGTTTTTGGCACCGTTGCAAGGCAACGCTTAGTCGAGAGCTCAAAGAAAAACTTGTAGCTTAGTGTTTTAGCCACTTGATCTTTTGTTGTATCAAATTTAGTCAATTCAGTTTATCACATGTTTCTACCATTGCTACATAATACTGTGAACATTTACCATTTCATGGTAGGTATGAAAAGGTCAGTTAGAGAGGGTACTAGCCCTACTTGATCAATGTATTGAACACCACATAATGTAGAAATTTGATGCACAATACATCAACATAGTTGAGCAGTCACCTACACCTAATATTCGCTATGGCCAGCATAAAGAGACGATTTGACAAGAAATGTTCGACCAGTTCAAGAAAACAGGAGGATCAGAAGAGAGAACAGTTAGCAACGTCGTGGAAGAATCCATGGGAATTGACATATGGCAGACAGAAGACATCAACAAGGAGAAAAATGAAGCTTATGATTTAGATGATGATATCAACAATGATTAGACCCCTGAGGAAGAAAAGAATATCCCTAGAGTCACATTGAACATCGATAGTTAGCTCAATCCATCTATTGATGAGCAACAAAACCTAGATGACAAGTGTGTATCAATTATAGGAAACTGAATAACACCACCAGAAAGGACAACATTCTACTCTTGTTCATAGATCAGATGCTGGAAAGGTTAGTAGGGAATTCACATTATTATTTTATAGATGAATTTTCAAGATACTTTCAGATTCTCATCACTCTAAAGGACAAAGCGAAGACGACATTTACATGGCCATATGGGACTTTCACGTACCGCCAAATGCCTTTCAGACTATGCAACACCCATTCGACATTTTAGAGATGCATTCTAGCAATGTTTAAGGATATTTTAGAGAACACAATTAAGGTATTTATGGGTGATTTTTCTGTATTTGGTGATTCTTTTGATATGTGTCTCTGTAATTTAGAACGAGTATTAGTAAGATGTGAGGAGACTAATAGTTAAGAGAAATGCCACTACATGGTCCCAGAAGGTATCGTGCTGGGACATAGAATTTCAAGAAAAGGGATTGAGGTGGATAAGGCTAAAGTTACTACAATTGAGAAGCTTCCACCACACACGTCAGTTAAGGTAATTCATAGTTTCTTGGGACATGCAAGCTTTTACAGAAGAATTATTAAATACCACTCATAGATTGCTAGACCATTAAGCAAACTATTAGAGAAAGATGCGCCATTTGACTTCAACCAGGACTATATGCCAGCATTCAAAACACTAAAAGATAAACTAGAGCGAGCTTCGATCATTTTTGCACCAGATTGTGATTTGCCATTCGAGTTGATGTGCGATGCTAGTGTTTTCGCTGTTGGAGCAGTATTGGGTCAGTGGAAGGATAAGTATTTTCATCCCATCTACTATGTGAGAAAGACCTTAGATGATGCACAAGCTAATTACATGACCACTAAGAAGGAATTGATAGCATTAGTCTTCACTTTCGACAAATTCCAATTGTATCTATTACTTCCAAAAGTCATAGTCTACATCAATCACTCCACTCTCAGGTATCTCATAAGTAAGACTGATGCTAAACCATGGCTAATTAGGTTGGTTTACTCTTGCAGAAATTCGATGTGGGGATCAAGGACAAGCGAGGAGTGGAGAACCTAGCTGTAGACCATCTATCCAAGCTAGAAGGTCCCGAAAATAAATCACTAATGGATGGAGACAATGATGACACCTTCTCTGAAAAACACTTGTATAGATTAAATAAGGTAAGAGATGAAGACCCACCACGGTTTGCTAACTTCAAAAATTATTTAGTTGCATGAACCCTTCCTAAATGGCTCACATACCAACAAAAGAAGAAATTCTTTATGGACATTAAACACTATGTGAGGGAAGACCCCTTCTTGTTTAGAATCTACATAGACCGGACTATTATAATATGTGTTACTTGAGCCAAAGGATATGATATTCTCGGACATTTTCAATTATGACTAGATAGAGGCCATTTTAGCACAAATCGAACAGCCAGCAATAACCTGGAATCAGGTTTTTATTGACCCACAATCTTCCAAGACACAAATAGGTATGCACAAAATTGTCACAAATGACAATGCACAAGTAATCTTTCTCGTAAAGTTGAAATGCCCCAAAATTCTATTCTTATATGTGAAATCTTTGATGTGTGTTGTATTGATTTAATGGGCATGTTTCCTACATCATGTGGAAACAAGTTTATTATGGTTGAAGTTGATTCTGTTTCCGAATGGGTAGAGGCACAAGCCTTCTTGATGAATGATGGTAGGTCATGATTACATTACTAAAGAAATTGTTCTCTAGATATGGAACACCTAGGACAATATAAAATGATAGGGGTACACATTTTTACAATCACAAGCTTATGAAAACCTTGAGGAGGTATGGAGATACACATAGATAGTCACCCTTTATCATCCACAAAAATGTGGGCAAGTAGAGGTGTCTACTTGATAGTTGAAACAAATTTTACAAAAAAAATGTATCTCAGCATTGGAGGGATTGGTTAGATAAGTTAGATAATGCCTTATGGTGCTACCAAACAACATTCAAAACACCCATAGGAACTTTACCTTACAAATTAGTTTATTGAAAAGCCTACCACATCCCTGTATAATATGAACACAGAGCATATTGGGCAATAAAAAGCTTGAATCTTGATATTTATCGCATAGGAAGGAAGAGAAAGTTACAACTGCAGGAACTTGTTGAATGGAGGATGACTGCCTACGAGAATGCAGAGATTTGCAAAGAGCGCACAAAAAGATACCATGATCAATAACTCAGACGTGGCAAGGAGTTATGAGAAGGGGACTAAGTACTTCTTTTTAATTCAAGACAGAGGTTGTTTCCTGGTAAGTCGAAATCAAGACAGTCAGGACCGCTCATGGTAACCCAAGTTTTTCCCTATGGCGGAGTAGAGATAACTCAACCAGAAATAGGTACATACAAGGTACATGGTCATCGCTTGATGTATTATTTTTGGGAGAGTAATTGGACTAACAAGGGAGAGGAAATTAACCTTTTAGAACCATCTTAAAGCAAGAACAGGTGCATTAGGCTTGTGACGTAAAACAAGCATTTCTTGGAAGGTAACCCAAGTAGTTTTCTATTCTCTAGTTCATTTAATCTTAGTTTTAAGTCTTATTCTTTAGTCAAAATGTAGAAAAGTGGTAATTAAATTAATGATGTGAAGTTGGCTCATCACCATTGAATTCTATGAGTAAAACATGATTTGAGAACCTAGGTCTTTTATTAGGAATTATTTTCACACCATTTTACATAGGGAAAATCCTTAGTTTATTATTGCAAGCATAACAATGGGTGTGATTAACACATTGTACCTATTGTGATGCACAAAAAGAGAGTTATGTTTTTCTTAAAAATTTGAGTGAGTCAGTCTTGGGCTTACAATGCCCTTCGTCATGACCTTGGTAACTTATCACGGCCATTCCATAGAGCGTGCTAAGTCTTTGGGTTTTTCAGAGGCCTAGCACAGCTTCACCACACTCATTTTCTGGCCGTGGTGAACGTAACAAAACTTAAAGTGGTAGTTACCAACACTAAGAAAATTTTTAAACACTAAGTAAATGACAATGGTCGCATAATGGGCTTGTAATGGGTGTGGTGCCTCAAAGAGACTGAACATATAAACAACAACCATTGTTTGGCCATTGTTAACCTTGTTACAAGATGATATAGTGTTGCGGATGATCGATTCTTTCCCTTTCTCACTTGAAACCTAATTTTCTTCATATTACGTCATCGGAGAACCTTCCCTAACATGCATTTAGTGATTCTGAGAAGCTCTAGGCTTGTTCATATTTTGAGAACCTTCCCTAATTTTTATTGTGGAACAACCTTTTCTTTTTGGCCGATTTTATAAGAACCCTTCAAAATATTGTAACTCATGATTTTATGATATTTAAATGGCAGTTGTATAAAATGTTTTATCATGGTCGGGTATGACAATGCCAGTTTATTGATGAACAATGACCGATGTGATGACCATTTTGTTCAAATGTTGAACCAAGGGGAGATGAGCGACAAAGGCCATTGTACGCACATTATAAGGCTGTTATGAGATTTTTCCTGCTCATCTTACCCAAGCAACATTTGGCAATGAGGTAGCCAGTCGTCAACTGGTCGTTGGAAGCACCCCATGCTTGTTTAGCTACTCAAGCAATTTTAGACAGTGATATTCACTAGGACAAAGCACGATCGTGCTTTGCCCTTGCTTGGCCTAGACACTTTGAAAAATTCTTGATTCCTTGCTTGTTTTGTCCTTGAATTCACTCCTGATTGCATTAAGCCATAATTTCCTATACCATGAACAAAAACACCCAAACCAGCATCAAATATATACAAAAATTACTAAAAAATAAGCAAAAGTATGACTTGGGAGTATGAAAAACATGATCTAAATTCGCTCATCACAAAATCATAATCTTATGTTCCCTTTTGGAAAATCTACCATGTTTTGGTTTTCAATAAAAAGCATAATCCTATGTTTTCTTATTATAATGTCTCATATTTTTCCATCAAAACCATAATCCCACGTTTTTTTTGCCAGATGTCTCATATTTTTCAATCAATACCCTAATTCTATGTTTTCTTTTAGGAATGTCTCATTTTTTTTAATCAAAACCCTAATCTTATCTTTTATTTTAGAAATCTCTGCTAATTTTTAAACAAAACACTAATCTTTTTCTTTTTCAGAATGTCTATCATTTTTAATCAAAAATTCTAATCCTATGTTTTCTTTCCTCATGCCTCCTATTTTTAAAATCAAAACCATCATCTTATTTTTTCTTTTGGGAATGCCTGCTTTTTTAAAAATCAAAACAATAATCCTATGTTTTTTTTGTAATGTCTCAAATTTATTAATCAAAACCATAATCCTAAGTTTTTTTAATGCTTCTAATTTTTAAATCAAAATCCTAATCCTATGTTTTCTTTTTGGAATGCGTCCTATTTTAAAATAAAAGCCCTAATATTTTGTTTTCTTTTCTGAATGTCCGCTATTTTTTTTATGTAAACAATAATCGCATGTTTTCTTTTCGTAATGTCTCATATTTTTCAATCAAAATCCTAATCCTAAGGTTTTTTTGCAATGCCTCCTATTTTTCAATCAAATCCCAAATCATATGTTTTCTTTTGGTAGTGGCTCGTATTTTTTAATCAAACCCTTAATACTATATTTTCTTTTGGGAGTGTCTGCTATTTTTGAATCAAAACCCTGAATCTTATAATTGTTTTGGTAATGTTCCTTATTTTTTTGTTTTTAATCAAAACCCTAATAGTCTGTTTTCTAATAGTAATATCTCTTATTTTTCAATCAAAACCCTAATCCTATGTTTCTTTTTACAATGTCTCATAGTTTTCAATCAAAACCCTAATCGTATGTTTTTCTTTTCGGAATGTTCGCTATTTTTGAAAAATTCTAATCCTATATTTTCTATTCAGAATGTCTCCTATTTTTGAATTAAAACCCTAATCTTATGCTTTCTTTTCGAAATGTCTAAAATTTTTCAGTCAAAACCCTAATCTTATGTTTTTTCTTTTCAGAATGTCTACTATTTTTTAATCAAACCCCTAACCCTATGACTTCGTATAGTAATGTCTCCTATTTTGATTCAAAACCCTAATACTATGTTTTCGTATAAGATTGTCTTCTATTTCTCAATCACAACCCTAAGCCTATATTTTCTTATTACAATGTTTCCTATTTCTAAATCAAAAACGTAATCTATTAATTTGTTTTCGGACTGCCTGCTATTTTAGAAACAAAACCCTAATCCTATGTTTTGGAATGTATTCTATTTTTCAGTTTTGAATGAAAAAGCTAATCCTTTGCTTTCTTTCCATAATATCACATTTTTTTAATCAAAACATTAATCCTATCTTTTGTTTTGGAAATCTCTGCCTGTGTTTTTAATTTCGTAATGGCTCCTATTTTTCAATAAAAATTCTAATCATATGTTTTCTTTTAGGAATGCCTCCTACCTTTCTATCAAAACCCTAATCTTATGTTTTCATTTGGGAATGTCTTCTATTTTTGAATCAAAACAATAATTGTATGTTTTCCTTTTGTAATGTTTCATATTTTTAGTTTAAATCCGAATCCTAATTTTTTTTTAGTGCCTCCTATTTTTTAATCAAAACACTAATCTTATGTTTTCTTTTTTGAATGTCTGCTATTCTTGAATCAAAACAATAATTTTATGTTTTCTTTTCATAACGTCTCATATTTTTAAATCAAAACTGTAATTCTATGTTTATTTTTAGGAATGTCTGCTTATTTCGAAGCAAACCTCAATCCTATGCTTTCTTTCGGGAATGTCTGCTATTTTTTAAACAAAACCATAAACCTATGTTTTATTTTGGAAATGCACCCATTTTTCAGTTTATAAGCAAAACCATAATCCTATGTTTTTTTATAGTAATGTATCATATTTTTCAATCAAAACCATAGTCCTATATTTACTTTTCAAAATGTCTCCTAACTTTCAATAAAAACAATAATTGAATGTTTTCTTTTCAGAATGTCACCTGTTTTTGAAAAATATTTCTCATCCTATGTTTTCCTTTTGGAACGTTTCCTATTTTTAAATTAAACCCAAATCCTATGTTATCTTTCCAAAATGTCTCATATTTTTCAATCAAAATCCTAATCCTATGTTTCCTTTCCGGAATGTCTACTATTTTTGAATCAAAACACTAATCATATATTTTTTTATAGTAATGTCTCCTATTTTTTATTTAAATACCTAACTTTAATTCTATGTATTCTTTCTGAAATGTCCTCTATTTTGCAAACAAAAGACGAATCCTATGTTTTCCTTTCTTAACGTCTCCAATAAAATTGTTTTGAATCAAAACCCTAACCTATGTTTTCTTTTTGGAATGTCTTCTATTTATCAGTTTTGAATCAAAACTATAACCTATGTTTTCTTTTTTTGATGTCTCTTATTTTGACTATCTGTTATTCCATAGGAGACATTCCCTTATTGTTTCTATAGGTTCTCATTATGTCTCATATTTTTGAATCAAAACTGTAATCCTATGTTTTCTTTTCAGAATGTCGAATATTTTTCAATCGGAAACATAGGATTGTAGTTTTGATTAAGAAGTATAAGACATTTCAAAAAGAAAACATAGGGTTAGAGTTTTGATTGAAAATAGGAGACATTACTAGAAGAAAACATAGGATTAGGATTTTGTTTTAAAAATAGCAGATATTCCAAATAGAAAAGAAAGGATTAGGGTTTTTATTGAAAAATATGGGACATTTCTAATAGAAAACATAGATAAAAATAGGGTTAGGGTTTTGATTGCAAGATAATCCTATGTTTTCTTTTCGCAATGTCTGCTATCTTTCAATCAAAACCCTAATGCTATGTTTTTCTTTTCTTGAGTCTTGTTATTTCAATGATGTTTGAATCGAAAAATGTAAACCCTCTAATACTTTGTTATCGAATGCCTCCTATTTTTCAATCGAAAGCCCAATCCTCTCTTTTCTTTTTAGAATGTTTGCTAATTATAAAACAATACACTAATCCCTTGTTTTATTTTCGCAATGTCTCACATTTTTCTATCAAAATCCTAATCCTATGTTTTATTTTCGAAATGCCTACTATATTTCAATCAAAAACATAATCATATGTTTTCTTTTTGAAATGTCTACTATTTTTGAATCAAAACCCTAATCCTATATTTTTCTTATGTAATGTCTCATGTTTTTCAATCAAAACTCTAATCTTATGTTTTCTTATGAATGTCAACTATTTTTTATTCAAAACCCTAATCCTATGTTTTATTTTTGGAATATCTCATATTTTTCAATCAAACCCCTAATCCTGTGTTTTTTTAATGCCTACTATTTTCTAATCAGAACTAAAATCCTATATGGTAATGTCTCCACTTTTTCAATCAAAACCCTAATCCTATGTTTTTGGATTATGATGCACTATCCACGTAAGTGTCCGAGGGTGCACATAAGTAATATAGTGGTACCCCATGAGGGTAGGGTTGTTGAACATCAAGGACTTTACTAAAATTACTAACTCTTATTTTGATCTCTAGTTAAGCAAGAACAGTGGTTGATTTAAAACTGTAAAGTAAAATAAGTAAAAAGAATAGGTGGAGATAGCAGTAGATTAGGATTGAGAGTTTCAACAACAAAGGGAGCAATATCTCGAGACAATTCCCATGAGGCTATAGCATCTTGACTAAATTCTAATGCCTCACGAGTACATTCTATGGTTCTTGTGTGTGCTCGGAAGCAATGATGCATCTATGATTCCTCAAATACACCAAGTTTTGCTAGGGTAATTGTGGTTTCATACACAACAAGTTTTGCAGATCGGACAAGGCAACTACCTCTATGGCAATCCATACACCGAGTTTTACCTAAGCAACTATGCAAATTAAACACATCAAGTTATGCAAAAACAAGATTAAATACAAGAAACCAAAAGAACTCTATAGAACATTAGAAGAGAGTATTCAAAGCATGCAAAGCATCATAGTTCAATATCCTGAGGGCACCATGGATGGTTAACACCTTATGGATGGGTACAACATGGAAGAAGCAATTACTGAGATCTAAAGAAAAAGACATGACTCCTTCTTCTCAAGAAACTCTTCATAGTTGAGCTCCTGTATGCTAGCCCCCACTTCCTTTTGTGCCTCCAACTCGTCCTTGATCACCATAGATGGTGTGGTGAAGCTTGATCTTTACCCTCATCAAAGTCCTCCCGGTGGAGAAGAAAAATCCCCGAACAAAGATGAGAGTGAACACTATAAAGTGGAGTCATAATGCTGATTTCCGGCTCGACATGGTCTAAGCACTATCGTACTTCAACTGTGCTATCTCATTGAGATTTACGAGTGAATCGATTGAAGTGCTCCCTGGAAGAATCAGGAGAGGAGCATTGTCGTGCTTTTGACCAGTGCTAGGAGCATCCTAATTGTGCTTCCCACGATTGGCGAAATTATCATAATACACCCAAGAGATAGCCTTCTCTTCCAGTAGGTCATCAAATGTACATTTGTATTGCCCAAAATTTGACTACTCAAAAGCGGCTTTCAATCTACTAGGGTGATAGCTCTTCCTATCATCTTTTTTCAAAAAGAAAACTGCAAAACTGGACTGGTAGCGCATTCCTATTAAGATATCTGACTTCCAAGCTTTTTGGCCAAAAGATTATCGTCCTATAAACAAGGGACTCTATAAATAGGGCAAAATGATTATATATTAGGTCTTTAAAGTAAAAGTGAGTCTACAATTTGGTTCCAACAGGTACTAACACACACATGTCCCCTAAACTTAAGAATTTCCCACAGACCACTCATTGATCATCATTAGCAAGGCACTCATCCAAAGAAACAAGCATCCAACCCTCCCCCACACTTGAAAATTACATTATCCTCAATATAGATATGTATGGCATGCATCACAACAATAGAGGAAAAAAAAAAAAAGAGTAGGTGCATTCAACTTTCCTAAACAAGGAGAGTGATAGTGCCCCTCTCAACATGTGTGCTATTCATTAGAACCACACTTTCTCAAACACGGAGAGTGATATTGATACTCTCAACATGTTGCCAAACTCCAAGCACCCACATAATCCCTGAGATGAACGGAGACACACAAGTAAAGCTTATGAAAATAATAAAAAGATAAATTAAAATAGAACAACAAAAAATAAACATATCAAAATGTCCGTATAGCGGGACTCCCCTTGCTAACTAAACTTTAAAGTCCATAAAATAAAAGATAATAACAAGATACTGAAAATAAAAACATAACGCTATTTTGCTATCAAAATGGAGTGCTCTTAGCTTGGGAATCGTCGGTAGAGGAGACGGAGTCATCTTGAGACTCGCAAAAGTCAGAAGTGTCACACCCACCCATTTTACCGAGATAAAAGTGGCACTCATCAGTTAAAAATCCATTTTAACTCGAATACTGACCCCTTGAAAAACCAAATCACTCTTACACAACAAAATTAACAACCTTTAAACAAACTATAGGTTCAAATATATGAATGCAATAAACATAATTACTCCAATATACGGGTACCACCGCTACAAGATCGCGACAACAACATATAGAAAGAAAAGGGAACCACTTCAACCAGGAACTCAACCCTGACTAGCTCTATACTCACATAGGTAATCTAGTAGGGTACTTCTCCTGCAACTACAACACATTTTAGTTGGTCGATAGTGGATCAATAATTTCAAATAATTAAATATACCATATAAAGTATATAAAGATCAATTTCTCAAATAATTTCCCAACTTTCCCAAATAACATAATTTGGGAAAATACAACTTTAACGAGCTTTTAAAACATAAATTCATCATGAATCGTTATCAAATCAATTTTCACAGGAAATACAATTTTTATGAGAGACTGCCATCCTGAGAGTGACATCTAGCAAAAACACTTCCAGACTTAGCCTCAGTCCCGACTATGTTGACAACAACCTTGATGTTTGCCATTGAGATCCCCACGTTGTTACCCTAGGTTTCTCACAGAACTAAACCCTGTTAATGGCTCTATGATCCTCTTGACCAGGGGTAAACTTATGGTTGACCACGCCACCTCCCCTCAGGACGGACCGTTAGACCCACACTCTAGTGTCGGACTAAAGTACGTAGTCACCATCAAAATCTATGAAAACTCCATAGCACAAGACATGCATAATACCTACAAAGTCCATATCCAGGAAACCATTCCTGTACCGGGAATGAAAACCAAATCTACAAGCATTGATAGTTTAAACATTTTAATTTGCACACATGGTTTCACAAATCATCTCAAAGTTAAGGTACACATAACCATTAAAATAAAAACCTGAAAATAATACTTAAAACATATATACATGTATTTTCCACAGTTGAAACAACCTATAATTGTGTGAATCAAATATACTAATACGATTGCTATGGCATAGCAAACCTTAAATAATTATAGGTATCCTTTAACAATATAAATTATTAAACATAATATAATTAAATAATTAAACAAATATTTTAAATTAATAGCCATTAAGTACTTGTTTCAAAATAATGGCAATTAACTGATTATTTCAAAAGAGTAGCCCTACCAACTCACCTGGTCTCCCCTGGGTATGTTGTTAAACCTAGAACTCCCTCCGAAGCTTGAACAACACTTAATAGGAGAACGGAAATAAAATAAATAACAAGCAACCTAATGACGAAATTGAACCCAAAAGAAAATTCAACAAATGAATAATTGACTCTCTAATTAGGCCCACTCACTCTAATCGGTTCAAACCTGACCTTGCATAATCAAACTAGTTTCCAATTGCACTTAAACCAACTCAATTTTGGCTAAACCATTCTAAACCAACTTGAACCAACCTCAACTTCACTTAATTATGTTTAATTTTGCCAATAAGCATTGAACAATTTCCAATTGTTATGCAAAATCTCTTGAACTAACTTGGTTCAACGGAACCCAATTCTCCTTGAATTGTTTCACCCCAAAGTCATTAGCACCAAGCCCAAATCAATCTCAACCAACTTAACCTAAATTCAGCCCAACTCAATTACACATTGAGTCCAAATCAAGTCAATCCTCAATTGATTGCACCAAACCAGTTATTTACTCTCATTCAAACCCAAATAACCCAATCTATTTCAACCTGGCTAGCCAAACCCAACTCTAAGCCAATGGAATAACATGACTCAATTAAATCAGGCCCACTTCACTTGATTTGATCAAACCTAACTCTACCAATTTGGCTAAACTCAAGCACTTAATCTCCATCCATTATCATCACCATCTTAATCATCATTATCAACTTAGTCATCATTATCCACTTAGTTAACCAAGCTAAACCCTAATTCCAGTTTCTACAGTAATCTACAGTACATCCAAAAATTCATCCTCCATTCCAAGCTAAATCCATTTGAAATACACGTTTTTTTTTAAAGCAACTTGAATCACTCATCTCCTCCGATCTCCACATCCTCTTCTTCAAGCCTCTCATTTTCTTTCTCTCATCTTTTCTTTTTTTTTCCAACAGAACACTGTTGCAACCATTGAATAAGAAGAAGAAGATGATGATGAAGAAGAAGAAGAAGAAAGCCCACATAAAAACCAGCTATTTCCACACCTCATCTCTCCACCTTAATTTCTGCCAAAATTCCCTGTCGGTCCTTCAAAAAAAAATTTCTTATAAAAAGGTCCCTAAAAAGTCACCAATGGTTGCTGAATTATGAAATAGTATTTCCAAAAAAGTTCCTGCAAACTTACCTTGCAATCTTTTGTTTTCGGATACACTACAGATCAAACCATTTTATTACTTGTGAACCCAAAATTTTCTATAAACTTTCACACTTAGGTCCTTATTCTTTCCACTTGGGTTTCTCAACAAAAGCTGCTCTGCGGGGAAAAAAATCTTCTATGCAATTGAGATAATACTACGAATAAAAATTTTTTTCTGATTTCCAAAGGTTCAGGGGTATTACAATCCTTCCCCCATTAAGAAAAATTTTTGTCCTCAAAATTTCCTCGACGAGCATCGATCTTACTTCACAGAATTCACTTACTTGTTCCAACACCTATTCTGTTGCTCCAAACATGTTCAATAGTACACAAATAATCTTCTAAAATTATAATCAGGTATTTGCTGGTGATCAAAGTGAACCAAATTCCTATATATGATGTTGTATATAGTATACAGTACTTTTATGTTGCGCTACTCAGACTTCCTTACTTCCAGCACTTAGAGAACAAAACAATCTTGTGATTTTTCCACAAGCCAAGAGAAAAGCAACTTCTTATCCACAAACTAGAAATACAACATACTGAATATACACAGGTGGAGTACAAACATCTTAAGCAGACAAGCAATAATAGAAAAAGGTTATTCCACAATTCATAAGTCCACATACAACTACTGAACCTCACCCTTGTCTTTGGTATCGGTGTAACCTTTCCCGATTCCATTGCTCAACCGCTACACCATAGTTAGAACTGCATGGAAATCATAAAATGTCATTACAAACTCCTCAAGAACTGCATACCTCCATCTAAATCCTTGCATGTGACTCTCGTCTTGGTGACAAAGTTCCATGTAAATATTCCTCAGCTCTGAAGCAAATATGGAGCTAAAATCTATTGTATTCATGGTTATCACATAACGAGCTCGTGGAACATAAACATCAGTCATTGCTTGCCCATGGTTACTAGGCACAATAGTAGAACTAGAAGTGTTGGGGCAATAAGATTAGAGCTAGAGGATACTTGAAAATTAAATTTCTGATCTTCTCATCTATTTAATCTCAATTAAACCACACTTAGAGGAGCTGGTCATAGTCCATCCAATGCCTTACAAATCAAAGCTTGAATCAATATCACATCATGACACAATTTTTAAGAAAAAATGAATAAATGACAAAGAAGACTGGTTACTCATAGTATAAACCCCATATCTTAAGAGCAGGTTTGTCTAAAGCATCTTTCAAATCACATTGTAAATTACTATGTACCAATCAACAAGGAGCATGCCAAACACCCACTTTAGCATCTTCATGTTAACTTATTTTGGACAAAACTAATTATGACAAATATCTCAATCCATGATTCTAATCAAAGTGCCATGCTCAATTCTCTGTCTCTAATGTCAAACCATATTATTAGACCTAGTTTGTTATATGCAAGTGATAAGTGCTTGTGTATAAGTAATATGAAGTATAATTTTCTTATAATGAGCATCACTTTTATCATATTTTATAGCTCATTCGTGTGTGTTTATGTTCTTTTGTGCATTTAGGGTTGTGGAGACAAGTTTGGAAGAAAGGAAGCTGTTGTTGCCCAAAATACAACAGTGAATTTATTGGGGGCCTTGAACTTGTAGAACTTTGAGCTTGGAGGTCGAACAAAAGGAGTTAGAGTCTTTTCCTTCTTTAGATGCCAAGACCTGTTACAGTGTGGGAAGTGTTCCCCGCAAACACTCCGATGGCTAAGTCAGTAAAGAATAGACGTTCGTCTTCCTTTGATCTTTTTCCCCCAGTCCCCCCCATTCTTTTTAAATGAGGGAGGCTATTTATAGATATATTCTTACAGTTACGTGAACATTTCACATGTTCGAGATCATGGGTGCAAAAGGAGATAGTGGGTGTGACGTGAAAAGTGGGGTACTACGTGGGTTTGAATTAGTCCACATCAGTTCCTCCCCACTTCTATCTTTTAGGTTAGAACCATAAAGAGAGAAGTAGTTCCTTATCTGCTTCAAACTCTCTCTCTTCTAAACTTATCCTGATAATAATATTTTGAATTTATCTACAGATAAGATACAACTAATTTAAATCTAGATAATATGGTTGGATAAAGCTCTAACATACTTGAATTTATCTTTATCATTGGATAAAGATTTATCTCTTGAGTTCAACTCAAATTTGAACTCTCACCTTTCGATCTCTATATAAGGAAGTCTCCACCCCCACTTTTAGAATCACACAGCCGCTATTGGGTTAAAGACTTTTGGTCTCGCAGCTGAGTTAAAGTATTTTTCGGCATTCTTCCGGTGACCATCGAAGATTTTCGCACTACTTTGTTTCGCTAAAGCTTGAAGGTATTAATTAATTAATTAATTATTTTTTCTTTTCATCAACCGACAACACTAAATTTTAGAAATGTATACATTAAGTACTTAATTAATTAATAGTATATGTATATATATTATATATATGCACATATATATTTTATTTACCTTTTCTTCCGCCAACCGTCCTCCTATGCATATATTAATTAATTAATTAATTAATTAATATATCTATATATATTATATACATATTTTATTTTCTTCTGCCCACCTGCCGCCATATATATATATTTATTATATATATATATATATATATTTCTTTTTATTTTGATTAATTAATTATATCTATATCTATATATATAAATATATATAAATATAGCATCACCTTGTCATGGCTCGAACGAAGCAAACTAGTAGACCTGTTACATCTTTTGGACCTCAATCTCACTTCGTGATAGGCGCCTGTCTTCCTACCTCTCTTAATGAAGGTGATGTTCAAAGTTTCAAGGCCAAGTATTCGATTCCTTCCGATTGGAGAATTAGTCTTCCTGGTGAACCTAGTTGTCCTTTTTGTTTTGCCCCTGGTATGTCCTTTGCCATTCATGAGCCGTTGCTTGATATGGGCATTCGCTTTCCTATGCCTTCCTTCATCATGGAATTCTTGAAGCTTAACAAGCTATCTCCTGCTCAACTTCATCCAAATTCTTGGAGGTTTCTTATAGGCCTTCATATCTTTTGTTTTATAAGTGGGCTTAGGGTCCCAGTCGACCTATTTCATCTCTTTTTTGAGCTTCAACATTGTAAAGATAAGTCTGGTCGTCATGTCCTTCATGGGACTTCTTCTTTCCTTATTGATGATCTCCTTCCTATAAAGAATTATGAAGACAGATGGGTTCTTGTTTACCCCCCAAAAGGTTCTTGGAAAGGTCCTTACCAATGGTGTTGGAACAGAAAGGGGGTATCAAGAAAACCTTACACCCCACTCAGAGAGAAATTTGCTCCTGAGATTCATGTCATTGAGCGTTCCTGCCATAATATCAGTACACTTATGACCCCTTCTAACTTAAGGGCAGCAGGGTGGGGCATTCTTGCACCTTCTCCTTCGTTGTCCTCTTATTCTTCTTCCTATCTTTCATCCTCTCATGCTGATGATACTGGCAAATAGACCAATTCGAGCTATGGTGATTTTTTTTTTAATTGACTATGACCTTCAGCATATGTTTTCATGCTTTCATTTAATTTTTTTTTTTTTACTAGATATGGTATCCAAAAACTACTGCATTTGCTGCTCTCCAAAAGGGTCAACGAAAGCATGCTCGAGACAATGAGACCTCGAAACTTTCTCAACCCGGATCTTCTCAGATTCTTACGTTAGGTGCATCTCCTCCTCCCAAAATATTGAAGTCTCCTACGTCCAAAGGTGCTAACCTTGTCAATTCTGAAGTTGTTAAGGCTTTCTCTAGGCGCTCTGACCCTAATCCTGATAGTCCCCAAGGTTTGAACCTTGATGTCTTCAAGGGTTCTAACCTTGACACTTGCAAGGGTTCTAACCCTCCAAATAAAGGCAATAATGACACTTCAAAGGGTTCTAACCCTTTACTATCATCTGCAAACCTTATATTTTTGCGTCGTGAAAGAAGGGAACTGCGCTCTGAGTGTCTTTTAGCTGTCAATCTCACCTTTCCACCCATGGAACCACCTCAGGCAATTCATCAAGTATATAAAGATCATGCTGATCTTAGGAGTACTCTAAAAGGGGAACCTTTTAGGTTTTATCCTGGTTTAGTTGATACATACAGTATTACTCGACCTGGGGTGGCTTCTAGATTGATATATTTTTCCATTCTTCCACGAGATGAGGAATGCTATTTTGCCGATATGCTGGAGAATATAGATGTTGCTGAACATCTTTTGTTTGAGGTATTTATCTCTTTTGTTTTACCTTTTCCTTACGTATAACTTAATTTTGACGTCTTTTTCTTTATTGAGGATAGGCTGCTCAACGTTCTTCTTTGGCGTTTGGGTTAATGAGATCCTTGAATAAGTGCGTAGAAGATTCAAATATTCATCACAAGAAGTTAAAGTTGACTATTGAGGATCTTCGAAAACACAACAAGGAGATTACCACCCACCTTCAAACTTCAGAAGCGGAACTTGCTAGTTTTAGAGGGTATGCATCCAAATGTTCCACTTTGAATGATGAGAACAAGAGACTCGGAGATAAGGTTTCATCTTTATGTTCGACTATCACTTCTCTTGAGAAAGATTTAGCTTCTGAACGACAAGCTACTTCTGCATTGAAGGATGAGATATCTTCTCTTTGTCAGGCGTTCGACGCTGAGCGATAATCTATCCATGTTACTGCTATCCAAGAATATCGTCAGTCTTTAAATTGTTATCAAAGTAAATGTGCAGTCGGTGATACCTTCAGTAAGACTGGCTTTTATCTTGCTCGAGAGCTTCTTGAGAAGGAACATGGCCGTGCTTACCCTGAGTTAGTCTTTTCAAAGACTAGCTCCATTGTTGAGCCTTTACCTTGGAGGAGCTTTGATCCCACTGAGGAGGATGTTACTATCTCTTTAAACTCTAGCCTTCACGATGACTTAGACGATCTTATTGGCCCTTGGGAGTTTTTTGGGAAGAATGGCGTCTCCTCTAAAATTCATGATGATGAGATCTCAACTTTGTAGGGTTTGGATGAGGAGTAAATTTTTTTGATGAGATGCCTTCCCCAGAACCACCTGTACATCCTGCTCCATATTAATCTTTTTTCTTTTGTAACGATTATTTATAGTTTCCTTATTTAGGGCTTAGTGATGATGTGTGAACTTTCAATAAAAGTGATTATTTATAGTTTTCTTTTATAATATTTTGTTGTTAAGACTCTTAGCTCGGTATCATATGTGTGGAAAATATTTGTTATCGACCTCCTTTTTGTAGGAATATGTTGACTTTTCTTGCTCATCTCTTCCCATATAAGAGATCAGGCTTTTAAGGTGTGTACTTTCATTCCCTCGTAGAATGAAGGTTTAAGGTGCGAACCATTCATCTCTTCCTTTATAGAAGATCAGGTTCTTAAGATGTGTACTTTCATTCCCCCGTAGAATGAAAGTTTAAGGTGCGAACCGTTCATCTCTTCCTTTATAGAAGATCAGGTTCTTAAGATGTGCACTTTCATTCCCCCATAGAATGAAAGTTTAAGGTGCAAACCGTTCATCTCTTCCTTTATAGAAGATCAGGTTCTTAAGATGTGCACTTTCATTCCCCCGTAGAATGAAAGTTTAAGGTGCAAACCATTCATCTCTTCCTTTATAGAAGATCAGGTTCTTAAGATGTGTACTTTTATTCCCCCTGTAGAATAAAAGTTTAAGGTGCGAACCGTTCATCTCTTCCTTTATAGAAGATCAGGTTCTTAAGATGTGTACTTTCATTCCCCCGTAGAATGAAAGTTTAAGGTCCGAACAATTCATCTCTTCCTTTGTAGAAGATCAGGTTCTTAAGATATGTACTTTCATTCCCCGTAGAATGAAAGTTTAAGGTGCAAACCGTTCATCTCTTCCTTTATAGAAGATCAGGTTCTTAAGATGTGTACTTTTCATTCCCCCGTAGAATGAAAGTTTAAGGTGCGAACAATTCATCTCTTCCTTTATAGAAGATCAGGTTCTTAAGATGTGTACTTTCATTGCTAAGGATTTGAAGTGAGATCAAGTCAATCTTGTTCTTGAAAACCTGTTAGCATGAAAAATTAAAACACACGATAATTACGTGGAAAAACTAAATAAAGGGGAAAAAACCACGGGACCATAACTACGGTGCCATTTATTTCTATTGATTTATAATATACAATTTACAGAATGTACATGCTCTGAAAATAGAGCTTCAAATGATTGGTGTTCCAAGTCTTTTGAATCTTTTTTCCTTCCAAGGATTCTAGCTTGCATGTTGTTGGACCAATCATTCTTCTCACTCGATAAGGTCCTTCCCAATTTGGGCGGAGCTTCCCTTCTTCTATATGAGTATTGGTGATGGACGTTTTTCTCAGCACGAGATCACCTTCAGCTATAGGTCATTTTTTCACCTTTGATTTGTAGTAACGAGCTACCCTTTGTTGATAAGCTGCTAAACGTATACATCCTTGATCTCATTTTTCATCTAGAAGGTCTAAATTATTTCTAAGTGCTTCCAAGTTACCTTCTTCATTAAATTCAACCATTCTTGGAGAAGATAACCCGATTTCTACTGGTATTAAGGCTTCTGTTCCATAAGTAAGATTGAATGGTGTTTCTCCTGTTGATACCTTACTTGTTGTCCTATACGCCCAAAGGATTGACGGAAGCTCCTCTACACATGCTCCTTTTGCCTTGTCTGAATGCATTTTTAGACCTTCCAAGATAGTTCGAATGCTTCTTTCTGCTTGTCCATTAGCTTGGGGGTATCCCACAGAAGCAAAGCTAAGCTGGATATGTAGCTTTTCACAAAAGTCTTTAAATGAGTCACAATCAAACTGCTTTCCCCGATCTGTGATTAATATTCTGGGAAGTCCAAATCGACAGATGATGTCTTTCCAAATCATACTTTCTATCTTTTTGCTGGTTATTGTTGCCAATGGTTCTGCTTCTACCCATTTGGCAAAATAATCAGTTGCCACCATTAAGAATTTTTTTCCTCCAGTTTCTTGGGGAAAAGGTCCCAAGAGATCTAATCCCCATTTAGCAAATGGGGTTGGCTCAATATCACTTCTGAATATTGAGGTAGGGGCCTTTTGGATAGGTGCGAACCTTTGACATTTATCACACTTCTTTACCTCCTTTGAAGCATCATCTCTCAGGGTAGGCCAATAAAAACCTGCACGCAAGACTTTGGCTGCTAAGGCTCTCGCACCCATATGTTGTCCACATATCCCTTCATGGACTTCTGCTAACGCATATTGTGCATCTTGTTTACGGAGGCACCTCAAAAGTGGCATGGAAAACCCCTTCTTACAGAGCACATCATTTATCAGCGTGAAACGAGCTGTGACACATCCGAATATGCGTGTATGTACCGCAAGTGCACGGGTGTCGAAGTAATAATTACCCCGGTGAGTGGGTAGTCGAATCCACAGGGAACAGGGCTACTAGTACTAACTTCTTCTCTGCTTTTCTAACCTAATGATAAATGGAAAGGTGTGGTGATCTAATGTGCGAAGAAATTAATACCGGAGACAAATATGCAAGGGTAAAATAGATGGAGATCTCAATCGAGTAAAAGTGGGGTATTCGGGCAATGCTCCCCCTAGGATTCAGGTATTAGGTACCGAATAAGCAAAAGTGTTTCTATGATGAGTAAGTTAAGTCGTGGAAATCCAAATATAATCGGATCCGACCTCCCGATCACCGATACTAGTCCCCTACGAGGTCCCGGTGGAGAAATCGCTCAATCTCAACACCTCACACCACATATGACGCAAAGCACTCTAGGGATTCCAAGAGTTGTATCCGATTCCTAAAGATTGATCCAACCCATCCTAACCCCTTACAAGGTCCCGGCGGAGAAATCTCTCAATCTCACGCCTCACACCAAATATGGTTGCATAGAGCTTAAGGAACGGAGATAGAATACACTCAATCGGAAGGGAGAGGGGACACTCCACTATCTCATGACTCACCCTCTCAACCCTCTTTAATCTTGAAGTTCTAACTCTAATGGAGACCTCTCTCACATCAAAGTAATAAATCATGCAAATCCAATCAACCACAAGGATTAATTAAACAAGCAAGTAATGAGAATACAAGATTAAAACTTAATTAAACTCGGAGTAAATAGAAACACTAAGCAAATCCACAAAAGATGAGAATCCTAGGGTTCACAAGCCCAAATACCCTCTAGAGTTTTAGCTCTCCATGGAGCAACATACAAAACACACCATCAATGAATGAAAGTACATTAAAACCATAGAAATAAACGCCCTTATATATGAACTGATGGCCTTGATGGAGAGCTTCGACGTCTTGAAATACCCACTCCGAAGCTAGGTTCACCGGTGGCTTCCTTGATGCTATGACGGAGGAGGAATCGATCAAAGTTGGTGACGAAGCACCTCCAAAGCCGCAAAGACCTCCTCTCCAAACCCTAGCCGTCTCACCCCTCAAGAGCCGCACAAAAGATGAGAAATAATAGGGCAAAACGGCTATTTATAGGCCTTAGATCGCGTCTGTCACGTGCCCTCACGCGCCCGTGTGGATTTTCCACGCGCTCGCATGGGCTGCAAGAATTTCCACGCGGCCGCGTGAACAGTAATTTTGCTACATTACTTCTACAGTGAAATTGCTGCAGTACTTTTCACAAAACGCGATCCGAACACTCTTCTCTTAAGGCCACAGGTCCGGGCACACGTCCATGTGGTAGGCTATAAAACTTTTCTTCATCGACGTATCTTTGAGTGGTCTTGCAATCTTCACAAAGAGAAGAAATATGAAGATGTGGCTGCCTTTGTGCCCTTCCAAATAGTGAATTGACTTGAATCTTCTTGGAAGTTGGCACACATCTCCTTGTTTATGAACTGCTCTCGTGTCTTGGTCCTTGAATTGAACAAGAACTCCCAACATTGTGTCTTTATAGCCTATTTTTTGCTTCCTTTTTACTCTTCGAGGCATTCACAACCTATATGTATAAAAGAACACCAAATACACAATATGAGACATAAACCACAGTAAAAATGACGCTCAATGCATGTAAAACATATATAAAAATATATCTACTCAAGCACTTATCAAGCTTCTCTCATCTTTAATTTTTTGGCCTCCAGTGTGTTTGAAGGTAGCTCCCCATCTTTTAAGAATTTCTTAAAGGGTATTCTCCAATCATTCCCCTCTTCGATGTTTTCTATGTTCTTCTCTTCAATACTTGGCCTTTGAAGTTCTTCAGGATGTACAATCCTTCCCTTTGTTTCCATCGATGAGGCCAATTTGGACAAAGCGTCTGCATGACTATTTCAATTCCTATTAACTTGTAATAATTGAAATTCTTTAAATTCCTGAGATAAGGTTTTAACCTTGTGAAGATATTGGCGTATGATCGGTTCTTTTGCTTCATATTCTCCTAGAAATTGTAGAACCACTAGTTGCGAATCACTATGTGCCATCAATCTTTTCGCCTGTAGTTGCTTGGCTAAGCACATTCCTGCTATGAGTGCTTCATATTCTGCAATATTGTTTGAGCTTAAAAAGGCAAAGTGTAATGAATATTCTAGTATATTCCCTTTAGGAGAGATCAGAACTATCCCAGCTCCGCTCCCTGATGAACTTGATGCTCCATCCACAAACATCTTCCATATGTATTCATCCGCTTTATTTAGCTCCTCTTCTCCAGTGCATTCTACTATGAAATCAGCTATAGCTTGACCTTTGATTGCTTGTCTAGGTTCAAAGCAAATATCATACTCTCCTAGTTCAATCGCCCATTTTGTAAGTCTTCCAGAATATTCGGCATTTTGCAATATTTGACGTAAAGGTTGATCTGTTAAGACCACTATAGGATGAGCTTGAAAGTAGGGTCTTAATTTTCTAGAAGCCATCACAAGTGCTAATGCTACCCTTTCAGCAAAAGGGTATCGAGATTCTGCACCTTGAAGTACTTTACTGACATAGTACACTGGTTTATCCACCTTTCCTTCCCTCCTCAATAAGACTACACTTAAAGCCATCTTGCTAACTCCCAAATATACAAATAATGGCTCTTTAGGCTCAGGTCTAGTCAAAAGAGGTATCTGCTTCAGATATTCTTTTAGCTCTTCAAAAGCCTTGTCACATCTGAAGTCCATTCAAAATTCTTCCCACCTCTTAAAGTCTTAAAGAAGGGAAGGCTCCTTTCTGCTGACTTGTAAAGGAACCTATTTCATAGATGATGGAGATCTCATCTCAAGTATGGCTTGAACCTTCTCTGGATTAGCTTCTATGCCCTCTTTGAGTTATCATGTAACCAAGGAATTTCCCAGATTGAACCCCAAATGTACATTTGTTGGGGTTAAGCCTCATGTGATATTTCCTTAATACCTCAAAGACTTTGTTGAGTTTTTCTATATGAGATTCACCTATCTTGGTCTTGGCGATCATATCATCGACGTAAGCTTCTATAGTGTTACCCAAAAGGTGTTTGAATACCTTGTTCACCATTCTTTGATAGGTTGCTCCTGCATTTTTTAGTCCAAAAGGCATTACTTTGTAACAATATGTCCCTTTCTCAGTGATGAAAGCAGTCTTTTCTTTGTCTGAGGGATTCATCTTTATCTGATGATATCCTGAGAAAGCATCCATGAAGCTTAACAACTCATAGCCTGAGGTCTCATCCACTAACTTGTCGATTCTTGGTAAAGGATATGAATCTTTTGGGCAAGCTTTGTTAAGATTAGTGAAGTCTACGCATACTCTCCATTTCCCGTTTGATTTCTTTACCATTACAACATTGGCAAGCCATTCTGGGTATTGGACCTCTTCAATGAAATTAGCTTGAATTAGTTTATCTATCTCATCTTCTAGAGCATGTTGCTTTTCGGGTGCCAGATTTCTTCTTTTCTGCTTTATCGGCTTTATACTCGGGTCCACATTCAAGTGATGAGAAATCACCTCCGAACTAATACTTGGCATTTCAGATGGTGTCCACGTGAATACGTCCACATTCTTTTTTAGGCAAGCGACCACATCTCTTTTTATTTCTTCAGTCATTCCGCTCCCTAAGTAAGTGACTTATCTGGATCATCATCTTTTAACCACACAAGTTCTACTTTTTCCATAGGCTTTAGCTTATCAGCTGAGTCTTCTGAGATTGCCAAGGTTTCATCCCTTAACAATTGTTTCCCTTTGATGGAAGATATATAACAGCTACGAGATTTCTTTTGATCTCCTCTTACTTGCCCTATTCCTCTTGAGGTTGGAAACTTCATTAGCAGATAGCTTGAAGAGAGCACAGCTCTCATGTCATTAAGCAAAAGCCTTCCTAAAATGGCATTGTAAGCTGGTGACATGGACTTAATTACCATAAAATTGGCCATTCTTGTAATGTGATGTGGTTCCTCACCTAGCGTGGTTGGCAACTGGATTGATCCCATGATAGGAACTGATTCTCCTGAGAAACTAAACAGTGGGGATGACACCTTCTTCAATCTATCACACGATAAATTCATCTTCTCAAAGCAGTTCCAATAGATAAGGTTTACCGAGCTCCCATTATCGATGAGAATTCTCTCTACTGGGAACTTCATAATAGTTGCGGAAATAACCATTGCATCATCGTGGGGCATGACAACATCTCCTCGATCTTTGGAAGTAAAAGTAATAGGTTCTTCATTCTCTTGTGTTTTCATGATGTTGTTAACTTCATAAGCTTACCTTGCATAAGCCTTCCTTGATGAAGAGGTCTCACCTGCTAAGGTTTCACCCCCGATGATAACATGTATTGCTGGGTGAGATGGGTTATTGTCTAAAATGGGGGTTTTCTCCCTTGTCTTGGAGTCTTTTTTATCATTCATCCCCTTGTAATCTTTAGATCTTTACTTTTTTGAGTAAGACAGTTTCCTGTTTCTCCATGCTTCTGAGTAGAAAAATCTGTTAAGCTTTCCTTGGCGCACTAGAGATTCAATCTCATTCATCAGTTCTCTGCATCTATTAGTTGAGTGTCCATGGGTTTGGTGAAACCTACGGTATGCGTCCGTAAATTTGCCCATTATCTTGTTTGCCTTAGGAGGAAAGGTAAGGAGCCCATATCCTTCTATACTTGCCAGGATAATAGAACGTGGTTGGCTCAATGGTGTGAAGTTCTCAAATTTGAGTTTTGGAACTTGTCTGTGTTCATTTCCTCTTCCAGTCTTTCTTCCTTCATCATTTGTTTCATCTCTATCTTTTCTTTTCTTATCTCTGTTTCCAGCATTGATGTGCCTCATAACATCCTCCGAAAGGATAAACTTATTAGCTCAACTGAACAGATCTCCCAAAGTGAGGTGCTGATCTAGGGAAAGGGATTTTTTAAAATCTCTTCACCTTGTCCCTTGAAGCATTCCTGATATTGCCACTGTGGCTTGAAGATCCTGTACTTCTAAGGTAGCAGCATGAAATCTTTTAACATAGTCTTTCAGGCTCTCTTTCTCTTCTTGTTTAATGGTCAGAAGATACGAAGCACCTTTCTTTCTTCTAGCATTAATGAGGAATGCATCTATAAATTCTTTCCTCAACTGATTGAAGTTTGAAATTGATCCTTTCTTCATATTATTAAACCATATACATGTGTGGTCTGTTAAAGTGAGCGGAAATGCTCGGCACATGATTGCATCCTCCCATCCATGAAGAAGCATCACCGCCTCATAGTTTTGCATATGGTCATAAGGGTCACCCTTTCAAGAATAAGTTGTTAGTTGTGGCATCTTGAACTTTTTGGGTAGTGGCTTTACCATGATTTCCTTGACGAAAGGTACCTTACTTCTCTGTGGTGTTTCCTCAGTAGGAACCAGCTTCTTCTATTCCAGTAACTGTTCAATCATTTTTTGTAGATCAGCTGTCTCCTTTATGCTAAAGGTAGATTCCTCCGCATCTCTCTCAAATGCTTTTGATTCTCCTTTGTAGGTGCTTTCTACTACCTTTTGGATTTTTTCTGTATTTTTTCTGGCTGGTGGAGGTTCAACCCTCTCTTGGTTATGAGGATGTGGATCACCTTGCTCTTGTTGTTCCATAGCTTGTTTTCCCTTGTGATAAAGGTTGGATGGGAGTGTTGCTTGAGGTAAAGCTTGTTGGACAAAGAGCATTAGATCATCCAACTTTCTGTTGTTTTCATCGAACTTCTTTTTAGATGCTTCATATTCGCTTAAAGGAATCATTGGCATTGTATCTCTTGAGGGCTCAGGTGGAACCTCTAACTGTTCTTGAAGGTTTTCACTTTGACGAATCATTTCATCTTGAGTAGTAGCCATCTGAGAGCCTGATGTCTGGGACTTCCTTGGTGGCATTAGCCTTGGTTGAAGAGACTACACGAAGGTAACCTTGCGTGATGGCCTTTTGATCGTGTCCCCATAGACGGCGCCAACTGTTTTTGCCCAAAATACAACAGTTAATTTATTGGGGGCCTTGAACTTGTAGAACTTCGAGCTTGGAGGTCGAACAAAAGGAGTTGGAGTCTTTTCCTTCTTTAGATGCCAAGACCTGTTATATGTGTGGGAAGTGTTCCCCACAAACACTCCGATGGATAAGTCAGTAGAGAATAGATGTTCGTCTTCCTTTGATCTTTTTCCCCCAGTCCTCCCCCCCCATTCTTTTTAAATGAGGGAGGCTATTTATAGATATATGCTTACAGTTACGTGAACATTTCACCTGTTCGAGATCGTTGGTGCAAAAGGAGATAGTGGGTGTGATGTGCAAAGTGGGGTACTACGTGGGTTTGAATTAGTCCACATCAGAAGCAAAAGTAGATCGTGGACGCCATTCTTGATGAAATTCTTGGATTGAACAAGGATCAAGACACAAGTCGTGCTCATAGACATGTGGGTGTGTGCCAACCTCCATTATGCTCAAGTGAATACACAAAGTGAAGGGGCACAAAGGCAGTCACACTCATATATTCTGACTTGTGCAACATTAATAAGAGCTTCATTAATGTGGTTTAATTGAAGATGCGACATGATCCACCACATGGATGTGTGGCCAATCATGTGGCCGAGATGAAAAAAATGATTTCGGGAGTATTTGGGTAAGTACTGTAGCAGTTTACTGTGGTGAAACACTGCACTGAAATCATTATAGCAGTTAATGTTCACAGTGTGCAGGAAAATACAACTTGGAAATCCACACGGTCGTGTGGAAATTTCACAAGCTCGTGTGGATGCCCGATTTCAACCCTATAAATACCGCTTTGAGAGTTTTATTTGGGGATCTTCTTCCTATCTTTTACCATCTTTTGTGGCGAGCACGGCTAGGGTTTGGAGAGGCTTTTACTAGGTTTTAGGAGCGGTTTCTATGGCATTTGACATCAAAGTTCCTTTGGAGAAGAGCTATTCGGGGAGCTTTTCATTGGCATTGATTAGGCGAGATGTGCCCTAGGTTTTACAAGGAACCTTTGGAGAAATCTAGGCTGCTTCTCAAGAACATCGACCTGGATGATAAGGGGTTTTCTCTATGGATTACTTTAACTTACTTTTCAATTTTTATTATGGATTTTTTTATTGCTCCATGGAGATCTAAACCCCTAGTGGATGCTTTGACATGTAAACCTTAGGATGATTTTTGTTTCATTGACCCATATTATGTTTCCTTTAAATGATGTTTTAATTGAGTTTTAATCTTGTGTGCTTGTTGATTTGATTTTCCCTTAGAGTGACACTAGGGTTGAGAATCTATCAATGCAATCCTATGCAAGGATGACAACTTCATTAGGGTTATACTTAGTGAGATTGAATAGGGTTGAGAGGGTGAGTCGAGAGGTAACGGAACATCTCCTTTCTCTTCCAACGTGATTTATCCTACCTTCACGTTCCAAGAGTTCTTTGTGGTCATGATGGAGTGAAGTGCTAAGAGACAAACTCCACTGGGGCTTAGTCGCGCGAGTAATAGAGTGAAGTGTTGAAGTAATCATTAGTGTTGGGGCCTAATCGTGACTAGGAATCTTTCACCTGGACCAAAGGGTTAGATCTATATTACGAAATAGGGTTTATCACTTGGAATCCCTAGAGCTCCAAGCAGTCCTACACATTGTGAGGCGTGGAGAGTATCCTCTTCTGCAGGGGCATAGTGTAATGGACTAGTCATGGTTGACTTTGGGTTTGGGACTGTGTGTCTTTGGATTTTCACGACTAATTAAACCTAAATAAGGAGACATAACATTAGTCTTGCCCTTGAAATAATAGTGGTATGGTGAGCATTGTTCTAGTACCCCATTTTACCATCAATTATCTCTCCTTACTCTTCTTGCTTTCTCTAATCTTTTACTCTTCTTTGCATTGATTTCTTTAATTCAACATCACAAATTAGTTTTCATTCTATCTAAATGGCAATCCTTTTGTTTCTAAGCAACTATTCCATGTGGATTCGACTACCCACTCACAGGGAAATTTTATTACTTCAACGATCCATACACTTGCGGTACACACACGCAAGGCGTATGTCATGTTTTTGGCCCCATTACAGGGGATTAGGCATTTTGGAAGCACTTGCACTTTGCTATTTTAGCTATTCATCATTTGTTCTATTTCACACTTTCATATTCTTGCATCATTCAAATTTGTTTTTCTTTCTTTCTTTGATTGCATCTCCAGGTTATAACCCGAGGTAACCCTTCGACATTAGTGAAGATGAACTAGGCATTGGAAGGAGAACTCATAGATGAGGAAAGGAACCTATACAAGAACAGATAAATCAAGCTATGATAGAAGTTGAAGTGTCTGACAATATGGCAGAACAACATGAGCAGCAAAGGACACTCTCAGATTATGCACGATCCACAGTTCTTGGCACGCAGTCTAGCAATGTGAGTCCACCAATTGCAGCCCAGAGTTTTGAGTTCAAGCCAGGCTTCATCCAGATGTTACAGTAGTCATCACAACTTAATGGTTTGGCCGATGAGGATCCTAACAACCACATCAAGAATTTCTTAGAAGTGTGCGACATGCTCAAGATTATTGGAGTTATGGATGATGCTATCAAGTTGAGGGCCTTCCCATTGTCCTTGAATATGAGAGCAAAGCAATAGTTACATTCGTTACCTAGAGTATTGATTACTACTTGGGAGGAGATGGTGGAAGCTTTCCTAGCTCAATATTTTCCTCCTGGAAAATGTGTGAAGCTCAGGAATGAAATATCCTATTTTATGCAAACAGAATTTTAATCTCTTTTTGAGACATGGGATAGGTTCAAGGATCTCATATAGAAATTTCCTCAACATGGGTTCCCCGATTGGATGATTACCCACACCTTCTACAATGGTTTGAACCCAAGTAAAAAGCAATTATATGAAACTGCAGTAAGAGGTACCTTAGGAAGTAACACCCCAAAGAAGGTTGACAGCTCATTGAAGATATGGCTATAAACAGTTATCAGTGGAGCTCACAAGGCAGGAAGAAGGTAACCAGACTTCATGAGATCGATTCACCCACATCAATGGCGGCCCAGGTTGAGTCCTTGAGCAAGACGCTAGACACTATAACTTCTCCTAGATTGGCGGTAGTGATGAGTTGCACAGGGTGTTTGTGAGGACATGATTTATCCGATTGCCTGATTACTATTGGTGGTACAACTTTAGTGGAACAGGTGAATTTTATAGAAAATGCAATGAGGGATCAAGGAAATCCGTATAGCATTACCTACAATTCAGGGTAGAGGAGCCACCCAAACCTTTCTTGGAGTAATCAAGGGCAACAGAAGGCTATGGCTTCATCGGGTTTTCAACAACAACAATACCCGATTATCGAGAACAGAGTTTCATGGTAGGAGAACCGGATGACTGATTTGGAGAAGGCTTTGACCAAGTTCATTCAATCATCGGGTACGAGATTTCAGTCGGTTGAAGCAATACTTCGCAACCACACCGCATTATTGCATAACTTGGAGAACCAAGTGGGACAAATTATGAAGTCACTTTTGAAAAACCTCAAGGGAGTTTACCTAGTAACACGGAGACCACTCCAAGAAAGCATGTTAAGGTGATCACTTTGAGAAATTATCGTGAAGTTGAGAGTAAGCTCCCTACTGAAAAGACAATAGTTGAGTCACCCAAGGAAGTGGAGGTTGAGGAGAGAGCTAAAGAGAAGAAGATGGCACCTCCACCTTACAAGCCAAGAATTCTTTGCCCTTCAAGATTAAAGAATGACCAAAATGAAGAGCAATACTAGAAGTTTTTTGGGTCTATTCAAGCGAGTTGCACATCAATACCGCATTTGTGGGGGCGTTGTCTCAAATGCCTCGCTATGCAAAAGTTCCTTAAAGACCTCTTGATCAACAAAAAGGAAGTTGGAGGAGAGTGCATCTATGATCTTAGATGCTTCATGCTCGGCGTTTTTTTACAAAAAGAATATACAGAACAAGAAGAAAGACCACAGTAGCTTCATCATTCCAAGTAACATTAGTAACTTTGGTAAAAAGAAGGCATTTGCGGATTCTGGGGCCAGCATCACTATCATGCCTTATGCATTCTTTCAGAATCTAGGCTTGGGAGAGCTTAGGCCCACTCGGATGACACTTCAATTGGCCGATGGATCAGTTAGACATCCGAGGGGCATCATTGAGGAAGTACTTGTGAAGGTTGATAAGTGCATCTTTTCTGCAAATTTTATGGTATTAGATGTTGATGAGGATGTCGAGGTTCCATTGATACTTGGGAGGCCATTGCTGCGCACTTCCAAAACAATTATTTACATGGACGGTGGGGAATTGATACTAAGAGTTGGAGATGACAAGTTCACATATCGCCAAACTGAAGCCATGAGACATTCTCTTAAATTCGATGATACTTTATATTTTTTACACCATTAATGAGTTGATTGATGATTATATGCAGGAAATGTTGTGTTCAGACCCAATGGAGGGATGGCTAGATCAAGAAGTGGAGAATGAAGAAATCTTATCACTTGATCAAGAGGATAAGGTGAAGCCTACACCTAGAGTTATGAAGAAGATGATCCAAAAGCTCCAGAGGACAAGGAGACGTCACAAAAAGCGTCCAAATACTAGTGGGGATGAGCAGTTACCAAGTAAAGGTGAGGATCCCTTGTGTGGTAATAAACTCAATAATTCCCCCTCTACCTTGCGAAAATTATATTCATCGTGCTTTCAAGCTGTAGGTAAGAAGGCAACATTTATTCATGAACCCCTTTAAGGTAAGGACAGGTATGTCAAGCTTAGTGATGTTAAACAAGCACTTCTATGGAGGCAACCCAAGTCTTTACCCTTTTTCTAAGTTTTCGTTTAGTTTTTGCATGAATAAAAGCTTTAGTGTTGGTGCCTTGATTTTTACATGCTATTGCTATGTTTTTCTTGTGAATCATTGGTGTTTTAGTGCACTTCATTGTGACTGGCGAAGTTTTAGATCGTTTGAGTGTGTTTTCTTGATTCTCTACATAGTTTTTAACTATATTTGCAGTCTTTGTATGTGTATAAATGTTGTAGAATTTTTTCTGTAGAGCCTGTAATTTTTCTAAGTCATCCAAAGAAGATACACGACTGTGTGAAATTTTTAAATGGGCATGTATTTCTTTTCTGAGCTAAACTTCTCCATCCCGAGAAGACATAAGGAATGTAAATGCCGCTGCGAGTTACCTTATGACGGCTACACACTAGTGGGGAATTTCCACAAGGGCATGTGGATCTCAATAGAATGATAGAGCTCCATCCGAGAAGACACAAGGGCTTGTGGATGACCCTGTGGGAGGCACACGGGCATGGGTAATTTCCACACGCCCATGTGAAACCCTGCAGAGATAACTCTCTATCCTGAGATCACATAGGGGCATGTGGTTGCTCTTGTGAGCCCCCCTATTGATTTTCACACGTCCATGTGGAATTTCCACAGGGGCATGTGGAACACTTAGAGATTTTTTCTTGGGAGAACAGAGAAGCCACAAGGGCGTGTGGGTGCCCCTGCGGGTCAGGCACACGGGCATGGGTAATTTCCACATGCCCATGTTGGTGCATTTTGAGGTTAAAATTTATATCCCAAGAGCACACAGGGCCGTGTGCATGCCACTGTGAAGAGTTCTTGTGGATACACACGGGTGTGGGTAATTTCCACACGCCCATGTTGTGGATGTATAGAACAAAAAGGGGCGTGACTTTTCTTTAAAATCATTTTGTACCTCTTCATTTATAGACTCCCAAACACTCAAAGAATGCGTCCTTTCCTTCTTCCTGACATTCTCCATCTATCTATAAAGTCTTTGTGTTTTTTGCCGGTCATATTCGAAGTTTTTGATTGTCATTTCGTCGATAAGCTTCCTTTTCCCTTCATCTTCACCAATCTTCATTTCTTTTGCTCAATGTGGTTGATTTCACATAGATTTCATGTTTAAATTATTGGTGAATGTTTTTAGAAGAGATTTTGAAGGTTTTATGTTGTATTTTGAGTTTGTTGGAGATTCTAGCCATGCAGTTGTCCCGCCCTGATGATCCACAAGGGCATGTGGAATTTCCACATGACCATGTTGATTCCTGTAGAACTATTTTTTAAGTTGAATTTAATCATTTTATTTTCAATTCTTGCAGGAATGGCATCCAAATCAAAGAAAACAATTAGAAAACATCCCAATGAGTCCTCTCCTGAGTACATGGAGTTTGTGATCCTTGAACATTAGGTTCAGTTTGAGCGCTTGTCGAGGCTTAAGTTTGGACAGTCGATATTCCCCGACTTGAGCGCATTGAGAGAGTTTTATTTGGGGGATGAGATGGCCGACAAGATTTTGGAGTTGATCTTTGTGGGTAGCTGGAGGCGATTATTGTCCATTCGAGAGCCGGCTATCCGTATGCTCACTTTGGAGGTGCTAGCGTCGTTCAAGTTCGACCTTTCATACTCTAGCTTTGATAGTATTGATGCTATTCAGTTCATAGCCTTCGGATAGTACCATAGCATGAGCATGACTCGAGTTTTTTGATCGACTTGGGCTCTACAATGAGGCTTACACTAACACGAGAGGAGTATGAGCGAGCTCCCAGGAGATTACCCTTGTAGTTTAACTCCTCAGCGCACCTACAAGATACTATGTGGCCAAGAACAGTATGAGCCAGGAGTTTCCAAGTCCACATGTTTCTCCTGACTGGCCTACAGATATATCCACGCCGTTCTCAGTTAATCAGTGAACGGACGTGGAGACAGTACCGGAGTCCTTAGCAATCAAGAGCTGCTTTATCAGTATTCGGTGCTATAGAGCGAGCCATTTCACCTGGGACACATCATGACAGAGTACATGCGCCATCAGGGACAATATACCAGGGTTGGAGTGCTCTTCTCAGGCCCCTGCATCACTCAACTCATCATGTGGATGGTCTCTTATACGCTATCAGAGGGCCTCAGAAGACTATTGTACCATCTCTCCTAGGCTTAGAGATGATACAATTGATGGGCATGGTATGCAAATATGGAGATAGTGTTTATGTTATGATCATGCCATCACCATATACGGGCAAGGGTATGGGTGATGCAGCTGAGGGGTCTCAGCCTGCTTTTTAGCCATAACTATAGTAGATGGAGACAGGGTCACCCCCTGGAGCATAGGAGCAACGACCCATGCGGGGTTTTTCTCCATCTCGAGCCCGTGATCGCTATGAGAGGCTCGAGAGCATTGTAAGGGGTTGCATGTTGATCTGGCTGAGGTTCGCGCGCTAAAGGCTGTGAACAACGGCAAAGTGATGGCGTGTCTCGACACACTACATTAGATTCTAGAGCGAGACATGACCTCACCTTTCATTATGAGATCCCGTGCTTTACTGACACCTCCAGCATCACCAACAACACCATCACCACCACTAGCGGCACCAGCATCATCACTGCGAGCGGTACCACCAGCGAGGCGGGATATCGATGGTTAAGGCGTTGTTATTTTTTTTTTTCTTTATGTTTTAGCATTTATTTCTACATTTTATTTTGGACTTGTATTACTCAGATAGGACTCTCCTTCTGAGTTTATCTTTTCGCTTGTCAATTGTATTGAGTTGTATTTAATTTTCATATTTTTATAGACTCGATTTTAGTGTCTTTTGATGAGCTTTGCTGAATCCCCTTGTGTATTCTTGCAGATGGTCTTGTGAGTCTTGGAATTGAGGGATTGTCATGGGCACTGTAATGTGGCTTTTTACATAGCTATGTGTGCTCCACAACCAGTTGGAACTCAACTCTCAATGAAATTAACTCCATCAAACGTACCATTAGGAGTTCAGTGGAGTATTATTTTAATTACCCATCTCCACACACATGTTTTGATAGTTATATTTCTTTATTGAGCTTGCATGCGTATATTGAGGGAAATTTACAGCTTAAGTGTCGGGGGGAGTTCACATTACACATGTTCTATACTTATGCATTCATCCTTTATGCTCATGTACCCAATGGCGGTTCACCTAATTTGCAATGGTTGTTTTCTTAAATTTAGGAAAATTTTTAACATTGAATATTATCATGCTCTAGTTTTACTTAAATTTTTAGGAAATTTTGCCCGATTATCACTTGTTACACTACTCACTCATTAAACCTTGTGGAAACTCAAGTTTGATGTTTAAGGGATTATTTTAGCATGATACTTGTTTTAATAAAAACTGTGTTTGATTTGTTATGTATTGGTGGGTGCAAAGAGCCCATCTATGAGGTATGAAGCTACTCTCATAAGTCGGATACTAGTTATGCCCAAATGAGAGAAAGAGCTATCTTATTGGATGAGTGAAAGCTACTACCCCGCTAGAAATAGCTACCACCTCGAAAGTGTGAAAGCCACCTTGGTGTCCGCTTAGGAAAGGGCTACCTTCAAGGATGTGTGAAGCTACAACCTCTTCTTTTTGTATATAAATAGTCCCTCTTAAAAAGAAATTTGATGATTACATGTTGGGTTTACTTGAGTGAGTTTACACACACTTACACAATATCAGGTTGTTGTCCTTTTTTATTCAAGTTTTTAGCTAGAGCAATGATTATTGTTATTGGGTGTTTGAATTTTTCTTTACTTGTAGAATGCCTCTTTTGCATGCTTTTGGTGATCCTAAGGCCAAGCACTTTCAATATTCCTTCTTATATGCTTGAATGTTTTATTTTTGTTTAAGGACAAGCAAAAGCTTAAGTGTGTGGAAGTTTAATAAGTGCTTGTGTATAAGTAATATGAAGTATACTTTTTTTACGTTGAGCATCACTTTTTATTAGATTTTATAGCTCATTCGTGTGTGTTTGTGTTCTTTTTGTATGTTAAAGGGTTGTGGAGACAAGTTTGGAAGAAAGGAAGCAAAAAGTAGATCATGTACAGCGATTGTTGATGAAATTCTTGGATCAAACAAGGGTCCAGACACAAGTTGTGCTCATAGACATGTGGGTGTGTGCCAACCTCCGTTATGCTCAAGTGAATACACAAAGTGGAGGGCATAAAGGCAGTCACACTCATATGTCTTTGACTTGTGCAACATTGTTAAGAGCTTCGTCAAGGTGGTTTTAATTGAAGACGCGACATGATCTACCGCTTGGATCTATGCCCAATCATATGGCCTCGATGAAGAAAAATGATTTTTGAGAGTATTTAGGGTGAAAGTCTTGTAGCAGTTTACTATGGTGAAAACAATGTACTAAAAATCACTATAGTAGATAATGTTCATAATGTGCGAGAAAAATGTAAACCTAGAAATCAACACGGTGCGAAATTCCAGAAGTCCATGTGGATGCCCGATTTCAGCCCTATAAATACCACTTTGAGATTTTATTTCTAGATCTTCTTCCTATCTTTTGCCCATCTTTTTGGGGCTAGTGTGTCCAGGGTTTGGAGAGGCTTTTTGCTTTGGGTTTTAGGAGCTGTTTATATGGCATTCAACATCGAGTTCCTTTTGGAGGAGAACTATTGGGAGAGCTTTTCGTCGGCATTGATTTGGTGAGGTGTGCCCGTAGAATTGACATGGGAAATCTTTGGAGAAGTCGAGGCTGACTCCTCAAGACCATCGACATGGACGACAAGTGTGTTTTACTCTATGGATTGCTTGCACTTACTTTTGATTTCATTGTTGAGTTTTTTTATTGCTCTATGGAGAGCTAAAACCCCTCTTGGGAGCTTGGACTTGTAAATCTTACGATGATTTTGTTTATTGTTTCTTATTATGTTTTATTTAATTGATGTTTTAATTGAGTTTCAATCTCGTGTGCTTATTGATTTGAGTTTCCTTTAGAGTGAAACTAGGGTTGAGAGTCTATCTAGGTTATCCTATGAAAGGGTGAAACTTTATAAGGGTTAGACTTAGTGAGAATGAAGAGGGTTGAGTGGGTGAGTGGAGAGATAGTGAAACATCCTCTTTCCCTTACGACATGATTTATCCTACCTCCATATTCCAAGAGTTCTTTACGGTCATGATAGAGTGAAATGCTAAGAGGTAAACTCCACTGGGGCTTAGTTACGTTAGCAATAGAGTGAAGTATTGAAGTAATCCTTAGTGTTGGGGCTTAATCATGACTAGGGGTCTTTCGCTTGGACCAAAGGGATAGATCTATATTAGGGAATAGGGTTTATCACTTGGAATCCCTAGAGCTCCAAGATGTCCTACACAGTGTGAGGTGTCGAATGTCCCTTTTCGGCTGGCATAGTGTAAAGGACTAATAAATGTTGACCTTAGGTTTGGGACCGTGTGTCTTTGGATTTTCATGACTCATTAAACCTCAATTAGGAGACATGACATTAGTCTTGTACTTGAAATAATAGTCCTACGGCGAGCATTGTCCGAGTACCCCATTTTACCATCGATTACCTCTCCTTATTCCCCTTGCTTTCTCTGATCTTTTACTCTTCTTTGAATTGATTTATTTAATTCAACATCATAAATTGGTTTTCATTCTAGCTAAATAACAATACTTGTGTTTCTAAGCAACTATTCCCTATGGATTTGACTACCACTCACCGGGGTATTTTATTACTTAGTCGATCAGTGCACTTGCGGTACTCACACACAAGGGCTGTGTAAGCAACTTAGATTTTAACCTGATTGGAGAGTCTCAATAATTCTACTGGGCCCTTACCTTATGGTCTAATCAATACTAAACCTGTAAGCTTAGAACACAACCTGTGATCTCTACCAGCCACGGATATCTCAACCTACATCTCTGATACCAAAAGATGTCACACCCACATATTCTACTGAGATAAATGTGTTACCCATCAGTTAAAAATCCATTTTAACTGAAAAATTGACACCCCTGAAAAACTAAATCATACTTACAAAACACGATTAACAACCTTTAAACAAACTACATGTTCAAATACACGAATACAACAAACATAATCACTCCAATTTGTGGGTACCACCGCTACATGATCAAGACACCAACACATAAAAAGAAAAGAGACCCAATTTAACCAGGAGACCAACCTGATTGGCTCTATATTTGCACATGTAATCTAGCAGGGTAATGCTCATACCTCTGTAACAAATTCTAGTTGATCGATAGTGGCTCGATAATTTTAAATAATTAAATATAGAGTAAATAAAGTATATAAAGATCAATTTCTCAAATAATTTCCCAACTTTCCCAAATACTAGAATTTGGCAAAATACAACTTTAACGAGCTTTTAAAAAATAAATTCATCATAAATTGGCATAAAATTAATTTTCCAAAGAAATACAAATTTTGTGAGAGACAGCCCTCCTAAGAGCGACAGCTAGGCTTCGCCTCCTTATCATAATCCAAAATAACATGTTTAACGTTGGCTGAGAGCCATCAAGGTTGGCAAAAAACAAATATCAAATCATTGGCGAAAAACACTCCCCGACTTAGCCGTCATTGCAACTTGGTTGAGAGCCATCAAGGTATTCACAACTTTAACGTTGGCCATTAAGATCCCCGCGTGGTGACCTCAGGTTTCTCACAAAAGTAAACCCTATCAATGGCTCTATGCACCTCTTGACTAGGGTGTAGACTCGGGGTTGACCACGCCTCCTCCCTATCAGGTCGGGACCATGGGTACCCGCCCACTGCAATATCGGACTAAAATCCGTAGTCACCATCAAAATCTGTGAAAATTCCACAGCACAAGACATGTATAATACCTACAAAGTCCATATCCATAACACCATTCCTGTACCACGAATGAAAACCAAATCTACAAGCATTGACAGTAAAAACATTTTAATATGCACACATGGTTTCATAAATCATCTCAAAGTCAAGGTACACATAACCATTAAAATAAATACCTGAAAATAACACAATTGAAACAACATATAATTGTATGAAACCAGATATATTAATACGATTGCTATGGCTTAGCAAACCGCAAATAATTATAAGTATCCTTTAACAATATAAATTATTAAACATAATATAATGGCATAATTAAAGCAGTTATTTCAAACTAGTAGCCATTAAAGTACTTGTTTCAAAAATATTAGCAATTAACCGATTATTTCAAAAGAGTAGACACTATCAACTCACTGGTTTCCCTTTGAGTTTTCTCGCTAGATCTTGAACTCCCTCCCAAGCACTGAACAACACCTAATAGGAGAATGGAAATAAAATAAATAACATACATCCTAATAACGAAATTGAAACCCAAAAAGAAAAATACAACAAATAAATATTTGACTCACTAATTGGGTCCCACTCATTCCAATTGATTCAAACAAATCCTTGCATAATAAAACTAGTCTCAAATTGCACTTAAACTAACTCAATTTGGGACAAAACCATTATGAACCAACCTTTGAACCAACCTCAATTTCATTTGAAACAAGTTCAATTTCACCAACCAGCATTGAACCACTTCCAATTGTTATACAAAATCTTTTGAACTAGCTTAGTTCAACTGAACCCAATTCTCCTTGAATTGGTTCACCCCAAAAGTCATTAGCCCAAAAATCGGAACTAAGACAAATCAATCTCAATCAACTTAACCTAAATTCAACCCAAAACTAAATTACACATTGAGTCAAAAATCAAGTCAATCCTCTATTGGTTGAACCAAACTCATTTCTTTACTCTCATTTAAACCCAAATGAATCCAATCTATTTCAACTTTCAGCTAGTCAAACCCAACTCCAAAACCAATTGAATGGACTTTTGACTCAATTAAATCAAGCCCACTTCACTTGATTTGATCAAGCCTAATCATCCAATTTGGCTAAACTCAACCACTTAATCTCCACCCATTATAATCACCATCTTAATCATCATCATTATCAAATTAATCATCATCATCATCCACTTAGTTAACCAAGCCAAACCCTAATTCTAGTTGCTACAGTAATCTATAGTAAACCTGAAAATTCATCCCCCATTCCAAGCAAAATCCATCTCAAATACATGGTTTATTTTTCCAAAAGCAACTTGAATCACTCATCATCTACAACAATAAACCATGCTTTTTCCACTCAAAAACCAAGCAAAATCTAATAAAAAAACAAGTTCAAATTCTAGCATGCTTTCCAAAGTTCTTTAACCATACATCATGCATCATTCAAACCAAGATAACTCTTAGCAAGCACTCCGCAGAACTCTCTCGAGTGATCTCCACATCCTCTTTTTTTAAGCCTCTTATTTTTCTTTTCTCATCTTTTTTCTTCTTTTTTATTTTTCTCACAGAACACTAATGCAACCATTGATTAAGAAGAAGAAGAAGAGCCCCACATAAAAACTGACTATTTCCACGCCTTATCTGTTAACTTAAATTTCTCCCAAAATTCAGTGTCGGTCTCTGAAAATAAAATTTCATACAAAAAGATACCTGAAAAGTCACCAATGATCCATAAATCATGAAATAGTATTTCCAAAAAGTCCTTGCAAACTTACCTTTCAGTCCTTGGTTTCCGGAAAAACTACAAATCAAATATTTTTATTACTTGTGAACCAAATATTTTCTATAAACTTTCACACTTAGGTCCTTATTCTTTCCACTTGGTTTTCTCAACAAAACTACTCTGTAAGAAAAATCTTACTGCAATTGAGATAAGACCCTAAAAAAAATTTCTTATGAGTTTCCAAAGGTTCACGATATTACAAGAAGTGTACAACCCAATGTGTCTAGTGGGGCGCATGGGAGAAATAGCCTCAGGTTATAGTCGTACACACAAATGCTCAGCAATGCTTGCCACACTCTTCTGGTCCCACTAGAGCACTGCAGATGAGCAAGTAACTTGGTCAGAGTGTGGAGCGGCGAGCATGACTGTGGAGCGGCAACGGTGACCGCTGTCGTGAGGTAGTGATAGGCAGTGGAGGTGCAATGGCAGCGTCCTCTACACTAGGTAGATCAGGAGCAGAAGTGGATGAAAAATCAGTGGTCGGCCGCACAAGTTACTTAGCCCCCCTTAGCAGTCAGGACACGCTAAATCATCCCCATTGGACCTAAGCATCTCAAGGGTCATGGGGGCCACACCACCGACCACTCAGATCCTGTCGGTCCCCTCTAGGATGCCCATACGTCTGATCAGACTAGTGATATAAGGGCCTATTAAGAGGGCATCGATACGAGGATCTGTCCCTGAGTGCGAAATAGACACTGCTACCTTATACTCCAAATGCAAATGGAACCCGTTGATCAAACTCAGATGGAAATCAAAATCTCGGTGACTAATAACCCTTGTACTATCACCTCGTCCTGTCAACGTATGACTAACTATGAAATGGATATAGCTGAGTGTTGGAGAACGAAGAGTTGTGGCCATAGTCCGATGAGGATCATAGGTAGGTGTGGTGCTCAAACGGCCAAAGCTTCCTCCAGGGACTCCCCATCCTGTCGGGAGATCAACAACGTATCATATGCAGGAGTTATAGTAAACTCCGCATCATAAATCCCAAATGGGATAGAGAAATTGGTGAGGCTCATCTGGTGCATCTCACCGACCACCTGAATTTGAATGAAGTCGGCGCGATGAAATGCAACAGTACCTCAGGAAAGCTCGAATGTATCTAACACCTCAAGCGCTAGCCGCTCGTAAGTGGTATCAATAATCTGGAACAACTGTCTCCAGGCACCGACACTAAGCAGGCAACTAACCTTTTCCTCTAATCTGACTTCACGGAGCACATCCTAATCAATCTCTTATGACTCGCTAAAACAAGCAAATTGCTCATGGAATGCCGGTGAGTCCGCATCAGGAGCAGGCTCCCCCACCCAGGGCCTCTTAGAAGGCCATGTAGAAGTGTGTTTTCTCGACATAATCTGTAAGAGAAGATAAACCAAATTAGTATAAACAATTAGGGAGAGCACGGTCGTGCATGGAGCACTCGGACTGTGTTCAACATTGAAAAAAGGGAAGTGCACTTGGTCGAGACAATCATCCTGAGGTTAGGAGCACGATTGTGTTCCTAAGGAGGATACCATCATTATTTGAGCGACAATCATCCCCAAAGATACAACACCGTTAAAGCTCAAGAACAAAGAAATATTCGAAATAAAACAAGCAATATTAAGCGTGAAACAATAAAAACAACACAAGATCCACAATGCAATCAAGAGTATGACGAGAAAAGCATTTTAACCGAACAAATCCAATAAGGATGAACGGTGGCTTACCGGGGTTGATGGAGAAATTAAGGAAAAGGAGGAGCGGCCACAACCAACCCTGGCACGAACTCAAACCCACACGAGGGACCAAAGCACAAAAGGAGGAGAAAGAGGGCCAGGAGGTGAGATGGATGGGAATGGTCGGCTATGAAAGACTTCAAAAGGAAAATGGTCATGTCCTAGGTGTGTTCATCCCCTTGATTTTCTAAGGAAAAAATCCCGAAACATCTGAGAGAAGGACACAATCATGAAAATGGCTTGGAGACCACCCTTACTGATTTAGCATGCTCGTGCTTAGCCCGTGCTCACCACGGAATGATTCAAAAACTGGAAACAAAGAGAATTAGGGGCACAAGCAGGGGCGTTCTCAGGCCGTGCTCAGCCTTAAAAGTTCTAGAGTAAAGCCTATCCTCCTTCTTAACAATGATAAAAACGCTAGAGGTAATTAAAAGTATTGCCAACACACCGAATAAAAATCAATGTTACCCTGAGAGACCGAAATCACAACAACACAACAATTATTGAAACAAATGAAAACTAAACAAAACCGATAAGGAAACCCAACACGATTACAAAGAAAACAAAACAACTTTTGTTACCTCCCAAGTAGAGCTTATTTAACATCACTAGCTTGGCATACCCTTTTTCCTCAAAGAAGTCCATGGGATCAAGGCCACTCATAGCCACCTGGACTACAACTGCAAGCATATGGTAACAACGAATCAATTAAATTGATCTCACCAAAAGCCCAAAGGTTTGAACGGTAAGGAACATTGGGATCAGGTGGTGAGATGGGTGGCTTTTTCTTCTCGGTGATCACCTTTGTCGACCACTTTATTGCACAAGGGGTCTTTTTCTTTGGTGGATCCAGTGGTACAATGACCTCGATTGCCACCAGGTCCAAACAGTACGATTCTTCCATTGCCTCCTTTGGTGCTCCATCTTCTCGGGGATCATCTTCCAATAATTAAGCAAGCTCATCTTTCATGAATGTATCCTACATAAATTCAGAAACAACTTCATCAATAACATCCACACAATAGCATGTGTCATCAAAATCTATGGTATGCCCTCATGGAATACTGGAGCTTGAAAAATAATCTCTTCTTCACCCACTTTGAAGTGTCATTCGACCATCCTTGACAACAATAAGAGCCTTTGAAGTTTCTAGGAACAACCTTCCTATAATCAATGGTACCTCCACCTCGTTATCAACATCGAGAATAACAAAATCCACCAAAAAAATGAACTTGTCCACCTTAACAAAAAAATCTTCAATTATGCCTCATGGTTACCTAATGACCTGTTCACTAATTGCATAGTCATAATGGTGGGTTTCGGTTCTCCAAGCCCAAGCCTTTTGAAAATTTTGTAGGGCATGAGGTTCATGCTTGCCCCTTGATCAGCTAAGGCTATCTCATCAACTAAACCACCGATCATGCAAGGAACAACAAAATCCTCAGGATCTTTCTCTTTCTTGGCCAGTTTGTTGGTGATCAAAGATAAACATTCCTCACTAAGTGTTACAGAAGACACTTCTTGCAATTTTCTCTTATTTGTTAGTAGTTCTTTCAACAATTTAGCATATGTTGTCATCTGAGCAAGAGCTTCAACAAATGGGACATTGATATTCAAAGTCTTGAACACATCGAAGAATCTATTATATTACTCCTCTTGTTGATCCTTCTTCACTTTCACTGGGTAAGGAAGATTAGGTTGGTATGCCGGCAATGCATCTTTTTCCTTGCTCTATTCTTTGACATCCTTCTCCAAGTCAATTGGAGTCTCAAGATTACTGCCAATTGCGGGCTCAACCTTCTCTATTTCGGGCTTCCTCTCAATGGGTTTTGGAAGTTGCACTCCACTCCTCAAAGTGACACCCTTGAAGGATTCCTTTCGGGTTATCTCTGTGCTGCTAGTAAGTGACCCCAGGAGCTTTTCCTCAATTAATTTAGGCATCTAGGCTATCTGATGCTCTAAATTCATCACGGTCGCATTAGTATTTCTCATCATGTCCTGAATATCCAAAATATGAGTTTCAGTGCTCTTAATGAATCTAGCCAACAAGGCAGTGAGTTCATTGGATGGCGCAGAAGATAAATAAGAGGACGGTTGTTGTGATCCCTAAGAGAGAGACTAATACTATTGTTGTTCCTGTTGCTGCCCCTGTCTTGGATAACTCCATAAGAAATTTAAGTTATTCCTCCAATCAACATTGTATATGTTACAGTATGAAATGTACTGGTAATGGCAATTTTACCCAACAAAATCCACTTGCTCAATCTGCCTGTACCCATATCAATAGGAGGATAACCTGGCTCATTTGGTGCGTCCCAATGATCACAAGGAGGTCTTGGAACATGAGAAATGGACTGCATGGTGTCTAATTATTTGGTAATCACTTCAACCTGTGTTGCAAGAATGGTAATGGCAACCACCTGATAATACTAGCTGCTTTAACCGATTTGGTCTTCTCAATACTCTGTTGGTAGCCATTGTTTGCCATTTCCTCAATCAAACTGTATCCCTCACTTGGTTTCTTTTTACACAGAGAGTCTCTCAAAGCAACATCAAGCATATGCTTTGTGGGGTTGTTCAATCCATTTTAAAGGATTTGTATCTGCATCCACTCCACGATTTCATGTTGTATGCATTTTCTAAACATCTCCTTGTATCTCTCCCAGGTGTTATACAAGAATTCTGATTCCAACTGCAGGAAGGAGGAGATATCACTCCCCAAATTAGTGATCTTAGCTGGAGTGAAGTATCTTGTAAGAAAAGTCTCTGAAACCTACTTCCATGTTGTAAGATACCCCTGCGACAAGGAACTTAGCCAATGTTTAGCCCTTCCTCACAACGAGAATAGGAAAAGTCTCAGGCGGATAATATCCTCAGACATATTGTTCACTTTAAAAGTGTCACAAATTTCCAAGAAACTCCTCAAATGCACATAAGGGTCTTTATCCTGAAACTCGTCAAACTGGCACATCTGTATCACCATTTGAATAAAATTGGGCTTTAATTCGAAGTTGTTCCCCACAAGAGGAGGTCGAACAATGCTTGACCCTAGTCTTTCTTGATTTGGCTGAGTGATAACGTCCTTTGCATGTGTACCGCAAGTGCATGGATTTATCCAAGTAATAATACTTTGGTAAGTGGGTAGTTATATCCACAGGGAATAGTGATAAAAAATACAAGGATTGCTATTTAACTAAAGTAAAGATGGATTGATAGTGGTGTGAAAAATATCAATTTGAAAGGAAATAAAAGGACCAAGAAAGGGAGACGCTATAAAAAATGAGAGGAAAGACAATCGATAGAAAGTGGGGGATTCAGACATTGCTCCCTCTAGGACTATTGCTTCAAGTGTAGAACAAACTATTATGTCTGCTAACTGATGCTTAATGAGTTCTGAAAATCCTAAAATACATGTTCCCAAACCTATGGTCAACCATGACTAACACTACACTATGCCCGTGCAGAGAAATCGCTCAGTCTCAACACCTTACACTGTGCAAATTTGCTTAAAGCTCTGAGACTTCAAGTGATAAACCCTATTCCCTAACATAAATCTAACCCTTTATTCCAGGCGAAAGACCACTAATCGTAATTAAGCCCCAGATACTAAGGATTACTTCAACACTTTACTCTATTGCTTACATAACTAAGCCCCAGCAGAGTTTGCCTCTTAACACTTCACTCTATTGTGACCGCAAAGTACTCTTGGAATATAGAGGCAAGATAAATCACACCGGAGGGGAAATGTGACATTCTGCTACCTCTCGACTCACCCTCTCGACACTCTCAAATCTTGCCTTGTCTAACTCTCATGGTGTGTAACTCACTCACAAAGATTACCGATATATGCTCTCAACCATAGTGTCACTCTAAGGAAAATCCCATTCAATAAGTATTCAAGATTAGAACTCAATTAAAGACATCAATTAAATAAACATAATTGAAAGATCAAAGAAACAGTATCATCCTAGGGTTTACACGTTCGAGTACCCACTAGGGGTTCAGCTCTTCATGAAGCAAGATACAATCAATAATAAAATCGAAAGTAAAAATATGCAATCCATAAGTAAAACCCTCTTGTAGTCCGTATCAATGGTCTTATGGAGCAGCCTTGTCTTTTGCAAGGGTTCTCTCGTCAATCCTAGGGCATACCTCACCGAATCAATGCTGACGAAAGCTCCCCCAATAACTATCTTCTGAAGAAACACGGTGTTGAAGGCTGTAGAACCACTCCAAAAACCTTGCCAAAGCCTCTCCAAACACCAGCCACGAGCGCCTCCAAAGATGGAGAAAAGATGAGAAAAAGATAGGGACAATGATCCTTAAAATGGCTTGAAGTCGCAACTTAAATAGGCTGGATTGGCCATCCACATAGGCAAGTGGAATTTCCACAGCGGCCTATGAACAGTAACTACTACAATAATTTACTACATTGAACATCTAATGTACCTGCTACAGTACTCCGCCAAAATAATCCTGAATCCAAACATTCATTGAGGCCACATGAATGGGCACACATCCATGAGTAGATCGCGTTGTGTCTTCCATAAAATTCACATTGATGAAGATCTTGCTAGGATTGCACAAGTCAAAACAAGTGAATGTGACTGCTTTTATGCCCCTCTAAACCATGTATTTGCTTGAACACCATATAGTTTGTCACATAGTCACGTGTCTTTAGGCACAACTTGTATCTTCACATTTGTTCACTCCAGGATTTCATCAACAAAGTTCATCCATGATCTACTTTGGTTTCTTTCTTCCATAATTGTCTCCACAACCTTACATGCACAAAAGTAACAAAAATACACGTGTATGAATGATAAAATCTGAGAAATGTAATGCTCATTGTAAGAAAATAATACTTCATATTACTATTACACAAACACTTATCACCAAACAAAGTAAAAAATGCTTTGTTGTTGATTTCTGGCCATTTCTACTTCTTGAACAACTTCCACACTGATTTCTACTGACCCTATCTCACTTAAATTGATCTATCAAATTCTTCTTTGGAAATTCCTTTCAACTTCCGGATCCAGTTTGCCAATAGGAAAGAAGTACTTCCGCGGGTCATACAAAGGTGCCTACGCATAGAAGATAGGACAGTGTAAGATCAAAAGTATTAAAAGATTGGAAACAAAAATAAGCTAAGAAGAATGATTTAAATGAAAAAGAGAAAATGGATATTCAAAAATATCAACAATATAAACAAACTAGAACACTAGAGTCCAAATTTTCCCAAAAAAAGTTGCTAGTCCTCGACAACAGGGACCAAAAAAACTTGATGCACACAAAGTATACTGATGAGTACCCCATGAGGGGTAGGGTTGTCGAACCTCGAGATCTTTGGACTAAAAAGTACTAATTCTTCTTCTAATCTATAGTTAAGCAAGAATAGGGATTGATTTAAAATTGTAAAAGTAAAAATAAGTAAGAAAAAAAATAGGTGGAGATAACAGGTAGATTTGGATCGAGAGTTTTCAACAACAAAGGGAGCAATGCCCCAGGGATGATTCCTATGAGCTATACCATGCTTGACTAACTTTTTAATGCCTACCGGTACATTCTATTGTTCATATGTGTGCTCGAAGCATTGCTTTGCATCTATGGTTCTCAAATACACCATGTTTTGCTTGGGTAACTATGGTTTCATACATAATGAGTTTTGCAATCACACACGGTAACTACCTCGATGGCAATCCACACACTGAGTTTTACACAAGCAACTGTGCAAATCAAACACATCAAGTTATGCAAACATAAGATTAAACACAGGAAACCAAAAGAACTCTGTAGAACATAAGAAGAGATTATTTAAAGCATACAAAGCATCATAGTTCAACATCCCAGCACACCGTGGATGGTTAGCCCCTCATGGATGGGTACAACATGGAAGAAGCACTTAAAGGTCTAAAGAAAGAATACATGACTCCCTTCTTCTCAAGAAACTCTTCCAAGTTGAGCTCAGTATGCTAGCCCCACTTTCCTTGAGCCTCCGACTCATCCTTGATCCCGTTAGATGATGTGGTGAAGCTTGATCTTCATACTCGTCAAAGTGCTCCCGGTCGAGAAGAAAAATCCCCGAACATAGATGAGAGTGCAACCCTAGAAACTAGAGTAATATAGCTAATTGCAGGCTCAACATGGTCTGAGAAAGGTCTTGCTTCGATCGTGCTATCTCATTGAGATTTCTTAGGGAATCAGCTAAGTGCTCACCTGGAAGAATCAGGAGGAGAAGCACGATAGTGTTTTGACCATGCTTTGTCAGTATACGACTGTGCTAGGAGCATCCTTATCTTGCTTCCCCCGATTGACAGAAACTATTTAAAACTGGAATAATTAAGGGGAAGATCACGGTCGTGCTATGACCGCGCTAGGCCCAAGAGCACCCCACTGCTTGAATTATCACTTGGAAATCCTTTAGGCTGAGATAATCAGTGGGACAAAGCACGATCATGCTCTTCCCATGTTCCAGTAAAAATCTTCATTCTTTGCTTGTTTCATCACCGATTTCACTTCCAACTTGGTTCAAGCTACACATTCTGGTACAAAGAACAAATATACCTAGACGAGCATCTCATATATGTAAAATAGTGTTAAAAGACAAGAAAATGAATGAATTGAGGTAAATAAATATAATATGAAATGCACTCATCAGATTGTCTGCTATTAATAGGGTTTCTTTTCAACATGCCTATTATATTTTAATCATAACCCTACTCCTATGTTATTTTTTTGAAATGTCTATTATATTTCAATCAAAACCTTAATTTTATATTTTCTTTAAGAAATGTCTACTATTTTTTAATCAAAAGCCTAATTCGATGTTTTCTTACAGTAATGTCTCCTATTTTTTTTAATCAAAATCCGAATACAATGTTTTCCTTGCATAATGCCTACTATATTTGAATCCAAAACCCTAATCATATGTTTTTCTTTATGGAATGTCTTCTATTTTGCAAACGAAACCCTAATCCCTACGCTTTTCTTAATGTCGCCTATGTATCGAGTTTTGAATCAAAAATTCTAAACCTATGTTTTTCTTTTCAGAAATGTCTCCTAATTATCAATTTTGACTTAAAATCCTAACCTATGTTTCCTTTTCAGAATGTCTCCAATTTTTTTAAATGTCCATTATTCAATACAAGACATTCCCTTTATTATTTCTATAATGTAACATTATGTCTCATATTTTTCAATCAAAATGTTAATACTTTGTTTTTTTCTTCAGAATGTCGGCTATTTTTCAATAAAAAACATATGATTATGGTTTTGGTTAATAAATATGAGACATTTCGAAAATAAAATAATAGATTAGCGTTTTTATTGAAAAATAGCAGACATTACTATAAGAAAACAAAGGATTAGGGTTTTGATTAAAAACCAAAACATAGGAAGAATTTCCAAAAGAAAACATAGGATTAGGGTAGTGATTGGATAGTATAAGACATTCCCAAAAGAAAACATGAGATTATGGTTTTGATTGAAAAATAGAGCCATTCCGAAAAGAAAACATAGGATTAGGCTTTTGATTAAAAAATAGCATACATTACCAAAAGAATATAATAAGATTAGGGTTTTGATTTTAAAATATGGGACATTTTGAATAGAAAACATAGGATTCGGATCTTGATTGAAAGACATGAGACATTTCAAAAAGAAAACAAATGGTTAGGATTTCGATTAAAAAATAGTAGTGATAAGTGCTTGTGTGTTAATAATGTGAAGTGTTCTTTTCTTATAATGAGCATTACTTTTATCTGGTTTAAGCACTAATACATGTGTATTTGTGTTCTTTTGCGCATTTAGGGTTGTGAAACTATGGTTTAAGAAAATAAGCCAAAAGTAGATCATATACGTACTGTTTGGTGGATTCTTAGAAGCAACAAACGTGAAAACACAAGTGGGGCTTTAAGATACGTTAATGTGTGCCAACCTCCATGTATTCAAGGCATTACAATGAGTTGGAGGGGCACAAAGGTAGTCACATTTACGTATCTCAACTTGTGCAATGATAGCAAGATCTTCACCAATGAACCCATTCACTGAAGAAGCCACGCAATCTACAGCATAAATTTGTGCCCGTTTATGTTGCCTAGATGAAAAAGGGGATTCGGGAGTGTTTTTTGGCAGGTGAATACTGTAGCATAGTACTGTACTAAAACACCGTAGCATTTCACTATAGCAGTTACTGTTCACAGCCAGCTGAAAATCAGAATTCCAGAGAATCCACACGGGCGTGTGGAAATTCCACAGGCCCATGTGGAAATTCCACAGGGGCTTGTGGAACATCAACAGGCCAATGTTGATGCTCGATTCCAGCATATTTAAAGCCGTTTTTCAGCGTGATTTCAGCATTATTTTTCCATCTTTTCTCTATTTTTGGAGAGACCGACGGCTACGGTTTAGACGGGTTTTGGCAAGGCTTTTTTAGTGGTTATCTTGCTTTGAAACCACGATTCTCTTGGAAGATAGTTATTGGGGTAGCTTTCGTCGGAATCGATTCGGCGAGATGTGCCCTCTGCTTGACAAGGAGACCTTTGGAGAGGACGAGGCCACTCCACAAGACCATCAACATGAATACTGACGTGGTTTTCTTCTGGAATACTTGTTTTTACTTTTGATTTCATTATTGATTTTATTGCGCTCCATGGAGAATTAAACTCCTTAGTGGGTACTTGGATTTTGTAAACAATAGGATGCTATTGTTTCGTTGACCTTTTATTATGCTTTTCTTAATTGATGTCTTTAATTTAGTTCCAATCACGAATGCTTGTTAAATGATTTCTCCATTAGAGTGACACTAGAGTTGAGAGTCCATCTTGGTAGCCTTTGTGGATGAGTGGCACACCATGAGAGTTGGATAGTGCTAGATTAGAGAGGGTTGAGTGGGTGAGTCGAGAGGTAGCGGAGCGTCCCCTTTCCCCTCCGGTGTGATTTATCTTACCTCCATTTCCTATAGTTCTTTGCGGTTACAATAGAGTAAAGTGCTAAAGGATGAACTCCGCTGGGGATTAGTTGCGCGAGAAATAGAGTGAAGCTTTGAAGTGACTTTAGTATCTGTTGCTTAATTGTGACTAGGGGCCTTCTCACTTTGGACAAAGGTTAG